>NW_027204060.1:1200000-1649367 GCF_024711535.1 Dipodomys merriami
TAGTAATCTCTTCTTTAGTCCTCTTTCTACACTGGCCAGAAAAATTCTCTGTTTCAGGAGATGCATAAAAACAGAAACAATACAGAGAGTGCTATAGTGCTATATAGAGTGCTATATAACAGATATCTCTGTTCAGGTACAGATATGTGAGAGAGGGTTCCCTCTCTTGGGGGGGGGGGAATTTGCTGGTACAGTGGATTGAACTTAAGGCCTTGAACCATTGCTCAGCTTTCTTGCTTACAGTTGTTACTCTGCCACTGGAACCATGCCTCCATTCTAGCTTTTTGCTAGTTAGTTGGAGATGGAGTCCCAGGGACTTTCCTGCCTGGGCTGGCTTCAAACCGAGATCCTCTGGGTCTCAGCTGAGGGGGAGTTCTTAGGGGAATCTGCTCACATCACCTCACGTCACATTACCTCATGTCTCAGCACACACTTTCCTGACATCTGGGACCAGGACAGCTGCTGCTGGTGCCCTGACTGTGTTGGAGGTGCTGGAGCCACCGGAACTGATAGGAAGTACACCCGAGTTCTGAGCGCAGAGGCCGGAGGCTCTGGAGGAGAGGGGATTTGCTGCTCTCGGCCCTCCCTGCTCTCACCGAGGCAGGTCTTGCCTGAATTCACAGGTTGAAATGCCAGTCTCTTCCAGAAATGCCCATGGACACCCTGGGAATCCTGGCCAGTCCGAAATCAGGGGATTCCTTAACCCAGTCAAATAGGTATCTAAAAATTAACCACAATAGACAATCATAAAAAAGCTACACTACACTGAGTATGAAGATGTGAGCAAACCGCTCCATCACTAATCCCTGGGGAGTGTGTGTTTGCACACTCCCACCTCAAAATGTGAGAATCATTTGGGGAAGCAATTTGGCATTTTTTGCAAAAACCTAACCTACAGTGGGACAATCTCAGTCCCGGGAGACGCGGGCACACAGCCTGGTAAGGATTTTGCTGTGATTGCTCGCAACAACATTTTTCACTCTAGCCAATGCTTGGAGACAACCCGAATGCCAGTAATCAAGTGATAAAACACAGTGGAGTACTATGCTGTGGTGAAAAGAAACAAGCTACTTATACAAGCCACAGTACGTAAGACCTGCAGAATCACTGCTCAACACAAAGTAAGCCAGACACAAAACCTCCTGTGTTATATTAGTACTCAGAGTGCAGTCAGTGGAGGCAGAAGTACAGAGGTAGAATCAAACATGGCTGCTGGGTTGGGGTGGAGCAGGGATTGGCTGCGGCGAATGGTCCAGGAGCCTGGAGAGAACAAAGTGGTAAACTTTGTTTTAAGGAGACACTAATGTTACAAATACTGAAAGCAGGACTCTGGAAAGCTTACTGCATCTTTTTCCATTAAGCAACGCTTGGCACCAGAGACACTGATCTGTGATCTTAAGTCATTTTAGTTGTGTGCATGCATTCCCTACATATAGACATTGGACTTAAAATTGTCTCATTTCACAGAGAAGCTGCAGTGGCAGCCCTCTGTGAGGCACTTGCCCTTCGAGGAAATGTGGAAATACACATGGGTCTAGGACACAGATGTATTCCACTTAGCATCTGATTTCATGAAATCACAAGTGCACTATCTGGTGCTTTTTACTGAGAAATCACAGAGAGAGAGGATAAACTTCTTGCCTTGCTGTCTCCACCGAGTTTCCAGGTGTTTACACTGCAAAGGAGCAGGCAGACTTGAAGAGCCCCCTGTGGTCCCCAAGGAGGGGGCTTGGCTGCCTTTCCCGTTGCTTCCTGATTTCCCCTTCTAGCCCAGCCAGCCCTTGTATTTCTCGCTGGCCTCACAGGCCTTACTGCCAGAGGTTCTTGGTGGTTGCACTGGGCAAGCAAGATACAATACTGATGGAGAGAATGCAGGCCAGGTTGCAAACGACCTTGTGGGCCGCGCCAGGGGCAAATTGTAATTCCTACTAAACTCTGCTGAAAGCCAGTCCATGGTTTTTCTGAAGGCTCCAGAATCTCGAAGCTTGCCTGGTGCAAAGACTTACCCAGACAGGAAGGGTAGCTCAGCAACCCCAGGGTGGAGAGCTTGTAAGGCGGAGGCTCTGAAGTGTGTCTGTGGGGTTCCAGGGCAGCGTGAGGATGGACAGGATGGGCAATGTCCTGTGTGGGCCAGGAGTTTTAGTGTAGACTCTGTGTTTGAGCATCTTAACTCCTGTCAGTCACAGTGGTAGGAGAAACCTGGTCCATGATCCCAGCTCAGAGGATGGACTGGAGGCCTCCATGGTCCCAGCTCAGAGGATGGACTGCATAGCAGTCCTGCAAGGTCAATGTCTGTCTGATGTCTGTCTGATGGCTAAGCCCCTCTGAGATTACACAGCAATCTTGTATCTACTGCATGTGCCTTCCTCTCCTGGTTCCTCCTGGAGAGTGCTGTGGGTTGACAGTCTCTCCTGGACATCCCTGAATGACGTGACTTTCTATTGGTAATTCAGACGCATGCACCTCTTGAGGCTGGTTGCTTGAATTCTGGAAATGGACCTGTGATCTCCACTCTTCTTTTTTTGTGCCAGTCTTGGGACTTGAGCTCAGGGTCTGGGCACTGTCTCTGAGCTTTTATTTTTGCTCAAGGCTAGTGCTCTACCACTTGAGCCATAGTTCCACTTCTAGCTTTTTGGAAATAAGAGTCTTACTGGTTTCCTGCCTAGGTTGGCTTTGAGCCGTGATCTTCAGATCTCAGCGTCCTGAGTAGCTAGGATTAGAGGAAGCTCCAGCTCCCTCTTTGTTCTTCTGTGGCAGGAAGGTGTCCCGGGAGATGTGTTTTCTGGCGCGTACACAGTTTCAGCCCATTTTCTCCTCCCATTTTCCACTGCTCCCTTGCTAATTGGTCCTGTCGGTCTCCGGACTTTCCAACATATGAGCTTTCTCAAACCCACAAGTTACGATGCAAACACGGTTGTCATTTTCCTCTAGAGGTCAAATGCGTTGTCTGGAAATGACCGCCAGCAGCATTATTTAGAACTAAGGGGAAGGGAAAGGCCTCAGATGAAGCATGGTGCAGTGTAAGAGTTGCCAAAGGGTACTGGCAGGGAGAAAGAGTGCTGTGGTCAGGTGGTGAGCCTCCCGCGCTTGCCCAGTTGGGGTTGTGATTTGCTGTGGGCAAAATGGACAGATGTGGGTAACGCCTTGTGGGAGGCAGTACTCACAAGGCACAGTGCTTACACCAACAGTGGTGAAGGGGAGTGATAAGTTTCTGACTTGGGCCAGGTGGTAGGTGTGCCCTTCATGTCAGGGGACACAGCAGCTTAACTGTGGGGACCCACGCTGGGAGGCATTAGCGCCCACAGCATTTGCCTTGGATGGGCTGCTTAGTTCCACAGGGGTGGAGGGTAGGAAGCTGGTGGATGGTGTCACTGATATTTCCAGAAGGAACAAAATGGGAATGAGAACCCCAGACGGCATAGGAGGAAGCAACAGCTTACAGTTAGAGAGGGAGACTGGGAAGGCGTCACTGGAAAGGTGGAAAGAGGACTCAACAATGGTGACACATGTGGATGGGCGGAGTGATTATCAAGCCCAGTGGTCAGAGGAGCTAAATGGGGCTGGGGATTCTGGCAGCAGTTGGGGATGGGGATGGAGAGGGCGTGGGGAAGAGGACGGGGAAGGAGACGGGTTCCCACCCATTGGCACGTAGGAGAGGATGGAACCAGACAGGAGGAGCCATTGCCCAGGGGTAGCAGGCCCTGGCCCTGCTCTGTGACTGGAGACAGTGTCTGGTGGGGGCTATGCGGGCCACGTCCGATGCTTCAGCTCTCTATGTGTCTGCTGCACTGTCCCAGGACTTCTGCGGCCAACCGGAATCATGTTACTTTCAACTCGATCCCCGGCCCAGCTGAAAACCCTTCAGTGGTTTCATTTAACTCTTTCTCAAAGCCAGCATCTCAAAACAAAACCCAAAGTAAACAGAACTTTCACACTTCAGAAGTCAGATCGCCTTTTCTGTTTGTTTTGTTTTTGTTTTGATTCTGGTGCCTTTGGTCCAGCGGAGTCTGATGACAGCGCAGCGCCTTTGCTGTGAACACAGTGGTAATGAATGGGAATTAAGGTCGCTGTGGAGACCAGATGCTTGGAAGATAAATGAAGGCATCTAGCTGGAACCCGCTAGTCAGCAGTGCGGCTTGTCCTCTGAGGTGGACGGCTAAGCAAGTAAAATAGAAAAATGCGAATAACACCCTATCTTTTAAGTAGATCTTTTTCCCTTTGGATTAATCAAAGCTTTCCTGATCTTCAAAGATATTCTTGAAAAACTCTCTCAAATCACTAAAAACCTATAATGAGATGTTCATAACAACTAAGTTTAACTTACTAATGCTTCCCGCCCCCCCCCCAAAAAAAAATCCCTTCATGAAGTTCTTTAGCTTAATTTTCTGATATAATGAAATTAAGCTATTTTTTATATCTCTGCTGGTCTGAAGATAAAATAAAGTCATTATCCCCCCAAACACATGGTCATTGCAGTGAGTGATTTCACAACTTAAAAGCCAAGAAGCAAAGTTGTAATACTTATGACAGAAAAATCGGTCATATTTGAGTGATTCAGATGAAGAGTGCTTCAGGCACTTGGCCGCTGACTCAACTTGGATTTTTCAAGACACTGCCTCATGTCCTGTAGCAAGCATAGGACAGTACAGGGAGAACCCGGAACACCGCCTTCAACCCTCACGTACCCCCAGCAACCATGGCATGCTACAAAACCAACAAAAGAAGCGGGAGAGCTTCAGAGTTCACAAATGGTGCTTGAGGTCCCGGCGGGGGCTGAGATCCAGTGGAGACCCAGTCCAGATCTGGCACCCCCTGGGGCCAAGGTGGATGGCTCAAGGCTCCACGCCTGGAAGCCCTCCGCCTGCTGATCCGCCCTGACCTTCACTCTGGTTGTTGGGTTGGTGCATTTTACTTCTGACTCTTTCCCCATTTCTGGAAACAACTCTTGCTTCCACTCACTCTCCCACGGCCTTCTGGGACTGGTCTCACTCACTCACAGCTTGACTCTTAACCTTTGGCTGGAGCTGAGGGACTGGAAGCTGTCTCCAGCACTGTCCTTCCTCAGTGCTGGGCCTGTCCATTAGCCCTGCCCACTGGCCTAGCGTCTCTCCAGTACTTTTTAATGTATGTATGTATGTATGTGTATGTATGCACGCATGTATGTGTGTATGTATCGCTTGGCTTTTTCACTCAAAGCTCTGGCTTGAACCGCGATCCTCAGATCTCAGCCTCCCAGGTAGCGAGGGTTCCAGGCCTGAGCCACCAGTGCCCAGCTCCAGTGCTTGTTAGTTGAGAACTTCTTCTGTTTCTGATCTGTCTGGAAGAGGACTCGGCCTCACTGGACAGGCCACTGGATGGCCAGCGCCAGGACTGAGCCCAGTGGTGCACACATCCAGACTTAAGGTGAAGCAGCTTCGGCAGGCACAGCACAGAGGAAGCTACCACAGGTCCTAAGGGGCCTGCCTGCAGGCCTTTTCATTGGTAGGCTTATTAGCTAATCAAAGAAAATCTATAATGGGATTATATGTGTGAATGGCCCAGTGTTTTCCCCAATACTGCTTATCTGACTTCCCGTGAGTCACTTTTTAATTCAAGGATTGTAATAGGCAAAAGGATCTACTACCAAAATATTTTAAAGATTCAAATAACTGTGTCTTTGGATGTTATAAACAGCAGATGGAGATAATTTACAGATATGCTTTGTTTTTATTTTTTAATGGCCTCATTTTCTTATACAAACCTGTTTTAATTAGCACGTAGTAGTTGTATGAGGCGGGGGGTGTTGTGACATTTCCATACATACATACAATGTAAAGCACACATCATTCCACATGTACAATGAAACATACCCTAGTCAGACTCACCTCTCCTCTCTCTCCCTCGCCTCTCACCCAGCCTCTTGTTGAGAGCAAGGGCACATTTTAGCGTCCCACATAGCCCTGTCCATTCCCCAGGTCTCTCCCCTCTCTGCAGGCCTATATCCTTGGTTAGCAATAAAGTCAATTATGTAACTTTCTCTGTGGTCTAAATTGCTTTGCTAATTCTTCCCTCCTAAGCT
The DNA here is from genome assembly GCF_024711535.1 of Dipodomys merriami. Lineage (NCBI taxonomy): Eukaryota > Metazoa > Chordata > Mammalia > Rodentia > Heteromyidae > Dipodomys > Dipodomys merriami. The sequence goes on from NW_027204060.1 coordinate 1,206,059, forward strand.
AGAACTAGGTCAGCAAGGAAATTTTCACACACATTTCTCCTTTTCCCTCGTTCCTGTTTGAGAGAGATTCCCGCTATTTCCTCATTTGATTAAGAGTTTGCAGCTCTCCAGGATCGGGGCCACCCGATCTGCTCTCCCTTTCTGCACCCCAGTTCTCTCTAGAGCCCTGCATTCTGTGTCATGAATGCTGACTTTTGTTCCCTGGACATCATTATTTAGCTGAGTCTCGCTGCTGTCAACAACCATCTTGTTCTTTTTATTTTTTGCTGGTACCAAGTTTTGAACTCAGGGCCTCGAACTTGTTCAGCTTGCCTGTTGGCGTGGCACTGTACTACTTAATACCTTCAGCCCAGCTTTTTTTTTATGGTTATTCGGAATGGAGTCTAGTATACTTTTCCACCTAGGCTAGTCTCAAACTATGATCCTCTGGATCTCTGCCTCCTGAGTAGCAAGGACGCGGCACAACTGGAGTCATAGCCGTCACCCACAGCCATCACTGGAGGCTGCCGGGGGCTCCTCTGCTTTGTTTGTAAAAGGCCAACTCCAGCTCCTCGACCACTGGAAATGCACTGCGGGCAGCTGCTGGCTGACCTTTAGACTACGTGTCAGGTGTGTGTTTTTCCTTATCTGCTGGCTAAGCGTGACAAAGAAAAATAAAACCTGAGCCAGGTGAAAAAAACCTGTCATCGCCGGGCAGACAGACATCATGTCCGGATAGAGTGATGTCAAAATGGATAGAGTGATGTCATAGCTGGATAGAGGGGTGTTCTTGCTGAATGGGATGACATCATGGCTGGAGAGAGGGTGTCATATCTGGATGGATGATGTCAGAGATGGATAGAAGGTATCATGTCTGGATGCAGTGATATCAGAGCTGGGTAGAAGGTGTCATGGCTGGGTGGGGTGACATTGCAGGAGTTAACCTGCATTACAAAGGAAAGGGTTGTGTTCCAGATGAAAATCTGCAAGCTCTGAGCAGAAAGGTGGTGTCTGGCCATTCGACATGCTCTGGTCAGCATGGAGTGCCACAAGCATAACTAGAGGCCCTCAGAATTACTGTGGACATGAAATGAGGTTTCAGAGCCTGTTCAGTCTTCTGGAGAAGGAGAACTGTTGAGGGGGATCCACGGATCTCCTGGGCTGGCAAGGCTCTGTGACAATATAAACACGTGGAATCAAGCCAGCTTCATGGAATCATGCCGCGCAAGGCTGAGCTCATTATCGGAGCTAAATGTAATTGGTGCTGTCTAGAAAAGAGACTTTGTATAACTTCATTTCATCTTAGGCCTCTTTTTGGAAGCACCGGTGAACTGGCTCAACCTCTCTTTGTGTACTTTAACCAAAGTTAAGCGAAGGCAGGGACTTTGAGTTGCTCTTGGTAACTACATGTTATTTGAGGTCTGCTTGTCATTCTCAATCATAATCCAGATAATGTGTCTAAAGAAGAGGAACATGGGCAGGCTTCGAAATCATCTTCAGAGATGTCTGCCAGCATCCAGGGAACTTGGGATCTACCCAGAGTGCTCCTGGGGGTGAGGAGGGCGGGTACATGGTTACCCTCCCCTCTGCCCTACCTCCAACAGCTGCAGTTTTTAAAAAGAACAGTATTATTCTTCACATTAGAAGCAACAGAAAATCTGCTCACTTCATTGAAGCATCGTGTTGTGTTTGGGTTATATCATAATGCCTAATAGCTTTTGCCAGTTCAGGCTTTTAGGATTCAGAATGCAAAGTGGACCTGAAAAGGAACACATATTTCTACACTTACGGAACTTGAACTTAACAGTAACACTGGTGCAGCTTTCATGTCTTAACAGAATATGTTTTGGTTGTGAATTTTGGGGAAATCCCTTTTGGAAATTCTACCTGGTCCTGTCTAGATGGTGAGCCATTCCTTCAAATAGGTTCTGAGACAAAGTTAAAAACTTTCACTGGGGCTGGGAAGGTGGCTCAGTGGTAGAGTGCTTACCTTGCATGCATGAGGCCCTGGGTTCAATTCCTCAGCACCACATAAGCAAAAAGAAAAAAGGTGGAATTGGCGCTGTGGCTCAAGTGGTTGAGCAATAGCCTTGAGCTGAAGAGCTGAGGGACAGCGCCCAGGCCCAGAGTTCAGGCCCCACGACCGGACCCCACCCCCCAAAAAAAAACTTTCACTGGCTTGAGAACAGCCAACTAAAAACTGCCAGTTTATTTGATTTTAGAGTCCTAAAATACAGGGCCAAATGAAGCTGAAAAAAAAAACCCTACAACTTCATATAGTGCATGTATGTTATGGAGAAAATAAAATCTTAATTGGGTGTAAAGAAAAACAGTGGTTGCTATGGAATTTAGATTTTCTCATTGTTTTTAGAGAGCTTCTGCAATTTCTTTCATATTACTTGGAGTTAGGACAAAACAATAATGTAGGGAAAACATCAGCTTAAAATTAGACCTTAATTCAGTCTAAATTCTCATTGTGACCGTGGGTATGTGATTATTCTGTGCCTACATTTCCTTGAAATGAGTGTGATGTTTCCTTTTACAGAACTATTTTTATGTGTGCTGGTCCTGGGGCTTGAACTGGGGCCTCGGCTCTGTCCTCTAGCTTTAATCTCAAGGCTAGCTCTGCTCTACCACTTGAGCCACAACTCTGCTTCTGGCTTTCATGATGATTAATTGAAGATGAGAGTCTCAGGGACTTTCATTTCCGAGCTGGCTTCTAACTACAGTCCTCAGGTCTCAGCCTCCTGAGTACCTAGGATTACAGGTGTGAGCCTCCAATGTCTGTCTATAAAACAATTTTCAGGGAAGTAATTAAAAGCAAACAGGCAAATGGAGAGCAGTCATTATATCTGGACTCTGATGCTAAGCTATTGTATTCAAATCCCAGCATTGCCCCTAACTAAGCATTTGGCCTTGACCACAAACCATGACTCCTCCTACATTAAATCTCCAAGATGATACCATGTCATGTGTGTTGATGCCCACCTCCAACACATATGCCCGGGAAGCCACATCTGGAGGATGGCAAGTGTGAGGCCAGCCCGGGTTGCTTCGCCAGACTCTGTCTCAAAGTAGATAAGCAAGTAAATATAAAGTAACAGAAATGCATTGACCATGTGGGATTAAATGAAAAAATACCAAAATAGCTGCAGAAGTGCTCGGCACAAAGCTGAGTGCTTCATGCGTGTTCAGCACTCACCTCTGCTACCCCTGTCATCACGTGGGGGCATCTGCTGAAACACAAATGTAATTTGTGTTGTCATTTCTACTCTATTTGTAAATCTGACAGAAAATGGACTCGGTTCACTAGGGGTGTGTGTGTGTGTGTGTGTGTGTGTGTGTGTGTGTGTGTGTGTGTGTGTGTGTGTGTGTGTGTGTGTGTGTGTGTGTGTGTGTGTGTGTGTGTGTTGGTACTAGGGATTGAACTCTGGGCATTCTTGCTCAGCTTTTTCACTCATGGCTGGGACTCTACCCCTTGAGAACCATGCCTCCATGTCTGATTTTTGCCGGTTACTTAGAGATAAGCATCTCAGGTTTGTCTGTGTGGCTGGCTGCGCACCTAGAGCAGGTCTCAGCCCCTGACCAGTCACCAACGCCCGCCAACCTCCCAGTCTTCACACAACTTGACTTAAAATCTTTGACACCATTTGACTTATGATGTTTTGCAACTTTACGTATAAATAAATGCATATTACAAATGCATTTGTTAGACATAATACTTTGAATTCTGACTTTGGACCTTTCCCCCAGCTAGCAACAGGTTGAACTATATTGTCTGGAGGTGCTGGGTAGAATGGTGAGCCACAGTTCCCAGTCAAGTAGCCTGTGGTCCTGAGCACACAGAGAGCTCTGAGGCTGAGCTTTGGTACTCAATTGGTTAGGTCTGGATTCATCGTAACTATATTTCCAGTTTACAGTGAGTTCATCAGGATGCAGTCCAGTTGTGTAGAGCACATGAAGTATACTTAGCAATTACTCTTCCAGCCAAGTATAGATCTCCTCCTATGAACACACATGTGCAGTGTAGCCTTGCTTGGCTGGAAGCATCTACCAGATCTTCTGGTGTAAATCCACAGAGAGCAGGTGGGTAGGCATGGCAGCACAGGGTGCGGACAACATGAGAGTTGAAGCCTCAGCCAGGGATGATAACCCTGGAGTCTCGCCAGGGCCTGTGGGACAACAGTGCAGAGGCACATAACATCTGGAATCTTCCCTCACTTCCCCATCTCTCGTCAACCCAGACATCACACAAGCAATTTGGGGGCAGGGATTTTCATTTTAAAATGAAGAGTAGGTTGTGGAAGAATCCAGAATGCTTGTCCTGAAAGCCATTTGCATTTATTAGCACTGGAGTCAGCATGCTTGCTGAGTTCCAGTCGTTTTCTCTCCGGGAATGGTCCCCCAGATTCCACTTTCCCCACGGCCATGTCGGAGCGTAGTCCTCTGTGACCCGATGTGATTGTGCTGTGTTTCCCTGTGAACTCTCAGACATCCTGACTTGGCCTTACTTTTGGTTGGGGGACGTGGCGGAAGAGAGTGAGAGAGAGGCAGCAGTAAATATGGTTGGCCATGATGTCAACAGCTGATTTGAAGCTGTCAGAAGTCACCTTGTAAGTAATCAAGCTTAATGTCTGCTAATAAAGCTTGCTTTTCAGACGGGAGGTCTGCCTGTCCTTCCGTCTGCCCAAGATGGCAGCCGCCATGGGCACCTGATGTGTCCCCAGAGCAGCCAACAGACAGCCAATCGCAGTTACCGAAAACACTGACCTCGAAATGCTGTGTAGTTGAGGGCTAAAACCAATTTGGAGAAAATAATCTGGAACTAGTTCTGCTCATGTACACATCCCCAAACCTTTCTAGCTGAAGATGTTTTGCCATGGAGAAAGAGGTCTCTCATGTGCGTGCGGCATAAACAAACTCCCAAATATAGAGTGACAAAAAGCGCCCTAAAAACAGGCAATCAAGAAAGAGACTGTGTCCATGCTGTTCTGCCGCTGAGCTGTGCTACTGCTTCCTACGATCTCTGGAACGTTCCAGAAGACTACGAGAAGAGCAGGGCCACACCCTCACTTGGGGTGGATCCCGGCTTGCAGATTTACCGACTCTCGGAAGTAGACTTGTAGCCCCAGAACCAATTACGGAGACACACGCTCAGTGGTTCTCAGACACTCACAGACCAACGAAATGTGCCTGTCGCCTCACATGCCAGGGCTGTGCCAAGTTTGCACGAGGAGACCGAGCAGTCTGTGGAGCCCTGCTCCCCGCATCCTCACATGCTTGTCGGTGACCTCCCTGACCTCAGTGGACCACAGGCACACTGAGGGGCGGGGCTTCAGAAGGCTGAGCTGCACCATACGGAGAGGAGCCACGTGTTCCATAATGCTACCTAGACAGCAGCTGTGGAGTAGCTGGCGTGAGGCGTGTTCACAGACTGACGCTGTCTCTGGAAGCAGACGCACACAGCAAGCTCAGGTATCCCTCTGTTGGGACCAGAGACTGACCAGAGCGAAACCTTGTATTTCCTCTAGTGTTAGTGCACCCATTCAGTGATGATGTCAATTTATGGAACAAAAGTCCTAAGAATAATAGAAACCAACCAGACACTGGCTTTTTACTTCCATAAAATTGCTGATACGGAAAAGGTTAAATGGCCTATGTAGGGATCAAGTTTTAAAAAATGAAATCCACGCTGGGTGCTAGTGGCTTATGCTAGCTACTCAGGAGGCTGAGATCTGAGGATCGCAGTTCAAACCCAGCCCAGGTAAGAAAGTCTGTGAGATTTTCATCTCCAAATAACCACCAAAAAACTGGAATTGGAGCCATGCCTCAGAGTGGAAGTGCGCTAGCAACACAGCTACGCAGACAGTGCATGCACTGATTTCAGGCTGGCCCCACCTGGCTGACAGTTTCCCCAGGAGTGCTTGATACAGGCAGAAATTTCTTTTAAAACACATGCCTGCGTGCACGCACAGGCATACGCCTGGCCAGAAAGCTGGTCTCTAAAAGTGTGTGTGTGCAGACACTCAAATACTTTCTGATGGCTCCAATCCCATTCCAGCCAGCAGCCCTTGGCATTGTTGGAAAGAGAAAATGAGACAGGAAGGTTGGGACTTTGTGGGGTGTGTGTGTGTGTGTGTGTGTGTGTGTGTGTGTCTTACAGTGCCAGGAAAGGTACCTGGGCCTTGCCCATGCTGGGCAGGGGCTTCACTGAGTTCCATCCCCAGCCTCCTTCCCAATGTGGGCACACAGCAGGGCCCCAGGTCATGAGACCCCATGTGTAATGGCATGTGGGAGATGGAAGGGTGGCGCCTTGAATCTCTTCTGAGGGACGTGGGAGCCTCCAGGGCTGTCAGCAGCGTGGCCTGCGGGCCACAGAGGACAGCAGTCTTGGTGGTCCTGCTAGCATTGTCTTCCCCACGCTGGGTCTGGGAGTGCTTGTGGCTAGTGGTGCCTGGGGGAGTGTGCAGGTCCATGATCCTAACCTGACCCACCATAGTGAGGAGAGAGGGTTGGGGCACAGTCCCTGCAGGTCCTGGGGTCATGGGCAGGTTCTGGGCACGAGAGCGTGGAGACTGACGTGAGCAGAGCCTTCCACGGCGGGTGGGGAGGTGTTACAGGACACAAGGCAGGCCCCCTCGCAAAGGGCACTGTCACAGTGAGCCCTGGAGCCACACCGGGCTGAGACAGGGACCGGACAGCACACACAGCAGAGAGGGCACTGGGGTGATACCAGCCTGCATCTCCCACACACTGGGTCCTATGTGTACGTGCTTCTGTCCTCCTTGGTCCCCTGGTGGTATCTCAGAACCAGCCCAAAGAGTGATTTAATAGAAGAGGAGAGGCCCCCTGGCCTGGTGGGGGGTGCCCACCCATCACATGCCCCCCTCCTGTGCCCACCTGTCAATGTCCCCCTCCTGCGCCCACCCATCACGTGACCTCTTGTGGCCCCCATCACGTGTCCCTCCCCTTGCACCCGCCCATCATCACGTGTCCCCCTCCTGTACCCATGTCAGTCCCCTTCCCATCCTCAGTACTCCACCCGTAGGGGAACGCCTTAGCTCAGAGTCTTACACCGACTAAAGCATAAGTCCAAATGACTTGGTCTTGCGAAAGTGACTTAGTGTCAAAAACTAGAGAGTTCCAGAGCCATGGGATTCCGGGCAGGTCAGTCTCATTTAAGAACCTAAACATTCCTGCCGAGCTAGCAAGCATCTCCTGTTCATATCCACACAGTAACAAATATAGTAATTAATGACTTCCCGGAGGCTGGCTGAGCTTGTTTTTAAGTTGTTATAGTCAAATAAGCCGGGGGAATATTACAAGGAGATTAGTTTGGGGGAAAAAACAGTGTGTCATTTATTATCAGCGCAGAACATTCGGAATTGTCATTTGTAAGAAATAAGCTCATTATTAATAAGAGATTACTTTTCTGGTCTTTATGTGACTATTTTCTTAAATTAATTTTTTTCTTTATTGCAAAAGAAATGAGTGTTCATCTAATGTAAATTGGAAAATAGAGAGGGGCAAGTAATACAAAATTAAATGCACCCAGCATCCCTCTCTCTGGGTGCAAGCCTTGGTGTGTGTGTCCCTTGGACCCTCAGAGCTGATGATACGTTTTAAACTATCCCAGACCTTTCATTTTACCCAATATGTTTGCCTTTCCTGGGTTACTGTGTATGTTGATCTGGTAAGGTGGATCACTTTATTTGGTTTTTAAACTCTACTTGTTTGCTCCAAAGTGAGAAACCCATAGATAAGGAAACATCTGGGGATCCGAAGTGTGGCTGGGCGGAGGGGTTGGGTGATTCAAGACAAAGCACAAAACACGAAAACAGCCAGTTTGACAGTTATGGGTCTGTTTCCTATGGCTCAAGCCCCAGCCCCTCCTGCTCACTTTAAAGGAGAGCCAGCACCGAGGAGGTCTGAGAGTGAGGTACAAACGGAGAACCCCACCCCACCAGAAGAGATTAAAGGAGGGTGATCAAAGCTCGAGCATAAAAGCGTTAGCCTGTGACTTGACTTGGCCGAGGGCCCCAGAACCATCCTCAGAACAGAGCTGTCTTTGAAGTACTGGAAGCACCCTGGCTCAGAGGAGCTCTGGTCCAAGGACTCTGCAGGGTGGCACAGGGGCCAGCGGAGGTCCTTCTGCCCATCTCTCCCAGGCCACCCGTCCTGCCCATGCTCTGCCCATCTTTCAGGAAGTGCCAGAACACAGTGCCTCTGGTGTGGCACAGGTGCTGATGCTGGATGCTGGGAGCTGCGCTGAGCTTCAGGCCGAGGAAGGGGTGGAGGAAGCCGGCCACTGTCCCAGCCCAGCTGGTTCTGAGCAGCCTGTCCTCAGCCCCCGCCCATCACTGCTCTGTGCGCCTCCTCCTCCTTCCCTGCACTGCTCTGTGGAGTGACTTGATAAGTAGGCCACGCTTCCCCAAATCGGGGAGTGTGTCCTGCCCAGACCACCGTGGCCTTTCAGCATTACGCCTGGATTTCCTTTTTGTGCCGATACTAGGGTCTGATGCTCTCCCTTAGCTTTTTGTCACTCTAGGCAAGGCGCTCTACCATTTGAGCCACACCTCTACTTCCAGCTTTTGGCTGGTTAATTGAAGATGAGAATGCCAGGACTAAGGACAGAAGTGCTGTGATACAGTAATCACTCCCCCTGCTAGGAACAGCTATGACAGAGAGGGTGCAGGGAGGAAGGGAAGGCCAGTATTGAAGTCAGGTTAAAGGGTTTGTGATTCCACCCGGAAAAAGACAAGACAGACATTTCTGCGCAAGCTTTTGAGCAGCGCAGTCTTCGGAGCTTTCGTCTGTGAAAACCGAGCCGAGCACACGAAAGGAGCAGGCAGTACTGGTTGCATGACTTTTAATCAGCAGCAATGACCATATGGGTTCACACTGACTGTGGAAGGCATCACAGAAAAGAGTGTAAGAAATTACCAACACGCCGAGGAGAGAGGAAGGAGGACTTCCAGGCTGGGAGGCTGTCGGCCATGGCCCTCACAGCAAAGTACAATAGAAGTTGAGAGAGGCATGGCCTGGAGTCGGCACCAAGGGACCAGAGCCTCAGTGATGGACACACAGACGTCCAGAGGTGGGCGGAGGTGGACGGACATGGGAACTGGGCCTCTGCTGCCAACTCAAGAAACCCACGCAGCCCGGCGCCTCGGTGGCATTTTTACTGAATTGATTGACTCAGAGAGTGAAGTTCTTCCAGAAGCTCACCTGAGAACTGCTGCTCTTTCCTCCTGGAGGCTGGCCGAAGTGCTCTCATGTTTTCACTGTAAAACTGCGTGGCTTGTCTCAGAGTGGCAAGGAGAATGGAAACACAGACCCTTCCCTCCCTCCTGCCGTGTCCTCTGGGTACAAGCAGATTATGTCTTACACACCTTTTATCAACTGCAGCACCTAGAAGAGTCAGTAAATTCTCAGTGTTGGTTGATTTGAATTTCCATCACAGTCTCCAAGATAAAAGAGGGGACATAAGAAAAATGAATACACTTACAGCCAGTCTAATAATGACATAGATACTCTGCATAGAGAAATGCAAATTGGGTACCAATTTGAATTGCAAACATGTCGTACCCAAGAACCAAGGAGGGATAACTGGCTTCAGATCTATCAAACTGATAACATCCTCTAACAGGACTCCCAGAGACTCCCAGAGTTGCAGAAATGGCAACTGAGTTACCAGAGGGGAGAGTATGAGAGAACCAGGGCAAGGCAAAGAGTCTGCGCTCTTTTTCCTTTGGAGATAGTGACTAACCAGAAACCCAATTATTCAGGAGGAATGGGTAGGAGACTTCTTGGGGTGAGGAGAGACTGGGGAGAGGATGGGAGGACTCAAGAGACCATGCAAGAATAAAATGACCCAACTAGAGTAAAAGCAGAACAGGGACTGCACACAGATGTGATTCATCGCGGCCGCAGAATTGCCATGGCCGTAGGCAAGGAGAAGGCCCATCGGTCCCCTTGGTGTGACCATCAGCAGATCTTGCTTTGTCTTCAGAGGCCTGCCTGCATCTCACCCCATTCTTTCTCTGGTCTCACAGCTGCCCGGCTGATCCAGAACATGGACTCCAGTGCTGAGCCCTGCACGGACTTTTTCAAGTACGCCTGTGGCGGCTGGCTGAAGCGCAACGTCATCCCGGAGACCAGCTCCCGGTACAGCAACTTCGACATCCTCAGAGACGAGCTCGAGGTCGTGCTCAAGGGTGAGTGCAGACGACCTCCCGCCTCACCCGCCTCACCCGCCTCCTGCTCGTACAAAGCAGTGGCTGCTGGTGGTACAGAGGGCCAGGCAAAAGATTCACGGTGCTGGAACGGCTGGTGTCGGTAGACTTGGCCTCTCCTGTCATTCCTGCCTGTGCTTGTGGGTACACAACTGATAAACATGTCCTGCCTGTGCTTGTGGGTATACACAGACAAAGGCCTTCCAGCTCCAGAGATGATACACGTATGCCATTTTAGAGGGAACAATGAATAACCGTCCGTGCCCCTTCCGTCCCTGTGAGACATGATTAAGGTTGATCTTCTCTCAGAAGCTTAGGGGAGGTCTGAACTCCAATCTCCATCCTCTGTTCCATTCTCCTCTAGAAGTTGCTTCAAAGGGAGAAAAATCTTTTAGCTCCTTTAACATCTAACCATGTAGAACCATCCATTTAATCATTCTGACCATGAAGGCTGCAGCTACACAAAGACAATTCTATTCCCGCCCTTCAGAGGGATATCTCTATTCAATTCCAACTTCCTCTGTGTCACTTACTTTTCCAATCTCAGCTTCAAGCGAAGTAACTCTCGCCTAGGACGAAGCACTGCGTGGCAGCCTGCAGGCCTCCAGATAATCTCGTGGAAAGTCAGCAGTCCTCGAGATAATCTCATGGAAAGGACTCGCATCTGAATTGGCTTGTGAAAACTGTCTTCTAGTTGCGGGCTGGGAATGTGGATCAGAAAATGAGTTTGGCTTTTCCCTTTGGGGTTGGGAACTTGGAAGAAGAAATGCAAGGCCTTGGTTCTGGTTTTACCGAACTTAGGCCGGAAGCCATGGCGGCTGCGAATGAGCAGATGTTCTGATGCGTTTTCCTCCTTCAGACGTCCTCCAGGACTCCAAGCCAGAAGACATAGTGGCCGTGCAGAAAGCAAAAACCTTGTACAGGTCTTGCATCAATGAGTGTAAGTGCTCCTTATGTTCATTTCGATAGGAATGGGGCCAAAATACACATGAGCATCAACTTGCATTTCTTTTGATTGTTTCCTGAAGCTGCCATCGACAGCCGGGGTGGACAGCCTCTGCTCAGACTGCTGCCGGAGATACACGGGTGGCCCGCGGCCACCGAAAACTGGGACCAGACCTATGGTAAGGCAGCTCCCTGCTGTCTATTTTTAAAGCACATGGATATCCGGGTGGCGTCCGTGATCGCCCTATCAGTCATGAACCCCGACTTCTAAAGACCTGTGTCCACTCTCATTGCTTTAGGGAGTTCTTGGACAGCTGAGAAAGCTATTGCACAACTGAATTCCAAATATGGAAAGAAGGTCCTTATCAATTTCTTTGTTGGCACCGATGACAAGAACTCTAACCAGCACATCATTCACGTAAGTCTGTGCCGCACAGCTCGGGGGACTTCACAGCGCGACCTGACTTCCAGGCACCCTGTGGCAATCCACACTTAGAAGCAAGGCCTGTTTTCATGTCAGTCACACGAACAACCAATAAATTCTGTGCTGGAGGATTGCTATAGATTCCTAGAATGTTCACCCTCACTAGTGAGTTCTAGAGCTCCCACAGGGCTTTGTACCAGCCCTTGCTCACGCGCCCGCACCAGGGGAAGAATATGACAGGCTCCCCAGGGGTGAGGTAGGGCCCCAGGTAAGAGTGGGACAGAAGAGAAGGCAGCCAGGTGAGGCCAGGTCCTGGGCCACTGCTCTGCAGAGCCTCACCATCTGTTTGTTGTTTCCTTCGGCTTCCCTGGAGCCTGTGGGTGGCAGAGCCACCTCCAGGTCAGGTTCCGCTCAGGCCTCATGTTAAAGCGGCAGCCACTGGCCTATCTATCTCTAGCACAGGCGCAGATGGGCATCTGCTTTGCTCCAGCTATTTCTATACCTACAGAATGTTTTATTTTTTTTTTTGTATGTTTTTTTCTTCTAGTTTGACCAGCCTCGACTCGGCCTCCCTTCCCGAGACTACTATGAATGCACTGGAATTTATAAGGAGGTATGTTCTGAAAGGGGGGAAATAAATCACTCTCAGTCACAACTACAGAACCATCTGTTGCAAAAACCTGTAATTAATGAAGGTGACTAGAGCCAAGTTTGAACATCCTTCCCACATTCTCAATTCATGACAGACACCTGAAATCACACAGAATAATGAGCCATCTTTCATACAATTAGTCAAAAAGACCAAATGAAGGTTAAAAAACAAAAAGCTTAACATTCCTTACCGGCATCCTGATTTTAGTACTGAAAATCACGCGAGTCTGACTTTTTGCAAAGTCACTTTTACAAGTTTTAATTCACTGGTAACTTGCAGCATTTGGAAAGTGATCAGGTTGTTTGGAGCATGGTGTGGTGTCACTGAGGACAGCGGTCAGTTGACTAGTCCCATGAAAGGCATTCTTCTAGAACCTTCTGAGGCCTGTGCAAGCAGGGCATCCCTCCTCTGGTTCTCATACTGGCCCACCCACCGTGGGCTGATAGAAGGGACAGCTCAGGCGAACCAGGACAGCTGTGCGTGGTTAGATGGGAGGGGCGGCGGGAGCCTACAGATGTTTTCCTCACCATTATTTGGTAGTTGACCTTCGATGACCCTAGGCCTCACGGAGTATGCCCTGACTGAAGTCACTTACTGGTTGCAGTCCTTAGCAAAGGATGCTTTTGCCTCACACTTACTTTGCCTAATTACTAAGGTCAATCACATGGAATAAGCTGTATTTTGGAGTTGATACCCAACGCTGAAAGGAAGGGAAACCTTGAGGTGTCGTATCAAAGGCCGAGCCCAGATCATCACACAGGTGCACGCTCTCTCCCGGGAGCTGTGTGTGCACTGGCTCCGGCCCTGGCCCGCAGCCAGCTGCTTCCTGTTTCAGAGTTAAAAGATACCCAGGAGGTCAGCTCATTAAATCATGCTATCGTCCTGTGAGCAGGGTGTGTTTCATGTTTAGGATTGTACCTTCATGCATATACCGATTTGTTCCCAGTTCTAACGTATGTAGATATTCCACACTTTCCAAGGTCTTTCTGAAGTCACTCACTATGGTGATGCTTCTTTTTCGTTCTTCATTTGTCCAGCAGGTGGGAGGTAACAGTGTGTTGGTGCATTCATACTTGGGTATGTGGCACTCTGGGTCTTGAATCTGGCATAGGGTGTTTTTCTTGACTTAGGGGGTTTGTATGAAGTTCTGATTTGTTGGTATCTTAGATTAGGAGGATGTCACTTGATTATACAGCCCCCCTGGGGGGCGTCTGTGGACCAGGGGCCCCAAGTGTCCGAGGGTAGTAGGGTGTAGATGTGCAGACCCCCAGCCTGGTGACTGGGGCTGTGTGGACCAGGGCCCGGTTCCTAACCAAAGAAAGACGTTGTTGTATGAGGGCACAGCCCGGTGCCCACAGCGCATGTCAGGACTAGAATACTCGTGAGTAAACCGCTGGGCTAGAGAAGCCGTTCCGGACAGGAACCCATGCTTGCATCCAGGCTGGCGAGAAGGAAGAGAAAGGGATGATTCGTCCAGGGCTCTTCCAAACTCTTTGAGTTCAGAGGGGGGAGGGGAGGGGTTTCTTAGGGAAGACGAAAGAACTTAGAATGTGGCCACATGAACAAAAGCCAAAAAGAGATTACTCAAGTCTGTGTGTCTGAATCAGAGGGAAAGCACACAGGACCCCCAAGCCCTGTCTGACGGGAGAAGAGCTCAAGGGTGCTGGGAGCCGAGACTGACCCTCCGAGGTGCGAGTACAGCCGAGGACCAGGCTCTCTGAGGTGGTGGGAGAGAAACGAACCCCGAGGAAACAAGCCCCCCCCAGCTCCCATGGAACCCACATGCTAAAGGAGAAGGCAGACAACAAAGGAACCCGTAAAGACACCAAGGATAAACAAACGATAAATCAAGATAGTGCTACAAATACCAATGTAGGAGAAGAGTGGCAGGCAGGGCGGATCGTTTGAGAATGATTGAAATGGGCTTTCTTGGCCATCTTAAAATTTTTGTTAGCATCCACACTTGTACAAGGGATTTGTCCTGCCACATCCATGAGTGCATACCACACTCCCTCACCGCTCCAAACATCCTAGCAGGCCTTGTCCATCCCTTTGTACATGCATACATGAGGCCTGTGGATCCCTTCACATGTGTACATGAGGCTCATGGGACGAGACCTTTGCATATGTGAACATGAGGTCAGTGTGTGCGAGGTGGTGGTGGTAGGCTGTGCAGGGTGGTGTGGTGTGTGTATGTGTGCACACACACACATGCATGCACAAATGTGTGTGTGCAGGGTGGTGGGCTGTGCAGGGTGGTGTGGTATATGTGTGTGTGCAGAGTGATGGGCTGTGCAGGGTGGTGGTGGGCTGTGCAGGGTGGTGTGCACATGCGTGTGTGTGTGTATGTGCATGTGTGTTCAGAGTGGTGGGCATGTATGTGTGTAGGGTGGTGGTGGTGGGTGTGTGCAGGGTGGTGGGTATGTACAGGATGGTGGGCGTGTGTATATGCACACTTGCATGTGTGTGCGTGTGTGTGTGTAGGGTGGTGGGCTGTGCAGGGTAGTGGGTATGTGTGTGTGTGTGTCTGTGCAGCTTGGTGGTGGTCAGCACTGGTTTCCTCTCTCAGGGATGACTGGTTTGGTGTCTCCTGTAGAGGACAGTGCTCACCTCATCCCTCCTCTCTGGGCACCACCTGATACATGCTGGAGTTTCACCCCTCCCAGATCTCTGCATTTAATACAGTATAAAGGGCGGTTTGACCTGGGAACCTGGGAATAGGACAAGGGGCATATTCTGGAGGTGGCCGGGCTGTCAGGAGTCCTCTGTCTGCTTCCCGAGCCCGGCCGATGACCCATGCGTGCCTGCTCCTCTGCACTGGACGGGAAGCCCCTCTGGACACAGCTCCGGCCCGGAGCCCTGCTCGGGCTTGTGCTGTCCCTCCCCTGCGTCCCAGAAGGGTGGTGTGCTCTGGGTTTCTGCAGACCCTCGGTGGCAGATCCTCGGTGGCAGCATATGCCGGCTGGGGCACACCCAAGCCTTTGTAAGAGGAACCCCATCTTTTCTGGCAGGGGTCCTGTGCATCCCCCAGCCTACCACGTATGTAACACTTAATTTCCCCCACCTCCGTAGCCGAGGGTCAGGCCACTGTACACTTCCCAGTGCCTCCCTGCCCGCACTGCCCAGGGGTCTTGCTCACTGCCTAAACAAACCCTCTGGAGGGGAGCCCCAGCCTGTGGGCCGCCCCCCCCAGAGGACCAGCATCGGGCAGTGTGGACAGTGGCACTTCTTCCCTGGCTTTGCTGCCACTGCAGCCTGGAGGAGGGCAGGATTAAAATGGCTTCTCCCACCTCACTGAACCCCAGCTTTTCCCAGGCAAGGGGGCCCCACTGTTAAAGAACTAGCATGTGAATGTTATTGTCTAGTGCTGCTACTGAGAAGGCAGTGCTGGCCAGGATAACTTGCCACGTGCCAGTCTCTAGGACATGTGTGGCCTAAATCTGCACCCCATGGCTGGTTTATGGACTTCATCCTACTGTTTAAAACCAGTCGTCCCCTTGAAATGGCTCTTGTCAGTGCCAGGGTTTAATGGTTGCTCCTGGCACGGAAGACTGTGGAGGGATTTTCTTGGACCCTTCTTCACTTGGAGGATCGCTGACGGACTCTTCAAAGAGGCTGGCTTAAAGTGCTGGAGTGTGGCTCAGCAACTAGCACTTGCCCAGCATGCGCAAGGTCCTGGGGTCAGTACTTCACACTGCTAATAATACTAATACCAATGCTAATCTCTTTAAAGGCATGAGGAATGGCTCAAGTGGTGGCAGAGCGCTTGATTCCCAAAGAAAAAGAAATAGAAGTAGTTGACTCAATGAATGTCAAAAACAACAGGCAGCTCTAGTCCTCATCCCTAAAACAACCTGAAACTTTATAGTAGAGTCATATCTTATCAAAGGACTGTAGCTGTAGCAGCCAGCTTGGGCTCTCACAAGGCCTGCATCATTTGGAAGCCAGGAAAGTTGATCAAGCTCCTAACACAGATTTCAAAACGCCCATGGCAGGAGGTTTCCAGGCTGAGTTAACCCACTGGGCTCCTGGGGAATGGGGTCCAAGCCCCATCTACCCCACCCAGTGTCCCTGTTGCTGCCCCCCAAAGCTGAGGACACTGTATGGAAGCAGGGCTGGTTTACAGAGCCAGCGCTCATGGAGAAGCCCCATCTGTCTTCTCACCTCATTAACAACAAAGCATCTCTCAGAGCAAGGAAAAGTCTCAGTAGGGTGATACTGGAAAAATTCAAATGACCATTGCCTTCCTCATAGTAATTCCCTGCAGAAGGGAGATGGGTTTATATGCTGTGAGTGCGGATAATGCGGCACTGGCTTCCAGAGAGGGACTCCATGCAGCCTGAATGCAGACCTGCTTGTTTATTTCAAAGTGAAACAAGAATTCTGATTAGCTTTTAATAGGAAAGGAATGGAGTTGGCAAGAATGTAGAGAAATATGAAAGTGTGTGTGTGTGTGTATTCATTTCTGTTACCTTAGTGACTCGTTTTTTATGCAGATTCACAGCTGAAAGCTGTTTGTTCTCCTGAGAGAAGCAAGTGCCTGAAGAGAGACATTTGCTCCGGGGGGGGGGGGGGGAACAGTGGGGAGGGGAGGGAAGAGGAAGAGGAGGAGAAAAGGAAGAGGAAGAGGAAGGGAGAAGGGGAAGGAAAGAGAGGAAGAGGAGGGGAAGAGGGGAGAAGAGAAAAGAAGGTAGAGGAGAAGGAAAGGACGGGAAAGAGGAAAGGAAGTAGAGGAGGAGAGAGCCGCTAGGGAGCTGGGCAGGAGAGCACAGCATAGCAGAGCTTCCAGGGGAGAGGGACGTCCTCAGAAGCTGTTCATGCAAAGGTCACGAATAGCAAATTGAAAAAAAACTTGTCCAATCTGCTTGGTCCTTGCTTGGTATCATATTTTCATTTCACCGTTAGGCTTGGACCACTGTGAATAATGCGTCTCTTTGCACTCACAGTGAAGACACAAGTGTCCCTTGCTTGTAAACCATTAGTAGGGATAGAACACATTCTTGAGCGCTTGGGTATTTTCTAGCACACACTGGGCCCTTCGCGCTCGTCTCTGCCCCGGAATCTAGTCTTGGAAGCACAGACGGCCCGCCTCCCCTCCCACTGTGGGACCGTTTTGTTTTCCTGATAACTGTTGCCTACTTGGCCAGCTGGTGCTAAGAACCTAAATTTGGGGTACATTTTAAGTGAGATGAGATTGTACTTTAATTGCTGATGGGAAATCATGGCTAAGAAGCAGCAGGGAGCTTTGATTTCCTGGAGTTGAACTGAATATGAGTAAGGTATTCACATTGTCTATAAGAGGTCGATGACAATACAACTCACTTATAGCTTACTTCTACAAATCAAAATGTACTTGAAGATAAAATATCAAGGAATTGAGAGCTGGCATCTAATGGCATCTTACAGTGAAACCCCTCAGCACTGAGAGTCTTGTGGAATAAGCTAAACACACTCAGGAACTCCTGAGAGCAGTCATAAAAAATTACTGTTTGATCTGACAACAAGGACAGAGAGATTTCCTGATCATATTATTTCAGTATGCAGCTATGTTCTCCTCAAACATGAAAACATTCATGGTAGATATGAACAAAGAAAATCTGAGAACAGGTTTGGTTAAGGAATTTACTGTCATGTAAGAAAAAAACAGTAAGATATAATATTTCTCATGAAGGATTTTCAGTTTCTTTGTTTTGTGGTTGTCGTTGTTTTTGCTGGTCCTGGGGCTTGAACTCAGGGCCTGGGCGCTGTCCCTGCACCTCTTTGTGCTCAAGGCTAGCACTCTACCACTTTGAGCCACAGAGCCACTTGCAGTTGTTGAGTGGTTAATTGGAAAGAAAGAGTCTCACCCGGACTTTTCTGCCCCGGGTAGCATTGAACTGTGATCCTCAGATCTCAGCCTCATGAGTAGCTAGAATTACAGGCGTGAGTCATCAGTGCACAGCTATTGCAATGTCATTCTTTTTTTTTTTTTTTTTGTCAGTCGTGGGGCCTGAACTCTGGGCCTGGGCGCTGTCCCTCAGCTCTTCAGCTCAAGGCAAGCACTCTACCACTTGAGCCACAGTGCCACTTCCAGTTTTCTGGTGGTTTATTGGAGATAAGAGTTTCATGGACTTTCCTCCTCAGTCTGGCTTTGAACCATCATCCTCAGATCTCAGCCTCCTGAGTAGCTAGGATTACAGGCGTGAGCTACCAGCACACCCAGCTTGCAATTTCATTCTTATCAAGGCAAAATGACTAGATTGAAAATTGCATGAGTTCCACATTCAGTGGTTATAAAGTATTTATTAAACTTTTGTTTATTTGGCTGTCCTGGTATTAGAACTCAGGGCTTTGTACTTGATAGGCGGGTACGAGACCACTGAGCCACAGCTGTAAACTCTTAATTAAAGGACAGCTTTATCTTCTAAGACACTGTGCAGGTCATTTCTTTCAGTACATTGGGAAGGTTTCTGTTTCACTGTGCTTCACCAACTGTGAAAAATGAATCCTTTACAGCACTTTGGCTCTGTAGTGACTGAGCTGTGTTGCGTCAGATTCACTTGTGATTCATTTTCAGTGACGGAAAGAATCATGGCAACTTAGAGTAGCGTGCTGGGCATTTAGAAAGTTCTCCAACATTTTATCATTTATTTCTTGCAGGCCTGTACAGCCTATGTGGATTTCATGATTTCTGTGGCCAAACTGATTCGTCAGGAGCAAGGATTGCCTGTTGATGAGAACCAGCTTGCTCTGGAGATGAATAAAGTTATGGAACTGGAAAAAGAAATCGCCAACGTAAAGCACATTTTCTTTTCTGATATGCTAACTAATGTCAATCTCTGTACCCTTCCCCCCTCTCCTGCTCTAAGGACACAAGTGTAACTCCAACCACGTGATAAAAATTCATTCTTCAGGAATGGATCACTGACTCCAAAAGAGTCTTTGAAACTGCAGAGTTTTATAGCAAACTGGGTGACCCACTAACTCTGACAAATATTAAACTAGATATACTCAAATGCCAGTAATAAGTGGATCACACCAACAACACTACCATTACGTTTAAGTGTTGGGTGCCTTTGACAGGAAAGTTGGTAAATAGCTGGTATCTAGGTCGATGGTATTTGTAGTGAAATTTCAGTGTTTGGGGGCATTACACGGAGTGAAACAAACCAAGGTGCGCAGGTTTTGCACACAAACAGCTTCTGCTGTAGTAAAGAGTTTGACTTTATTTTGTAGTTCTAGAATTAAAAATGATCACAGGGATCAGTGTCTGTAACCCCTGATGAAGTGCTAGTCCCAAACATGGCCAGAGGCCAGAGCAGATTTCCAGACTGCTAACTTAAGAGAAGGGCAGGGGCGCCAGCCTCAAGTCCCAGGGGATAAGGTGCATGCAAGTCTCTGTGTCCCCGTGAACCTGGGAGGCTGAGCTGGCACTTTGTGCTCTGATGGTCCTTGGGTATTGCTCTGTCGTCAGAACCCAGTCAACTTTGACTCTGGTGTCTGGGTTCACTGAACCCAGACTCAGAGTCAGCTCAGCCCCTCAGCCCTCAGAACCCCTCACCTCTGCCAGGCGGCCTCATAAGAATCTTAAAGAAAGAAGGTCTTAGAGGACATTGTAGCTTTCCTGGGCTGCATGGAACTAAGTGTTCAGGCCTAGCTGGGCTGCTTAGAGCTACAGCTAGACTGATGGGTTGGTGGGTAGTAGTCTGATGGGTTGGTGAATGGTAATCTGATGCATTGGTAGATGGTAGTCTGATGAGTTGGTGGATGATAGACTGATGGGTTGGTAGATGGTAGTCTGATGGATTGGTGGATGGTAGTCTGATATGTTGGTTAATAGTGATCTGATGAGTTAGTGGATGGTGGTCTGATGGGTTGGTGGATGGTAGTCTGATGGGTTGGTGGGTGGTACTCTGAAGGGTTGGCAGATGCGGCCTGATAGGTTCCATGTGCCTCTGTGGGCCCAGTTCTGCTAGTGGATAATCCCGCCCCAGGATCATGCCACTCCTGCTGTCTGAGTTCTCCCTTGAACCAGCCTTGGCCCTGTAGAGACAGCTGTATCACTCGGAGTTATCTGTGTTTCACTGTCACCTTTCTTGCCTCTGAGTAGGGCAAGGGGTCTCAGCCCCTTGGGTACACTACCTGTGTTCCTCTGACAGTAGGCAGCAGCCCGCAGCAGTAGTGATTATTTTCACAAACATTAGTTGCCTTTTGAGAACATTTCAGCCATTATCACCAAGTAATAATTACCCTTGCCTTGTCTCTCCTCACTTAAATTCATTTTTACTCATTTAGGCCACTAACTGGAGGGCTGCTAATATAATGTCTTATTTTTCAGATTTAATGAATAAAATAAGATTGGCTGCTGTTAAGCGTAGAGCAGCGCTGTGGTTGAACAGAAGGGCGAGGGCAGGAAATTAGGGATCTGCTCAGAAACCTCACATCCTGACTTTTCTGTTGTTTGCCATAAATTGTGAGATAAACTCTTTTTTCTTGGCTGGACTTTGAGACATTGAAAGGGGCAGAGGGCTTGAGATTGGAGTCTTTGATAGGTAAGTTGGAGAGGACGATATCCAGGAAAGTTATTCTGTGACGCAGGACAGGATAGAGTTCCCCTCAGCTCTGGTCCATGAACACAGCTTATATGGCTTGGTAATTTATCAAAGTATACAAAAAGTTTTTGAAGAATTTTGCAGTCAACACCATAGCCGCATGTTGATAATTGTTACCGAATTCATAAAATCTTGAATTTCACTTTTCTTTCCAATATGACCAAATAAATCACAAATCAAGTGTAATATAGACCACAGTGAACTTATCTTATGCCTTTTCTTTCCTTGTGTATAGTTATATTTTTCTAAGGAGTTCCTTTCATTCTAATCATGAAAAATTATTATCTATAGGCTACAACTAAACCTGAAGATCGAAATGACCCAATGCTCCTTTACAACAAAATGACGGTGGCCCAGCTCCACAGGAACTTTTCACTAGAAATCAATGGCAAGGTGAGACAGAGTTTCCATTGGCCCTCTTACTGTGCTGTGCCCTAAAATTAAAATATTGTTTTTTTAATTCATTGGTTTATTTGTTGAAATGAATTAAAATTCAAAATTGCTTCAGATAACACTAGCCTTTGATAAGATCTTTTACAAAAAGGACCATTTGAAATCATTTTATGTACAGTTAGAATAAATTTAAAATTTAAAAATCAAGGAGGGTATGCAATAATCTTAGAAACTATAGCAGAGCAGAGACTGGAAGAGGGGGAAGTCTTTGAGACTATTATATAGTCTCTGGGCTGTCAAACAATAAAACACTGAATTTCTTCTTTAGTCCTAAAGCAGAGTAATTTATTCACAGAACTGTCAATGGTTTCAAGGCCATCTCTAGAGGAGTTCTGAACAAGAATAGAGAAGTAGAATACAGAAGGAAGAAGACAGTCTGTCTCGTAGATTCTATTTATAAGTAGGACTTGATTTCTTTTCACTTAGCTAGTTTCGAACAATCTCATTTTGGGGTTGTATGTCTACACTCCGGTTCTTGTTGAGGCACAGTGATGGAAGATATACACAAAAAAACTATCCATCTTTAGCCCTAATTCTTGTTAACAAGGATTATATGTATAATAAATGTGTCCAAACCGCCAAAGGAAATCAAATATTTAGCACCTAAGAGTCTATGATATGCACTCCATTTGTGGAGTAAGAGACAAGAGTCTATCTTCTAGAAACTCTGAACTTAGCTTCTGAAAAATAAAACTTGGGTAACGTCTAACATTAGCAGTTCGAAGTGTATTTTTTGATCTGGCTTCACCCCAGCTATATTACCGTGTATGAATCCATTGCTCATTAATATCCATTTTTATTTAATTTTTTACACATTTCTGATTTTTATTCAACATTTAAAATGTTCTCAGGTATTCTTTTCACTGGCAGCTCAGTGGAAAATGTGCCAAAGCAAACAGTCATTCCACAATCACAGAAGTACACTCTTAAAAGACATTTGAGCTCATTTTTATTTTTGCATAAGCCCCAAAAGCTATATTCTGAAAGCTAAGTTTCCTTTTTATTTTTTTTTATATTGAGTAAAGAAGATGACAATGGACCTAATTTCTAGTTATATGTATGTTCTCTTCTCGAGGCTTACAGCTCTGTTGTTTCTCTTAAGTGGTTGGTTTAATTATGCTATCTGAATAATCATGTTGCACAACTAATTTTTATTCAACAGCTGACTGAAACAATTGAGGAGACCTCCCAAACACATAAACTGACTATTACGATAATCACTTAGCTGTGCAACCAACACCCTTCCATGTCTGCCCTTCGTAAACGTCATTGAATGTTGGAACCAAGAAGAGAAGTCTGTAATTACTGAGTGTTTTGTGCCTTCTCTTGTTCTGTTTCTTTCCAGTCATTCAGCTGGTCAAATTTCACAAATGAAATCATGTCAACTGTGAATGTCACCATCCCCAGTGAGGAAGAAGTGGTTGTTTATGCTCCAGAATATTTAACCAAACTTAAGCCCATTCTTACCAAATATTCCACCAGGTAGGTGTGTGGGAGTGCCCCAAGCCCCAACTCTGCCTTTCCCATCCCTCTTTAGAAGCCCTGCAGCCTCATGCTTTCTGTTGCTGGGTGGTGGGTTTTTTTATACAGAGATCTTCAAAATTTAATGGCCTGGAGGTTCATAATGGATCTTGTAAGCAGCCTCAGCAGAACCTACAAGGAGTCCAGAAATGCTTTCCGCAAGGTGAAAAAACAATCTCTCTTTTCTTAAGATTTAAAGCGTAGGGTCGACCCACGGTCAGGGAAGTTTGCCATGTTCACTGCTAGATCGGGGCGAGCTTTGCCCACACACACAGAAAATGCCAAGTGCCGCTTGCTTTGCACGTGTCTAGAGTGTGCTGCCCAGGTGGGGAGGGGTAGGGCTCATGGGCTGTGCCATCCTGGAGTGATTTTCCATGGCTGCCCAATCTCCTAGTCCTCTACAGAGAGACTGGGCTGTGTGAGAAGCTGGAGGTGAACACCGGATCGATTGGTTGCTGTTGCTGTTGTTGTGCAAAAAGCATTGCAGGGTATCTGTCTCAATGAACTTGACTTTCAAGTGCCCTCAGCACACTGGACAAAGACACAGATAGACTACACTGACTTGGAAATCCACTGACAACACGATTACCCCAAGAAACAGCCTGAAAGTCTCGCTGTGGGCTGTGCCTACCCCGTGTAAAGAATTGCTTGGGTCCTGTTGAAGGGGGCCAGGAGGGGAAACGCTAGCCTACATTGATGTCTTGGTGTCCTGGAAAGAAAAAAAAAGCTGAAAATTCCAGTTTCCCCCTCTTAAAAAGAAAACAGAGCCACATGTTTTTAATTAAAGAATACAAAAAGGGCATTGTGCTAAACTTGCTTTACCAAGGTTAATCCTCTGATACATAAATTTATCCACAGAAAGTTTTTCTAAAGTACCTCGGGTTCAGCTAAAACATTTTTTTTTAAAAAAAAGCAGGAAAGTGTTTTCTTCTGTAGAATATTTTCCCTTCTGAACATGTTCATGTGACGAATGGCAATGTTTTTATTTACTTTCACAAGGCTTTCTGGAAGGATATGAACTTAACATGGCCAAAAGTTTTCCTGGGGCCTGCCACATCATTTGCAGACCATTTTTAAGTGACGGTCTGGCGGGTTATGTTGTATCATAGGTCAGGAACATATGATGTGTGAAGAGGAGCAGTGGGGCCTATACCCCAGAGTGGATACGAGAAAGCCAGAGCTGGACGGTGGGGAAGGTGCGGGCCATGTTCCCCGTCCCACCATGCCTCGCTCTTCTCCTTCACAGGCTCTGTACGGCACCACCTCGGAAACGGCGACCTGGCGGCGTTGTGCAAACTACGTCAATGGAAACATGGAGACCGCCGTGGGGAGGCTGTACGTGGAGGCTGCATTTGCGGGGGACAGCAAGCACGTGGTACTGTCCCGGGCCCTGGGAGGCGAGCGTGTGGTGGGGACAAATAGCATGCAGAGGTGGCCTAGGCCTGGGAGGAGGACAGCAAACACAGTGATGGCCTAGGCCTGGAGGGGGACAGCAAGCGTGCGTGGACGTGGCCTGGCTCCTCTCCCAGTGACCTCACAGTGCCCTGCACTGCCCTGTGTGCAGGCTGTGTTGCTGGTCACAATTGTCCATAGCTCAGCTCAAACCTCATTAGCTGGCAGAGAGCCCAGCCTCCTCCAAGCAAATCTCCCTCCCCAAGGACCGGGTTGCTTCTGATAGTGTTGAATTCAAAGCCCCCTGTCCACTCTCCAGACACAGCGCACTAGGACCTGCAAACACGGTGCTCCCCCGGCCCCAGCACGGATAAACCCACACTGCCAAACTGACACAAATGACCGTTCTATTACCTGCTAACTCCCTGGGGGGTTACTGGAAGGATGAGAAATGCTCCATTTTTTACTGTTCCTGAAAAGAAGACAATGAATTTAACAGTATAGTGAAAGGATGTATTGAGAATCTGCTTCATGCTTAATTAAACCTCTAATGGTTTAAGTATTAATCAGCTAGCATTTTGATAGTTCTTTGCAAGGAGAGTGGGAGCCATTACATTCTGTACCAACTAATGGCGATTCTGAACCAGTGGTGATTCTTCCAAATTAATGTGTGTATTATGAACAATTTAATCAGGAATCTGGAATTGGACTAGGAACAGACAGGAATATAGGTATATATAGTAATAACACTTTAAAATATAATGAGCCCATATGTTCATTTGTTTGGTCATAATTTTTCTCTAGATTTACACTTGTTAACATGTTACTGTTCCTACAAAGACAGCATGCTGCTCTATTTTTACAACTTTGAGGCATAAAGAATTGTGTTAGGGATTATCTTTGGCTTCTGTTCTCTTTGTTTGAGGTTGAAGATCTGATTGCTCAGATCCGAGAAGTTTTTATTCAGACATTGGATGACCTCACATGGATGGATGCAGAAACCAAGAAGAAAGCTGAAGAGAAGGTAAAAACCAGGAGGGCTACACATAAAATTTTCTTTATAGGAAGAAATTAACTATCAGATACCTAAGAAAAATTATAACCAAATATGGCATGAAAAGTTCCAAGCTCCTTCAAAATGTAATGTTTCCAGTTTCATGGATAAAGATTTTTTAGTAAGATTTTTTTATGTCAGCAACCAACAACACAATCCATATTTAGTTTAAAACTTTAAAAATGCAACCATTTAAAAAATTATTATAAAAGTGATGTACAGAGGAGTTACAGTTATATAAGTAAGGTAATGAGTACATTTCTTGTCTAACAGTGTTATCCCTCTCTTGTTTCCCCCCTCCCTGCCCCTCCCCTTTACCCCTCCCCCCCCCCCCCCCGCTTTCGCTCCCCCTCCTAACTCCTCTCCTCCCAAAGTTTTATGGTTCATTTCCAACTAGTATCACTGTTGGCCTTGGTTTCCCCTTTGTCCTTTGTCCCTCCATTTCTGTGATTCCTCTTCTCATCCCCAAATCAGATAAACTTATATGCAAAATAAAAGAGTACAGGAATCAAAAACAGTGACAGGAGGGTTTAAATCAAAAGGGAGGAAAGGAAAGAAAAATAAATAACTACATACAGTGTGCAACAACAACAAAGAAACCTTTTGTTTCCATATTTTGTTGTTCATTTTGATTAGCATCATTTTATATGGTCATATACACCTAGCTTGCTAGCTATTGTGATCCTCAGCTAGGACTATCCTAGACATTACTAATTATTACAAATGAGGGAAACCATGGGACCTATATTTCTTTGGGTTTGGCTACTTCACTTAATATGATTTTTTTCAAGTCTTTCCATTTCCTTACGAATGGGGTGATGTCATTCTTTCTGATGGAAGCATAGAATTCCATTGTGTATATATACTACATTTTCTTGATCTACTCATCCACTAAGGGGAATCTGAGTTGATTCCACGTCTTGGGTATGGTAAACAATGCTGCAGTGAACATGGTTGTTCTGGTGACTTCAGTGTGGCCAGGTTTATGGTCATCTGGCTAAATGCCCAGGCCTGGGATTGTTGGGTCATAGAGAAGCTCTCTGTTTAGTCTTTGAGGAACCTCCATACTGCTTTCCAGAGTGTTGAACAAGTTTATATTCCCACCAACAGTGTAATAGCATTCCCTTTTGCCCACATCCCCATTGTTATTATTAAATGTTTTCTTTATAATGGCCTTTCTAGCTGGGGTGAGGAAAAATCCCAGTATTGTTTTGATTTGCATTTCTTTTATGGCCAGATATGTTGAGCATTTCTTCATGTGTCTATCAGCCATTCTTAGTTCCTCTTCAGAGAAGTCTCTCTTTAAATCTTTAGCCCACTTATTAATGAGATGATTATTTCTTTGAGGATTTGCTTTGAAAGATTTAATTTTTTGAGTTCTAAGTATATTTTAGTTATGAAGTTCTTGTCTGTTGTAAAGCTAGCGAAGATCTTCTCCCAATCTGTAGGGTTTCTATTTATCCTGCTAACTATGTCCTTTGCCATGCAGAAGCTCTGCAGTTTAATGCAATCTCATTTATCTGAAGACTTTGGAAAATAAGAGGAAATCCTGTATGAACAAATAGGGATTTGTGAATTTATAGATAATATATTATTGGTTCATATGTTTTTCCTTCTATAAAATATAAAATAAAAGATCTCAACCTATCACTCTAAATTTGCCCTTCATTTGTAATGTAAAATTCCATTTAAACACTTAAAATAGCCCCTATTTAGCTTTATGGTACAGCTTAGAGAGAAAAAAAAATATTACATTGCTATTTAAGTGTAACATAGTATATTATTTTTTGTGTTAGAAAACTTGAGTAAGAGATGTTGAAGAAATATTTTTATCATTACTCCTAACTACCCTCTAGGAGCAATTTTAAATGAGACTTTCAGTACCAGTATCCTGCATAGAAATGAGTGCAAAGATTCCTCAGGAAATCTTAAATTTACTGTGTTCGTTGGTTTTTATGACAACATGAGCACCAGGAGGAAGGAGTCCGTGAGGCTGGAAGGGAGCGTTCCCCTCCCTGACCCACCTCTGTTAGGGTGGCAGAAAGAACAGACCCCTCTGAACTGGCATAGGAGCCTAGAGTAAACCATTGTACTGAGTCTGCTCCAGTTCTCTTTTAGAATTAAGTCACACAGAACTACTCGAGTTTGTGGCTCTTGACCTAGAAAATAGGTTGAGTTGGGCCTAGAAGCAGGGCCTCCGGAGTCATCTTTATCTGTGCGGTTCCTTCGCTGCTCAGACGGGATTGGTCTGTCCATGTCTCACCTGGCCATGGCGTGGTCCTGTTTGACGTGACCAGCTGGCTTGTTCTGATCAGCATTCCCAAAGTGCCATCACCAAACACCAGCCCTGCGGGCCACTCCACATTGGGGTCAAGAGTTTAGGAAAGCGTCCCAGCCCCACCCAATCCCAGAATACACCCATTCGTGCGTGAATTTATTTCATGCCAACCATCTCTCTTTAGAGAATCTTTACCAGGTCAAAAGTTGCTCCTAGCCTCACAGGTAGGCAGGCTCCTCGGTGGCTGTGCGAGACATGTTTAGTACGTGTTGAACACAGGGTGAACACAACAGCAAAGCAGTTCTCTTCAACACTTACAATAATCTAAGACTCACCTTAAAATCTACTTGATTTCAAGTCTAAGAAATGCTGACGCAAACCTACGTACTATTTTTCCATAGCATTTGCCCAAAGTATTTGGCTGTAAATGTTGCACAAAGTACCTTTTCTGTAGAATTTATATCTCTGAGAGCACACCAAGGAATTTTTTTTTCTGTTTAGGAATAAAGTACCGTGGAGAGGGACCTGATTTGTAATGCATGGGAACTGAGAGGAAAATAGACTTGACCTAAGTGAATCCAATGACATTGACTTTCTGGACCCCAGGGGGATGCGTAAGCCCAAGCTCACAGGACAGTTCTGTAGCCAAATCACATCACTTGTTGACAAACCAAGTAACTCAGAGATTCAGGCTTCCTTCTCCATGAAAAGCTTAAGCTAATTAGATTAATTAAGAATAATAGGATATGATATAATCAAAAGTCGCTGGTGACAAAAGCAAGTGAGAAATTAAAAAAGCAATAGACAAGCAATGATAATAAAATAATTAAGTCAAATAAGTAATTTTAAAATAATTAAAAAAATAGAAGTTTGAGTAAAAGATAAATACAAACTGGGATAACAAGGAAAATGCAGTTTTCTGCTTGTTTAATTAATGTTATTTGTTTAACTTGAGAAGATGGCTCCACTGAGTTCTGGGAACAAAGGAAGACAGAAGAACTCAAGGAATCAATATTCAGAAAGAGCATTAGCAGGAGAGCCCCTATCTGTTTCCACAACCAAATCAATGAAGTGGAAAGATAATTATAGCTTGTGAGAATGGAAGCTCTAAATATTACCCCTTCTATAAAATAACACGAGAAAGTTCATAACAACACAATGCATTTGAAGCAATGACCCACGTCCGTTTTTATTTTGGCTTTCTCGGTAAAACCACAGCCTGTGAGAACTGGTATTGGAAACCACATTCCAGACCTGGCTTTTGTTGACTTATTTTTTTAACCAAGACAAAACAACCCCAAAGGACTCTGGCAGAGCGGCGTCCAGCATTCTCAGTTCGCAGCGTGGATCCACAGTTCCTTGGCTGCTAGGGGCAAATTCTGTTTGTATTTGGAAGTTATACAATCATCCTCACTTTGAATATTTTAATTTTCCTAGGCTCTAGCAATTAAGGAAAGGATCGGCTATCCCGATGACATTATTTCAAATGACAACAAGCTGAACAATGAGTACTTAGAGGTGAGTGCTAGACTAAGGCTGAGGCTGGGGTCAGTGTCAGCTCTGGCTCGGAGTCGCTGGAGCTCTTGAGCCTAGGCCCAGCTCCACAGCGCCTCTTGCAGAAGCCCTGGAAGGCCAGTGCCGTGCTGTGGCCAGTCTAGCCTTCTGTCTCATTGGCCTGTCTTGTACTGGGGTTTTGCTACGGTTTTCTATATGTTTTCTTTTTAAGAAGGGTGACCTGGCGTCTTTTAAGGAGCCTAGGGGGCTGGGATGGAGTGGTGAATGTCAGGCCGGCGGGGCAGGCCCCAGCTCAGGTTTCCCCTTTCTCATGACCCCCACCCTAACCCTGGTGGAGGGAGGGGACCCCTAAGTCCTGCTTGCTCTACGAAGCAACAGGTAGTCTGTACATGTGAGAACTGGGAGCTAGATTATTCTGCCATGGGTCAGTAACAATGACAAGAGAAAACTCAGCCATTAGAGAGAATGATAGTGCACCATTTGCCAGGAAATGGAAAGACCTAGAAGAATTTCTGTCAGGGGAAGTAAGTCAGACCTAGAAAGACAAAGGTGGCACATTTTCCTGGAGTGTGGAAGCTAGTGTGAGCCCATAAACTTACAAGCAAAGGTGTTGGGTGGCGTCCAAGTGCATACAAGTAGATTAATTGAGATATGGTAGGTTGAAGGCAGAACTCAAATCCTGTCATTCTTCAGAAAGGCAGACGTGAAGTTCAACAACATAAAACACCAAGAAGGGAGTGTTTGGAAGGGGAGAGGTAGGCTAAGAAGGGAGGGGAGAATGAATGGAGAGCAGACGCAGAGGAGAATTCCATGAATATCCTGCAAAACTAAGAGGAGTTAGGGAAGGAGTAGATTGGGAGGTTCCACTGAAAATGTTGAAATGGGTGGGTGGCGTGGATCAAGATGCATTTCCATAAACGGCCTTGTTAAGTGACAACCCCTTTGCACAACTACTTAAAGACTACAGTTTTCAGCAAGCCACCACAGTACTGATTTCAGAGTCAGCTGAGAGCGACGTGACTTACCTGTGGCCACCACAACCGACACCCTGGTTTTGCCCCCATGGCCCTCCCAGAGGCCTGGGGTAACCGTGCCGAGAGGCTAGCTGTGAGGAGGTCTGCAGGGCCACAAGCGCCCGCCTACCGTCCGTATGCAGGCAGTTCCACTGGCATGCTCACCTGTGTCAGCTGCGTAGTTTGCGAGTCTCAGGGGCATGGAGAGACGCTGGTTCAAATCCCAGCTCCACTCCTCAGGCAGGGACAAGTGACTATGTCGTCTGTGCCTCCACTTCTTCAGCTTTAAAGTGCTGACCACAGATCCCAGTTTATAGTTCCATCATGAGGATGAAGAGAGTCTAATGTGTCCTTGGAGTTCCACACGGCAGCCAGTGCCCCGTTTCCTTGTCTGTGTGTGGAGGTGATCACTGTATACCCAGCACTGCTGGCTCGGTCACTTCTTAATTAGTGACTATTAACTAGAGTAGAGATGGAGACCGTCTGGCAGTTAGATGTTGTATAGAATCCTGGAATGCAGAACAAGGCTGGAGAGGGGTTTAAGTGGCAGAGTGTAAGTCCTGACTTCAACCCTCAGTACTTGAAAAACACGTAGACAGATACAGATGCCATGCCTACACATGTGGATGGATGGATTTCTGATTAACTGATGGAATTTAAGGAGATGTGTTTTCTACTAGAAAGTTTGTGAGCCTTAGCTTTACTATTTCTCCCCAAATCTTTTCTCTTCTATAGCTGAACTATCAAGAAGATGAATACTTTGAGAACATAATTCAGAATTTGAGATTCAGCCAAAGTAAACAACTGAAGAAGCTCAGAGAGAAAGTGGACAAGGACGAGTGAGTACACTCTATGGTTTTCTACCCTGATCGGAGCTGAGGCTGAGCAGCCAGGCCGACGGCTGGGCGGGGTGCTGAGCCCACTCACAAGGGGCCTTGCACGCCTGGCTCTGTGTCAGGCTCTTAGGAAAGTTAAAAAGCACAATATCCTCTTTCCATTTAGAACTTCTAGGAACAATCATTATATCATACTGAAAATAGGCTCAAGAATTTGGCCAATTTAAGGCTTTCTCAAACTTCCTACATTTCTTTATCCATGTCCTAGACTGGACTAAATTCTCGTGGATACCTTAGCGTCCCAGCCTGCTCGTAGGCCTCCAGCTATCTAGAATGTCCCTCTGCTGGCAGCGCCCCCCTTGCTCCAGCAGAGGAGTGGCCCCGGTCCTGTCTCCTCCTTCGCTGCGTCTCAGGCCCCTCTCCTCTCTGCGGGCGCCTGGCAGGAAAGCAGGGCTGGCTCTCAAGGCCTTCTGGTGACACAGGTGCTTGGGATTCACTCTTGGTTTCTTGTTGGGTCACATGGACGCCTCTCCCCCGTCTGTTAGCATGAGTGTTGTTACTAGAGCCTCTGAGCTCCCAGGGAACAAGGCTATTTCTTTCACCATAAAATGCAGCACACAAAACACTCTCCATTTATGAGTGAGCAAGTGAAAACTACACACGTGAACTGGATGTTAGCTAAACAATAATGCCAAAGCGATGCGGGGTTCATCCATGCACTCCTTCATTGTTCACATCCATTTACTTGGTTGATTTATTTGAGAATGCAGACTAAGTGCAGGCACCAGTGGACCCTAGGAAAATAGAAAGGTGAACAAGGAGACAAGATGTGATGCCGTAAACTCTACCACAAGGAGGGGAACGTGCCAGGGAGGAGCCAGGTGTCCCACAGAGTGGACGCTGGGCATGGGTGGGACGCTTCATTCCTCACATAGCTTCTGAACTCTTGCCGCACCGAGGAGCCTGAACGATAGTTAAGTCCTACTGACCACCAAGCTTATCATTATGAGCAAGCACAGTTTCATCTGGTGCTAAAAAGGAAGCTGCCAGCCGGGAGTTGGTGGTCATGCCTTTAATTCCAGCTACACAGGAGGCTGAGATCAGAGGATCACAGTTCAAAGCTAGTCTGGTCAGGAAAGTCCATGAGGCTTTTATTTTCAAAAGAAAGCTAGAAGTGGAGCTGTGGCTGGAGCAGCAGAGCACCAGCAGAAAGGCTGAAAGTGGCTCAGTTCCACCACTAGAGCCCTCAAAGTCCTCCCAGCTTGTGTTTGTGTGGAGTTTGGAATTTGGAGGGAGGGTCTTGGTGGTTCCACCAAGGTCAGCCCTGAATTTCAAGTCCCCCTCCTAGGCCTCCCCTGTGCCTGAACCTACAAGCATGCGTGCCACACCTGGCTGCCATCATTTTGTAATGTAGTGTACTGTATTCACTTTCATCAGAGTGATTTGTGTCCAAGTCTGTCTCACTTTAACACCAAGCCAAAACTTGATGCGAAATTTACTGAATGTCTGATCAATAGCACGCATACTTCAGCCGTACTTTGAGCCCTCTCCATAAGTTTCTGACAGTCACAATGTGTTCTAGTTCCCAGGGGCTTCTTTAACACTAGCTTTTCTAGCTTTGCTCCTTTCCTCCATTCTCTGCCTCTTTCGGAGTACAGAGATTTGAACATCTGAGTGTACGCTGGCATCACAACTGCGGAATGTTTCGTGACGCAGGTTGTGTTGCATTTGCTCTGTGCCTGAGATTCAGGTTGTGGCATTCTTCTTTAAGAAGCCTCTCGTTGAGCCTCTGAATTTGTGCTAATCTCTCTGTGGACCCGTCTTGCATATGTAATATTATGGGATTTCTCACAAGACGATGCATTGAATGTGCCAGTTTAGATTTGACACTTATTTTTGACTTCCAGAATAAGTAGAAGCAGTTTGGCACTATTTCTTCCTTCTGCCTTGTTCGCCTATCTTGTAGAATCACGTTTCAGATGCTAAACATCCTCACTCCTAAAGTCTTGCTGGAGAATTCCACATCCGTGTCCCAGAGCGGGTGGATAGACGCCAGCCTATGGCTGCAGAAATGAGAGGGCATTGCAATGTCCAAAGTACCTACTAACTTAAATAACTCCAGTCAACCAAACAGTCAGGTTTTAGGCCTTTGCTTTTCCCACTCAAGTCGTGGCTCCCTGGGAAATCCTCCCATATTGCAGCAAAATGTTGTGTTTGGGACCCTGATCCACTCTCTGTGCTCCAGACCCAAGTGTCCAGCACTGACCCACAGACACAGAATTCTCCATTTCTGTAAAAATTAATAGTCCCTTATCCTTTTATCTGTTTTCTAAAAACCTCCCTTTTACTGCGCTCGTCCTTCACCCCGTGCTGCCCCCATCTGTCTATACTCCTGACTCCAAATCTCAATCCAAAGACTGGTCTGTATCTACCCACTGCTAATCAAATACCATACTGGCATGGGAAACATCTCCATGTCACCAGCCCCGTTGTAACTTCCTTGATGAGCACGTTGCTTCCATCACCCAGAGTTATTCCAATTTTTGCCTAACTCTTATCCCAGCCCGCTCACATCTTCAGCTGATCCTTCCATGACTGGAGAGGTTTTACAAATGTAGATGGAGTCATGTCATTTGCTGATCGGACGCCTCTCCATGGATCTGTCTTCTAGTTTTGTCAAGTATGAACGTTTCACAAATAGATCCAAGGCCCTCCACCCAGAATTTGTCAGAAGCCCACCACAGCCCAGAGCTCCAGACAGACAGGGAAAGCCTTCCTCTGTCGTTTTTGGCCTCTCTCGTCTTCCTTGTGGGCCTGACAGAAACCCCAGAGGGCTTTGACTGGAGATGTGTGTTCACTCTTCTGCCCCATGGCTCACAGCCTCTCCCCTGTGTCTGCCCCATGGCTCCGGTCAGCACAGTGGCTGGCAGGGACCCGCCCTCCAGGAATCGGGGAAGGGGAGGCCCATCCCCATGAACACGGGTGAGCTTGCTGCTCGTGGGAGGGCTTGACAGGAGAACGGCCAGTTGGTAAAGATGCGGACCCAGCTTCCCCTGTACTAATGGACACATGGTTGCTGGTGGCGTGGCACTATCATGGCTGGAGCTAACCCCTCACCCCAGCCCTATCTTTGCTTAACAAGTTTAACAAGTTTAAAAGAACAAAACTAAGGAACTCAGGCTGGCTGCATGTGACTGTCCCAATTAATCATTTGTATAACCTTTGACCTGATGAGCCCGCAGCCCAAGGCTGCTCATGTGGCTTCCAGTGGGTGTTTGTAAGTTATCTCAAAGGAAACATCTTCAGTGCTGATTCGTAAGGAATTTCCAGCATGCGTGTTGTCAAATAGAAATGGTGCTGAACTGACAATACAATGCCCACTGGCAAAATTACTTAGTGATATAGCTAAAAATAATCATTAGTAATATATCTAACATTATTAACTTCTAGCAAGATGATTATTCAGAGTTCAAAACAGAAAAATAAACCTTGAAGCTCCGGAATAAAGCAAGAGGAATCCTTTTTATTGTTTCTAGATTTCACCTTACCCTATTGGCTTTTCGGGGCAAAACTTTCTGGAAGCAAACTGTGGCCCCCGTGAGTGGAGTTTGTAGATTGAGGCGATAGAGCCTCAGAGTGCTAACACAGCACTTAAAAAATGAACTTCTAGGGGCTGGGAAGGTGGCTCAGTGATAGAGCGCTTGCCTTGCATGCCTGAGGCCCTGGGTTTGATTCCTCAGCACCACATAAGCAAAAAAGAAAAAAGTCAGAAGTGGCGCTGTGGCTCAAGTGGTAGAGCGCTAGCCTTGAGCTGAAGAGCTGAGAGACAGCGCCCCGGCTCAGAGTTCAGGCCCCACGACTGGACCCCCCCACACACACCAAAAAAAAAAAATGAACTACTTACTCGTACAACATTCTATCTCTGGAACCAGGTCAGCACTTAGGCTGCAGTAATGAGATGAGCCGAGGATTTGCTCCACACGACACAGGCAAGGAGGCTGTAGGGTTCTGGCTGTTCTTCTACACTGGACGGGCCGGACATAGCAACCACAGTCAGTGGAGCTCAGGAAAGGCAGTGTCCCGAGACAAGGACTCTGTGCCTCTTCCTGAATGGCAGGCAGGCACAGCGGTGGCGCCCTGTGGGGAAACGGGTCCCCTACATGTCCAGGACCCGCAAAGACCCTGTTCCGCCCACCACCCCATCCTCACTAGAAGTTCAAGGCAGCCCAACCACCTTGGTCTTCGTAACTGGTGAGAGAGGAACTCAGGAGTAGATGTGAACACAGTACTGGCGACAGGAAAGTTCATTAGAAGAGAAACATGGCAGAAGGCGAGCAGAGGAAGACAACAGCTGAGCGCGTATCCGCCATCTTGACGTCTGATTCAGAGCCTGGCTTGGGGTTACATGGGGGCCTAGAGGGCTTTCAGATCGGGGGACCTCCTCTCTGTGAGTGTGTGACTGTCCAGTCCTTTCACAGCCAGGCAGGTTTTGGTTTATTGGCTCAGCCTGCCATCTGCCTCTGATGCCCCGATTCTCTGTGACCGCACATCGTGGTAGCCTCTGCCGAGCACATGGCCTCCTGATTAAGGAATGCGCAGCCATCCTGGGAGCGCAGCACCCACATTCCTCCCATCACAGGCTGTGATGAGAGCCAGCTCCCTCCCCCCACACCACATCAACCAAGAAGAGCCCTGGTGAGCGAGGAGGAGCCAGGCTAGAATCTGGGAGGAAGGGGAGCAGGGTGTGAGAACTTCGAGACCCCAGAAAAAGCAATCCCCATAAACATCGCTCCAACGAAATTCACTGGGAAGAGGGACCGAGCCCGTGGGGGTAGCTCAAGGCCAGAGACGGCCCAAGAGCAGAGCACGCAGGACAAGGCAAGGGTGACACGTGCCCACACGTCGCCCAGTCTTTCATCCTCCCGTTCAGCCAACAACTCTTTCCAACGTGTCTTTGGACTGTACGCAAAATGCATTTAGTCTGCAAAAACATTTCTACTTTTTGGTGAGCACCTGAGAAGGCCTTTGGCTCTGTTTTGCCTGTGGTGGGGTGGGAGGGAGCTGGGTAACCAGGGCTCGAGTTTTAAGCAGGTTGTCTGTCTGTCTGTCTTTATGAGCACACAATTATTGTGCAGAGGAATTTCATTGTGATACTGCCATATATGCACACAGCTGATCAAATTCATCTCTTTGTTTCTTTCAGGGTTTGGTTTTTTTTGGTGCCAGTCCTGGGGCTTGAACTCAGGACCTGGGCATTGTCCCCTAGCTTTTTTTGTTCTCAAGACTATTACTCTACCACTTGAATCACATCATCACTTTCAGCTTTTTGCCAGTTAATTGGAGATAAGAGATGTTCTTGCCCTGGCTGGCTTCAAACTAAATCCTCCAATCTCAGCCTCCTGAGTAGCTAGGATTACAGGCATGAGCCACCAACAGCTTGCTCATCACTCTTCCTTATACTTTTATTTTTTTTATAACCTATTCCATTCTCCTCCACCAGTGTGATCCAAAGCTCTTGGAATTCCATTAAGGTTGGGAGGATTTTTCAGGATTACTCCGATCCTGTCTGGCTGTGCTGACTCCTGCAGGGGCCGAGGCGGGGGGGGGGGGGGGGGGGGGGCGCTGAGGACATGCGGCCTCTGGTGGCCACAGCCTCTGCTCTCTGTTCTGAAGGGAAGCACGCACACACACACACACACACACACACACACACACACACACACACACACACACACACACACACACACACACACACACACACACACACAGCTGCAGGGTGAGTTAGGTCAGCTCACCGGGCATGGAAGACCCTGGGTATGCCAAGGGCCAAATGTCTGTTCTGTCCCAACTCTGTTCTAAACCCTAGGGATATAATTAGGCCCTGGCTGTGTGGTTGGGTCCAGTGCCCAAGGCAGGCCATCAGCTCAGGCGGGCACTGAGGCATCTCGTAGCATCTAGGGTTTTCATTCTCTCCTAGAAGGAAGGCCCAGGGTTACTTTAGACACAAGAAAAGTCACCAAGAGAAAATTCTGACCCAAGTGGCCCACCCACCTCCAAGTTCCTAAAACCGGAAACTTCTCTGCATTTGACCTGCCGCTCATGTGTGCACACACGTCCTCAGACTCACAAGAGTATGCCCCCCAAGACCAGAACCGCGTCACCACCCACTCACCTGAACAGCCCCTTTCTGTTAGTGTTGGTGGAAAGGAGTGTGGGTTGCCCTGTCCCGTGCTGGAACACGAGTCCTGGCCTCACTGAGCTGTGGGGAGCAGGCCCGCGCCGGTGACACTCTCAACGCAGCTTAACGATCTCCTTCAGCTCTGCTGAGCTCAGCCTGAGTAACACGTAGGAGGGCAGAGTGTGGCGTCTGCTTTTGGCTTAGCCGGCTGCGTGTCTGCCAGGCGGGCTGTGTTCTGGTCTCCATGGTATCGGAATGACCAGGTGCTGGGATGGCAGGTGGGGGGAGAGGCCTGCAGCTCTCTGGATGCTAGTGCCTGCTCCTCCTTGCTGCTGTCAACGAGATGTCTGAGATGGAAGGGGGCGCCGGGTCCCTCTTTCCACTCAGTGATGGACCCACGCTGGGGGTCTGGCTATTTAGTGCCACAATGAGCATAAGCTTAGCTGGCAGCACTAAGGTTCTTCCTCCCTGCATCCCCATCCATCCTCTACATCACATATGCACACGTGTGCACATGCATTTACACAGACAGCACATGTGCACGTACACATGAACATGCATACTTGCACAGACCCGCATGCACACACAGCTACTTGGGAGGTCTGCTGGGCTCCGGCCTGCTGCATCAGAGCCTGTTCAGGAAGCAGTGTCCTCATCTGGGGCAGCGTCACTCCAGCTGGCCTTTCCTCCCCCTTGGGTGGGTTCCCTCCTCCCTGACCACCCCAGGCTCACATTCGGGCTTCACTTATGTGAACTGTCTGCGAGCGTGGAGACCCGTGTCCATCAACAGAACTGGCAGCTCTAATCACGTAACTGTTTAATTGGAGAAGAAAGAGTTGGCTTTGCCCTGTAGATTTCGCTTTTACATGACCAGAGTGAGGCATTTCACGACTGACCACTGGCATTCGACTAGGGGCTGGGGCTGATGTTATCATAGCCTGATCTAGGCTGTAGCAATCTAATCATCTGATCACAGTATGTTTAGTTCTGCTCATTGTCAGGACAAACTGCTGGGGGATGTGAGGCTGGGATGGAAAAAAGGAAAAAAGGCAGCCGCTGCACAAGCCACCATAATTCTAATTTTATTTGGGTGTTCTCTGGTTATAAATAGCCACCTATTTTCTTGAAGGCATAATTCACAGTGGACATTTTAATATGTAAAGTTCTCCCAGCTGGGAAGTCACTACCATTAATCACATGCAGTCTTAAACGCCTCAAAGTAAACACAACAAGAGGACGCAAAAGCAGTACAACAAAAAGCGTGACACTTATTTTTACCAAGACAATCAACATGAGATGGTAAAATGTGAGCTTCATCTACCTATGGTGGAAGGATGACTTTCCTGTAATCAGAGTTAATTTGAAAACAATTTGAATGGACACTTTTTCTAGTTCATTATTAAGATTTTGACAAGTTCAAAGCCAGACAATTTTCAGCTGTCATTTGTAGTTATACATAAATGTCCACGCAGAGGTCACCACCTAAATTAGAATTCTGTCACTGAGAAATTGAACCATGGAGACTTGGAAAGGCCTTAACTTTGATCAGGACTCCAATTTGAACAATATCAAGTGGCTCAGAAATGAGTTTTACTGCCACAACTGCTCTGAAGGTGTTAGGGACACACCAAAAATACTGTTCTCAAACCACGCAAGGAACAGTGTTTCCTTGGGAGTGGAAGAGCGTGGTGGCAGTCCGGCCCTCTTTGCAGCAGCCTGATGTGTGCTTGAACCTGGGTCAGAGCACTTCTGTGAAAATACACAGACAGATCCCTTGCCTGTTACTCTCCCCAACCCTGTCTCCCACCTTCATTTCCTTCCTGCAGTATTTGTTTATCAAGAGAGCGGAATCCGCTCATTCCGTATGGTTTCTGATCCCACATCAGTTGGGTTTCCAAGTCGTAGAGTCCTTGTTTATCCTGTGAGTCACTACTAGCTGAGTGGGCAGTATGGGGTTTAATTAAAATAAACACATTTTATTCTTGTAGTCATCAACTTGCAAGAAATGCCACAATATTAATGACTCTGCTGAGCTGGTTAGGGAGGTTGGTATGTCCATCACCCTGGGATGTGAATGTTTTACTGTGACTGAATGAAAGCACTGAGGGCTTGCGGAGAGGCACAGGCCGGGGAACTACCTCAGCTCCAGCCACACTTACCAACTAACCAAAGTTCACAGAGACGTTGACTGTTGAAAAGAACTAACCAACCAACCCTGTCCGGGCCTTCTGAGAAGTCTGCCTCCTGTCCTGGAGACAAGGCATGCACTTGTAAGGTACCAGATGGTTCTTGAGCTCGTGGCTTTTGCCATTCATTAAGAGATAAGAATCGTACTTCCCCCTGATTTCCCGTGTGTGTGTGTGTGTGTGTGTGTGTGTGTGTGTGTGTGTGTGTGTGTGTGTGTGTGTGTGTGTGTGTGTGTGTGTGTGTGTGTGTGTGTGTGTGTGTGTGTGGCTCACGCTCACTGCAGGTCTAGGAACAGCTCTGGCTGCACTCTGTGGGGTGTGCTCCTGTGCTCTGCAAGGGAAATAACACTCCACGCTCTGGCTGTAAACCTAAGTGACAGGCGTGACCCCACTGGGTAGCAGCAGATGGTTCTCTATGTGCACGCGGTGCACTGACACTGAAGACGGCCTCTGACACGAAGCCATGTCCATTTTCTTCCAGCAGTACACATGTGGAAGTCTGTTAAGATGAGGAGATTCCTGTTGCTTCACCAGTGTGGAGCACCTGACTGTTCATCTCCATCTTTCCTAACACCCACACAGAAAGACCTGAGAACTGTGGGTCCAGCCCTGTGCCTCTCACGTGACCCCTGCGACTTGCTTTGTTTCTGCTTCTGTTTGTTTTTTTCATTCAGTGTTGCATTCTAGTTATTCACGTGTCTTTCTCCTTTCCTCAACTAAACTAGACCCTCCTGTAGTCAGGATCTGTTTTCTATTAGATCTCTACAGAGCCTAAATGGCACAAACTGACAGATAAATTAAGAACCACCTGAAATTCACTTGTGAATCGTACAAAGATGCCCCTTTGCTCAGGTGCTAGAATGCTGCGTTTTGGAAAAATAGTTTTATTAAAGACCAGTATCAATAATTGTTCCTACCTGAGATCCCTCTTTATTTCCCAAGTGTTTCTTTCAAAGTGTAGAATTTAACCAAAAAAAAAATTAGAGGTATTTGAACCAGACATTTTAATGACCTATTCTTTAACATTTTTTCAACTTCTCCAGGATCATTGGCCTAGTTATTTCGTGTTAGGGCTAAACCACATTTCATTATGATCTTAACCCACCGCAGTTCCTGAAAAGGTACACTGTAATATCTTCCACGCTGTCATATGCCTCCCTGAAAATTCATGCAAATGAGGTAGCAGATGGCAGACCTAGATATGCACTGATTTTTTTTTTTGCAGCAATAGAAACATTTTCACATGAGCTTCTACCTAGCAAGCTAATTTTAACTTGTTGATCCTACTTTGAACAGAGCTAACATGTGTCTAGGAAGAAGGTGACGGTTCTGGTGAGCAGAGTGGATCAGGCGCTGTGATGACTTTTCTGTGTTCTTTTTCTCTCCTCAGGTGGATCAGCGGAGCCGCCGTGGTCAACGCCTTTTATTCTTCAGGCAGAAATCAGATAGGTAAGGTGCTCTCCTAAGTAATCCTTTCATTATTTCTATCACTCCCAACCCATAATGCTTTCCACCACTCACTTATAATACACATCCAGGACTAGAGCCAAAGCCAAGTTGCTTATTGGTTGGATACACTTCTTAAAAGTAGAATATATCCATGAACTTCTTTCTCCTATATAGGAAAACATAAATCAGTATACATTGGATTAAGTGGTTTTGTTTCATTGATGATATTCCAATATTTAGCTAAAATGGCCTTCTGGTTTGTAAGTACTATCTCAAAGTTGTTGCTCAGTAAATCTCTATAAAGTCATGCTGAGATTCAGAGTCAGTATCAGCACTCTGTATCAGTACCAAGAGTCAACTTTGTGCAGATTCTGTTCTTTAGGAATTCTGTGTGATGGCTCTGGAGAAATTATGTCAGTGTATCATGTTGAGCTCTATGAAAATGTGTGAAAATCACTTTTGATTAAAAGAGAAAACATACACACACACA
Source organism: Dipodomys merriami (assembly GCF_024711535.1). Lineage (NCBI taxonomy): Eukaryota > Metazoa > Chordata > Mammalia > Rodentia > Heteromyidae > Dipodomys > Dipodomys merriami. Next base: position 1,247,250 of record NW_027204060.1, read on the forward strand.
CACACACATATATATATATATATATATATTTTTTTTTTTTTTTTTTTTTTTTGTCGGTCGTGGGGCTTGAACTCTGGGCCTGGGCGCTGTCCCTCAGCTCTTCAGCTCAAGGCGAGCGCTCTACCACTTGAGCTACAGCGCCACTTCCACACACACATATATTTATGTGTGTGAAACTGTGAAAATCACTTGATTAAAAAAGAAAATATGTATATATACATATATATGTATATGTTTGTATGTGAAATTGTGTGAAAAGCACTTTTGATTTTATATATATATATATATATATATATATATATATATATATATATACATTCACACACACACACACACACATATGTGTGTGAGGAAAGTTCCCACGCGGCCCCATCTCCACAGAGGTCTCCTCGACGAGCAGCTGTGGGCTTCTGTGAGGAAGCAGGCCACCCTACATCTCCAAGTAAGACTAGCCTACAACAGGAACGGAATCCCAGCATTCTGAACTATGCATTCTCTATCTGAACAACATCCTCAGACTCATTTTTTAATATGCTATGAATTTGATTAGAAATTACAAAATATCCTTCGAGATATTTACCATGGATTTTTTAAAACTTGAAAGAAGTTTATCTTTTATTTTAAAATGATGAACTCCTTTTGTTTCTCAGTCTAAGGAAGGAGGTTAAGAAGTTATCTGTTTTCTTCTGCTATTTTTAATATATATTTTTATTGTAAAGATATTGTAGAGAGAGGTTACAGTTACATGAGTAAGGTAATGAGTACATTTCCTATGGAGCATTGTTACCGTTACTTTGTTTTTCCTCTACCATCCCTTTCCTCTCCACCTCCCCAACTGCTTCGTTTTCAACATAGTGTCTTGTACATCTCATTGTTACAATGGATCAGCCTGTATCCTTATTTCAGCATTTTGTTACTTCCTTTCCCCTACCCAAATTAGAAAAATGTATATACAAGATGCAGGACACTGGGATCAAGTTTAGTGAAAACAGGGGTTATACCATGGGGGAAGAACATACAAAAGAAACAAAAAAAATCACATAGTACATTATAAATACAATCCCAAGTTACTGGAGCTGATCCAAAACTTTGGCAAAGTAGCAGGGTATAAAATTAACCCTCAAAAATCAAAGGCTTTTCTATGCTAATAATGAGAAGAGCATGGCTGAAATCAGGAAAGCAACTCCTTTTGTAATAACCCCACAAAAAAATTTTTTTTAAAAACTATGAGTTAACTAAAGAAGTGAAAGACCTCTATGATATAAACTTTAAAAACCTGAAAAAGGAAACTAAAGTAGAACTAAGAAAGTGGAAAAACCTCTCAGGCTCCTTGATTGGGAGGATTAACATGATAAAAATGGCAATACTGCCAAAGGCTATCTACAAATTCAATGCAATACCTATCAATATCCCAGTTTCATTCTTTAATGGAATTGAAGAAGCAATCCAAAAATTCATATGGAACAAAAAATATCCCAAATAGCAAAAACAATCCTTAGCAGAAAGAACAGTGCTGGAGGAATATCAATACCAAATTTCAAACTCTACTACAAAGCCATAGCAATCATAAAAGCTTGGTACTGGCACATGAACAGACCTGAGGACCAATGGAATAGAACTGAAGTCCCAGAAATGAACTCATAGACCTATAGCCACCTAATCTTTGATAAGGGAATTAAAAACAGAATGGAAGAAAGACAGCCTCTTCAGTAAATGGTGCTGGCAAAATTGATTAAGCACCTGTAGAAAACTAAAGCTGGATACTTATATATCATCCTGTAACAGAATCAACTCCAAATAGATCAAAGATCTCGAAGTCAAGCGGACACCCTGAAAACACTGCAGGAAGGAATAGGAGAAACTCTAGAGCTCGTTGGCATAGGCCAAAATTTTCTTGATAAAGACTCAGAAACACAACAAATCAAAGAAAGGTTGGACAAATGGGATTACATGAAACTGCAGAGCTTCTGCATGGCAAAGGACATAGCTAACAAGAGCAATAGAAAGCCCAACGACTAGAAGAAGATCTTCACTAGCTATACAACAGACAAGGGCCTCATATCTAAAATATACTTAGAGAAAGTGGCACTGTGGCTCAAGTGGTAGAACACTAGCATTGAGCTGAAGAGCTGAGGAACAGCGCCCAGTTCCAGATTTCAAGCCCCACAACCTAAATAAATAAAATATACTTAGAACTCAAAAAATTAAATCTCCCAACAACAAATCTTCAAAATCAACCACCCGATTAATAAGTGGACTAAAGACTTAAAGAGAAACTTCTCTGAAGAGGAAATAAGAATGGCCAATAGACACATGAAGAAATGCTCAACTTCTCTAGCCATAAAAGAAATGCAAATCAAAACAATATTGAGATTCCACCTCACCCCAGTTAGAATGGCTATAATCAAGAATTCTAATAACAACAGATGCTGGAGGGGATATGGACAGAAGGGAACCCTTCTGCATTGTTGGTGGGAGTGTAAACTCGTTCAAGCACTTTGGAAAGTAGTATGGAGGTTCCTCAAAAGACTCCACATAGAGCTCCCCTATGACCCAGCAATCCCACTTTTGGGCATTTACCCAAATGATCACAAACAAGGCCATACTAAAGCTACCAGCACAACTATGTTTATTGCAGCATTGTTTACCATAGCTAAGATATGGAACCAACCCAGATGCCCCTCAGTATATGAATGGATCAAGAAAATGTGGTATATATACACAATGGAATTCTATGCCTCCATCAGAAAGAATGACATTGCCCCATTTGTTAGGAAATGGAAAGACTTCTGCTATTTTTATGGTTTCTGTTTTTAGAGTAAATCTTGAATCCATCTGGAATTTACTCCAGTACATGATAGGAAAATAAGAAACTACATAGTCAGAGGAGATTATAGTCACATAGCACAGAGATGAGGAACAAGGCATGCACACCTACCTTAAAACCAGCTCAGAGTCTAGGCTGCCCTGCCTTCTGGATTCTTTAAACGCAGGCCTAGCCATGTTAGTGGTGACACTGCGACCTGTGTCACCAGGCCGAGGTGGTGTCCCTCAAGGACAAGAGTAGCCTGTTCCATAATGTCTTTCTCTCTAGGGCTTCATCACTCTGGAGAGATCTCTGTCTCCTCTCCTCTGCTCCCCCTCCTCCTCTTTGTCTCCCGCGCTGCTCCTCCTTAATGTGCTTCTGTGAGTCCTGAGCCCGGGGCTCACATGCACTAAGCATGCACTCTATCACTGAGTCACATCCTCAACCCAGAAGACCCTTCTTATCTTCACAGTGTGTCAGGTCACACCCAGCTCCTGCCGCAGCCACACCAGGTACGCAGTTCACCAGGATCTCTGCATGAGTGTGGCCTCTCTTAAAGCTCATTTAAGTCTTCAAAGGGGGGTGGTGTGGACCCAAACCCATGGGACCACCCACCCCTCCATGCCTGCAGAACAAGCACCAGAGCTTGCGCAAGCATGTGTACCTCCCTAATCACAGCCTTGGTGGGTTTGGCGTGAGATCCATTACAAAGTGTGAAAGAATATAGAAAAGCGTGCGGCATACACACAACCCCACTTACACACATGGACACAAAATGCCTCAAGTCGAAGCACTTACTCATTTGACTTTTGTTGTTCAAGCCGTGGGGCTTGAACTCAGGGCCTGGGTACTGTCTCTGAGCTCTTTTGCTTAAGGCTAGCACTCTACCACTTTCAGCCATGGTACGTCTTCTGGTTTTTGAGTGGTTAATTGTAGATCAGAGTCTCTCAGGGACTTTTCTGCCTGGGTGATCCTCAGATCTCAGCCTCCTCAGTAGGATTGCAAGCGTGGGCCACTGGCGCCTGGCCTCATTTGACTCATTGTTCTGCCCAGCAAGAGAGAAAACCTGAGTTCAAATCCCAGTACTGAAAGAAAGCACAGCTAAGGCAGTTGGCTACGAACAACAGTTGCAAAGCTGATAATAGCAGCAATAAGGCGAATGGGGAGATTCTCATGACCGAGGCTTAGCTGACAGAGTCAAAGGTGAAATCATAATCTGCAAAGTTGAACTTAAAGACTAGTATTTAATACGAGCCATAAAAATCTTATCACTTGCTCAAGAGTGGCATGCCAGGCTGTAATTAAATCAGCAGGCTCTTTATAGTTAATGTTTAGTCTTGATAGCACATTTCATAAGAGCATTTTATATAATGGGTGGATTTTAATCAGAGTGCAGAGTGTGGGAGATAGCGCTTACTTTAAGTTAATAAAGTACTGCACACCACTCTCTTACCTCCGGCTAAAAATAACTTCTTGGCATCTTTAGCTCCGGCAGAAACATGCAAGATCCAACTTTCATCAGAACTCCCCAGGGACAAAGGGCTTTTTATTATTATTTTGTCATTTGAACATGAAGGCAACTTTCCTGTTTTTTAAAAGTCCTTCTGTAAAAATAATATTTATCCCTGAAAAATAAGAGCAGGAGGTTAGGTCATATTTAGTCCACACACAAAACATTTAGTACTCTGTGGTACTTAGATCTTACGGGTGTTTTATTTTTTTTTTCAATATCTTAAATTTCTGAAGGTCAGGGCCTTTCATGTGAATTCCTGCTATCTTGCACAACACCAGCCCTGGGGTTTGCATGGAAAAATGTGTTCCCACTGAAGGCTCTTTGCCTAATGACAAAACACAATGAGTCAGAGCCTTCGTGGAGCCTAGAATTTGCAAGCACGAATACAGAATTACAGAGCTGTAAGCATTCATTTGTAAGGTCAGAGATTAATCATGCTATACATTGTTGTCCCAGACCAACAGTGAGTATTATTACTGTTGTTGTTTTAATTAAATATACCCCAAAGGAAGAGAAGAAAGGCATATCCATGTTGCTAGGAAGCATCGGGAGGCAGAGAGGAGGGCAAGATTGCAAGGCTGGGGTAAAGGGCTTAGTGAGCTGGAGAGCAGAGGTAGCCAGCGTCCCCGTGGATGGGGAGGGGTCCCAACCAGAGAGGCACTGTCATGTGACTGTGGCTTACACAAAGGGTAGATTAGACTTGGCATGATGCATGATGGGTGAGCCAGGAAGTGAGGAGGGAAGGTAGAGGACTAGGTCATTCTCCAGACCAAAAGAAGGCGGAGCCAAGATGGCAGAGGTCAGAGTGACATGAAGATGCAGGCAAAAGGAGGCCTCACCTCCCACACTCAGCAAAAGACACTAGGCCCCCAGACACAGCAGAGAGGCACACTTTCCACGCCTAAGGCCTGCCGGCTGCCTCGGGAGGCCGGAGGGGAAGGAGTGCCATGCTCCCACACCTGCGCGCAGAACGCCAGTGGTCGGCGTGGGCCAGGGGTGGACCTCCCCAAGCCACGATCTGCCAGCTGCTGGGCTGCACTTGTTAGGATTTTCCACCCATTCGCTTCTCCTGATGAGCCATCCCATCACCACTCACAATTCAGGTCAGCCACTGCTGTGGCTTCAGGCTCTGGAAACAAGGAAGAACTCCAGTGTCCCAGCCAACAAAGACACTCAAGCCTCGGCTCCCAATAGGATACGTATTTGAGGTGCTGAGGTGGGCAGGAGAAGATTGGACAAGGAAGAAATCCAACCATAACCAACAAAAGGCACAGAATGTGAGGTAGTCCCAGGTGCCTTGAAGACAGTGAGCTCAGAATAACCTGTGGGCGGGAAGCCTGGAATGCAGGGCTGCGTTAGTTGAGATCATATTAGAAAAGGTTAAAGTCTTAGACAATTAAAATGAATACTTGAACTATTGAGTAACCATGTCTCCCACATATATACCACGGGGAAAGGGCTTTGTGAAGGTCAGGAATAAATCATCCTTGCTCCAAACTCTTCCCTACAAAAATCAATCTTAAAAAAATCTCAGGTGTGGATCAGGTGAGTAAATCAGATGATCACATCAGTCCTAGACGGTAGATTGACTGCCTTGATGTGAAAGGGCTTGTCCCGGTTCATGCCATGCCATCCTGGCTCTTGCCACATGATTCCAGTTCCCACCACACCGTCCTGTATGTGCCCCAGTGCCACTGGCACGGAGGAAAACAGGTGGGCAAGCAAGAAGCCCACGGTAGGCCTGCTGCCAGCCGTAGAGTAGACAGGGCTCATCTCCTGCCCCGTCTTTCCCACAGTCTTCCCGGCTGGCATCCTGCAGCCGCCCTTCTTCAGCGCCCAGCAGTCCAACTCCCTCAACTACGGGGGCATTGGTATGGTCATCGGACACGAAATCACCCATGGCTTTGATGACAACGGTAAGTGCCAGGGATATTTCCTTTGGGATTTGACCTCTAGGAATTAGCAGTGTATCACCTGGAGCTGGTGGCTTCACACCTGAAATTTTAGCAACTCAGAAGTCTGAGGTCCAGAGAAACATGGCTCAAAGCCAGCCAAAGACCAAGAGACTCTGTATTTGAAATAAATAGCAAAATACAGGCTGGAGGCATGGCCCAAGTGGCAGAGCACCAGCTCCCATGCAAAGCAGAGGGACCCTGAGGTCAAACCTCAGCACTACCGATGAAGAAATTAAAATCCAGAGTTATAATTGTCTATACAAAACTCCATCGCTTCATACATAGGGAGCAGGGGACCTGTGTGTATGTGTGTGTGTGTGTGTGTGTGTGTGTGTGTGTTGTGTGTGTGTGTGTGTGTGTGTGTGTGTGTGTGTGTGTGTGTGTGTGTGTGTGTGTGTGTGTGTGTGTGTGTGTGTGTGTGTATGGCTGGCAGCTCCCTTACTTCATGGTTCACATCAAACAGTACAAGTAAATGCTCAGATACCGGAAGTCAAAAAGAGGAAAAACAGCATCATGTGGCAAAAAGGTTTCAGGAAGGGGGTGGGGGAGTGTTTCAAGTAGAAAGATACAGCCCTGAGCAGTTGCTCCCAGGGGCTGGAGGAATAGGAAGCCCAGAGTAACAATGCTGACCTTCTGAACGTTCCAGAATGCCAAATTAAACAGATGAGGACTGTTTACCAGGTGGGCCTTCCCCAGATGAGGAAGCCAGCAGTTTCTCCCATCCTCTGCCCCGTTTGCTCTTCTCCACATAGTAGTCTTCCACGCCTGTCATTTGAAACTAAAGATTCCTGGGGACACGCAGGTCGTCTGTGCATCTGTGTCCTTGTTATGACATTAGAATTTTGAATGCAGCTGTGCAGGTTAACTTTTTTCTGTGATTTTACTTTTACGGGCATTAAAGAACAAAACCAAACTAGGACAGGAGATACTGTCATTCTTGCTATAACGCATCTCCCTCATTAAATAAACACCTCACAGGCCGAAACTTTAACAAGGATGGAGACCTCGTGGATTGGTGGACACAGCAGTCAGCCGACAACTTCAAGGCACAGTCGCAGTGCATGGTGTACCAGTACGGGAACTTCACCTGGGACCTGGCGGGCGGGCAGCACGTACGTCCTCAGAACTGTCCAGAAAGCTCTCAGATATGGTCAGTCCTAGGAGAAGTCTTGGCTTTTCTCAGCAGTCCTAACAAAGGATCTTTTCTAAACAGCTCAATGGAATTAACACACTGGGGGAAAACATCGCAGATAACGGAGGCCTGGGCCAGGCGTACAGGGTGAGTGGTGCTGTTTTATTCTGACAGTAATAATGGCCGTGTTGCTTTGACCGCACCTCAGTATCCCAGTGAGGGGCAGGCACTGGGATCTCCCGACCCCTGGGTGGAGTTCTCACCAGCAGTGTCTGCCTCCCATCCCCTCATGGCTGCGAAGCTGAGCATCATGAGAGCCGTCTCGCTCTGTGAGGCCCTCCTTCTTTGAGATGTCTCCTCTCTGGTTCCCTCTCTGTTGCCCTGGCCGTCTGCTTCTCCTGAAGCAGACTCGGTCCTCCTGGCTCTCACCGAGTTTCCCATCCTTTCACTGGGGCCTGAAAAAGTTCACAGCAGTGAGCTGGTAGGATCCCGAGGTAGGATTCTGCGCGTTCACCCTGCAGATGCTCCGCAGATCCATGCAAAGGAGGCAAAGAAAGGAGACACCCTTCTCTTTCCCCAGTGGGATCCCTTCCTTTGTAAGAACTGTACAGAATATCTTGGGTCAATCTCTTTAAATATTTTCATACACTAAGGAGATCAGCATACAAATGTATGTGAGAGTGTGTGTGTTTGGTACAGGAATGAAGGACAGTTGCAATTTTTAGTAGTGGTGTGTAAACCCTTAAGAACTGAGAACCCTCTCTGTCATTCAAGTGGCCTAATTCCTACCTCCTAATGTCACTGCGATCTGGTTTCTTTGCCCCAACTTCGGGGGCACTGGCCCTTCCCCTTGGACACCTGGGACACTAAGGATCTCTTGACTTTTGGCAAGAGTCACTTAGGCTAAATCTGGGAGAGTTTATTTTGTGCAGAGTAGTAACTACGCTAAATATAGCCGTGACAAATGGCCACCTCAGCAGCCAGCCGCATGTCCCCATCTAGCTGGAGCTGACATTTATGTAAGCCACTAGCAGCAGGTCTAAGTCATCCATTCATGTAAACACCACTGTTGTCACCTGGCACGTGCCAGGCTCTCGTTCTTGTAAAGCAGTGTCATGTTCTTTGCGGCGTATTGGTAAATAAACCCACAAAATGGTATAAATGAACAGTATTTTGATGTGGAAGACTAATTACTTGAGTCCACGCCCTTCTGAGTAGGTTTATTGTGACCATCCAGTCAATATAACCACCCTTCTGCTTTCAGGCCTATCAGAATTACGTTAAAAAGAACGGCGAAGAGAAACTCCTTCCTGGGCTTGACCTTAATCACAAACAACTGTTCTTCCTGAACTTCGCCCAGGTACTGCATCTTTCTTGATTGAGTATGATGCAAAGCATGTGTAATTTCACAGAACTTTCTGTGCTGCGTGCATGTTGCCTTGTTTTCCCCAGTGGTGACAGGACCTTGGGGTTGACTGGCATCCACAGATGGTCAGACCTCATCTATGATCGTGATTATGTCCTGGCTGCCATTTATCAAACGTTACTGAAGAATGCAGAATTCCACTTTAATTGTGCTTTTCCTCCAACCTGCCCTGAGCACATTGCTTTGCTTTGTCTACTCCGATCTTTAGGTGTGGTGTGGCACCTACCGGCCGGAGTATGCGCTCAACTCCATTAAGACAGACGTGCACAGTCCAGGCAACTTCAGGTAGGTGGCCTGAGGGGCAGCCAGGCACCGCCACATTGTCTGCACTGCTACCACATTTGGCTCTGAGTTTATAACGTAGTGTTGTGCATGTGAGAGACAGAGACACACAGAGAGGACCAGTGCATACAATAGCACATGAGGAGAGAGGGCCCCACTCATAGTCCCAGGTGTTTTACTCCAGCACATTTGTGTCCTAACCCTGGGTCTTGATGGATTCCAGGAAGAAAGATGCTCCTTTAAAGCCAGCAAGGAATTTCTAAGAGCCCTGGAGTGCAATAGCCCTAATGTTGTGAGTTCTAGGATCTAGAGTTGAGTTGGGAGATACTTAACGTCCTTCCCAAATTAGAACACCATGGGCTGAAAGAGAACTACCCGCCAACTTTCTAATTTTGGACTCTGGACATTAAGCAGCCATTTTGGAGGCTGAATTCTGAAGACTGCCCCTTCCTCCACAAATAATCACACTTCAACATCCACCCCCATCAACAGCACCCGCCCCCACGCAAGAATGTCTGGAAAACAAAATAGTAACGAAAGTCCTCGTGGGGTGTTTGGGAAACAGAGGTTGAGAACAAAAGGGAACAAAAGCCCTACCTGGAAGGAACATGAACATACAGTCCTGGAGGGGACACTTCGGGTCATGAAACACCACTGTAGCCGGCCGGCGTGTGAATGGAGAATCCAGCTGTCCCAGTGTACTCTGTCAGGGATGTCGACCATGTCCAGCGTGCCCCATGCTCCTGCTGAGTGTGCTTATACACCAAGCATGCCTCGTGTTCATGCCTAGTGTGCTGTCCGTGATCCTGAGTTTGCTCACACCAAGTATGCTCCGTGCTCACGCTGAGCAGCCTCCCCTGCAGTTCCCTCAAACTCCATTCACTCAGCAGCCATATTCTGTGCAAACCCAAATTAGCTGCCGTGGAGGTAATGAACAAAAGATAGCACCAGGCCAGTTCCAATCATTTCCCAGTATAGCACATTCAAGAAATGTTTAGTTTTCACTTTTTAAAGTTGTCTTTTCGGGGCTGGGAAGGTGGCTCAGTGGTAGAGCTCTTGCCTTGCATGCAAGGCCCTGGGTTCCATTCCTCAGCACCACATAAGCAAAAAGAAAAAAGCTGGAAGTGGTGCTGTGGCTCAAGTGGTAGAGTGCTAGCCTTGAGCTGAAGAGCTGAGGGACAGCGCCCAGGCCCAGAGTTCAGGTCCCACGACCGGACCCAAAAAAAACAAAAACAAAAACGTTGTCTTTTCCTTTTGTCAAAAAAGGAGGTATAAGGGCTGGGAAGGTGGCCCTGGGTTCGATTCCTCAGCACCACATAAGCAGAAAAAGCTGGAAATGGTGCTGTGACTCAAGTGGTAGAGCACTAGCCTTGAGCTGAAGAGCTTAGGGACAACGTCCAGGCCCAGAGTTCAGACCCCACAACCAACAACAACAAAAAAAGGGTGTGGTGGGGGTTTCCCATTATGGGAATCTTGGTAAGTTGAAAGTATTATCATTACATTCTGAGACTGGCAGGGAACATTTATAATTCACATACTCTACCATATAATCAATTTTATTAAATGTGTCCCCCATGTCCCCCGTGAACTAAACCAAGTACCCATGAACACCTGGGTTCCTATGATGTTAATGGAATGCCTTGCCTGCCTGCCCTCCCCCCAAGGAAGAAGAGTTAGAAATTAACTTCACAGCAGGAAAAATCAGTCTCAACCACTACAGCAGTATTTCCTTAAAATACATTTGCTACCTTCCTTGATGAGCACAGAATCTTGAACTATACCCTTTTCCCCCATAAATTTATCAACTGCATAGCATTATTCTACTAACTGAAGCTCCAGGGCTTTTTGTTGCTCCTCTCTCTGTCGGTATGACTGTGTCTCTCTCAACTGTCTCTCTCTGTCACTCTGTCTTTCTCTTGTTTCTCTGTCTCTGTCTCTGTCTGTGTGTATGTGTCTCTCTCTTTTGAACCAGGTGTGTGAACTCAAGGCCTCACACTCTTGTTTAGCTTTCTCCCTCAAGGCCGGTGCTCTGCCACTTGAGCCTCTCACCTTCATTTCCAGCTCTCTGCTGGCTCATTGGAGATAAGAGTGTCCCATGTGTCTTGCCCAGACAGGCTTTGAAGTGTGACCCTCAGATCTCAGCAGCTAGGGTTACAGGCCTGTACCATCGGCAGCCAGCTGTGTTGCTCATTCTTATGATGAGAATGTCAATAACTAACTTGCCCTTAGGAGTTAATAGGTAAGCACTTGACAGTATTCTGCCCCCAATTTTTAAAACCATACAATTTTTACATAATTTTATACAATTATAATCGCTAACATTTTTTTGATTCATAACATGTGGGAACGTATTTGTATCACTTAGTAACTTTGGGGGTTCTGGCTTAAAAGATATCTCCAACTATTTTTCATTCATAATGAGAGAAGTATGTGTGTGTGATTTCAAGAGTAAATGGAACGCCAACTTTTTGTTGAGGAAATTATTATTTTCTCTGGAGGTGAAGGGATTTCCTTGGCAAAAGGTTGAGTTTACATTTATTTTGCAAGCATGCTGCTTCCTGGCTGTACAAAGCAAAACATATTTGTTCAGGAACTTTAAAAGTAACAGCCACTGAGCTGCTACTCACAAACAAGGCTTGATGTTGTACATGAAAATATTTTCAGAGGGAAATTTGTAAACCTGTGCCCAAGCAGCACACACAGCATCACAGACAAAAGACAACACATTCTTGATGTAAAACCAGAGGCTGTGTTTGGCATATGCTGCCTTCCTAAACCCCAATGTGCTTCTAAATAAACCTTAATACTTAAAAAGTAATTCCTTTAAATATGGTAGATGTTAAGTCCACAATTTAAATATGATTTCTTTTTGGAAACCCAGTACTTGGTTAGCTATCAGGGTCATAGTGAGGACTGAGCTGCGTTCTTCTCTTTGCTTTTTACATTTTTATTAGTGTATATCAGTTGTACGGAGAAGGTATCATTTTGATATTTCTATACACACATACAATGTACCCAAATCAAAGCTCCCTCAGCTCCTCCACCTTTAAAACAAATTTCAATATGTTACACTCTTCTGTTTTCAAACATGTGTATCAAGTTCTACTTTATAAAACTCACATCACTGACAAGCCGTGGAATTTTTTTCATGGCCTCATTTCCAATATTTGTCATTCATTTGTTTTGGAAGTACTGGAGTTTGAACTCAGAGCCTTGTGCTTGCTCAGCTTGCTCACTTGACTGGTATTCTACCCCTTGAGCCATGCTTCCTGTCTTGCTTTTTGCTGCTTATTTCGGGATGGCCTCAAGTCATGATACTCCAGATTTTATTTTCCTGCATGGGTAGTATTATAGGCACGAGTCTGGCTGTTGGGTTTCTTTGTATGATTTAGCATGCTTGGGGCTAGCCCATCTCCAATGTGTCCGTGTTTCTTCATTTCCTTTAAACAGGAGCCTTGGTTCCTGGTATTTTATTTTATATAGAGGTGGATTTGTATGCATTCTGCAGATTCTATTTATCTTTAGCACCTGCCTACAAACTTCTCAAAATGGCTGGAAAACAACTATAGCACAAAAGGGCTGGGGGCGTGGCCCGTTCACGTGGCCTTCCCAGAAACTCCCCAGCGTCCCCGGGACTGCAGACCTGCATGTCACACACCGACAGGAACTTTTTATTTAGTTATTTATTTGGTCTGTCTCTAGAATCATTGGGACTCTACAGAACTCCGCTGAGTTTGCCGAAGCCTTCCACTGCCGCAAGAATTCCTACATGAACCCAGAGAGGAAGTGCCGTGTGTGGTGAGCGTGCCGGAAGTCCCTGGCACAGACTGGCCAGCCCCGCAGACCTGCAACTCTCCAAGCCCCAACACAGACCCAGCGGTCACTGGAGGGACTCGAAGGGGGGGGAGGAGAGTGCGTCGTGGAAGGAGACACGATGACACAAATGGAATTTGGTTATTCTGGCACAAGTACGGAAGGAGGGGCCTCTGACACCATCCAGTCCGTCCCCCCGGCCCTGCCCAGCTCTGAGCTCACATATGTCTTACCACACTCCTACCACTCAGTCTGCCATCTTTTATTTTAAGCAATCTTGGGGGCAAAAATGAGTATTCTAAGACTGTTCTTTTTTTCTTGTATTGCTTTACTGATTGAGACTCTTGAAGCTCCTGCAATTTTCTAAACAACTTCTTGTTCTCTCTCTCTCTCTCTCTCTTTCTCTCTCTCTCTCTCTGTGTCTTTCAGAACTTGGTCTTTTTAAAGGGATTTGTAGTAATGTATAAAATAATAATTTTTATATTTAATTATCAACTACATTATGACTAAGGAACTGTTATTATAATCAATGATGATTGAAGTTTCAGACCAAACAATTATGAACCAAGATCTGTAAAATGGCATACAGATGAAAATTTGAGACTATTTAAACTTATAAATCATATTGATGAAAAGCTTTAAGCACAAACTTAGAAAAGTTTTCTAGAGATGTACAATATTTGGGGTGACAAGGAAGATTTTCAAGCTGAAGTCTGTCCTACGGCGGCTGCGTCGCTCTGTGTCTCCACACCCTCTTGGGCTACTACCTGACAAAACTATTTTGATAATAAATAAATTCAAGTTGTGAGCCTTCACTCACAAGCCACCTGGCTTTAGTGCATGTTTCTAAACAGGAAGGGAGGGTTCGCATGGACTTGCTCTGGAATTCCAAGTCACGTCACATTGTGGACTGGGGGATGGGAGGGGGCTTCTAGACCCCTCCCATACAATTTCTCTTCCTGTCTTATTAGTTTTCCTGTCTTATTAGTATTTTTTGCCAGTATTGGGACTAGAACTCAGGGCCTGGGTGCTGTCCATTAGCTTTTTCACTCAAGGCTAGCACTGTACCACCTGAGCCACAGCTCTTCTTCCAGCTTTATGGTGGTTAATTGAAGGCAAGAATTTCACAGACTTTCCTGCCTGGGCTGGCTTCAAACCACCTAAGTAGCTGGGATGACAGGCGTGAGCCACACATATCTGGCTAGTTTAACTGGTAAAGATTTTATAAAAGAGCTTCACTGCTGAGTCCTTATTTTTTCCTAATTAAAGGGGAAAATTAGATGTTACTTTTCTTGCCTTTTGAAAAATGCTCACTGGTCTTGAAAACACTGTTAAAATATCATCTCCATGTAAGATTGTGAAGACAGAAGTGGACGCATGGGGTTCCGGGAGCTTGCTCCCACCATGCACAGCCTGCAGCCACCGCCTGCAGGAGCGGTGTGCCCTCCCGCAGCCCCACGTCCTTCCCCCCACTGCACCACCATGCTCCTCACCCCTACCCCAGCCATGCCCAGGCTTCCCATGCCATTGCCCAGCTGGCCAAGCTCTGCTTTGGGGTAGTCAGCCAGCGTTCGCTGTCTCCCGTCTCCACTGCCTCATCTGAGACATCCCAGACCATCTCGCCCCCATTGCTGGATGGCTCCCTACTCCAGGCTGTGCCTCAGACCCTGGAGGCACTTCCTGTTCGAAGCCCTTAGAGATAGCGCACGTCGGAGTAAAGGTCTACACTTCCCAATCGTCATCACCTTTACTTGAACCAAATTCCCCCAAGTCCATCCAGAATGGTTAGAAAGGAACGCTGAAAATTCAGTGTCAGCCCAACCATGAATCTCTCATCCTTTTTCCTGTGCTCACAGCCCTCACAACCCTGGATCCTATGGAACAGATCCATGTATTATTTTCAAATAAACAGGAAATGTGGCATTTGCAGTTGTTAGTTAACTCTGAATTACACCGCTTTTCTAGGTTGCATCATTCCTGTCCTGTTAGACCAACTGAAGACAGGATTGAGGAATGAGTACAGTTACAAAAAGTCAGGAACATCCCCACCACTCCTGAGACAGACCCCACTCCACGGGGACCTCATCTCCAGCGCCACATCCCACCATCTATCCACAGAATAAGAATGAGACTTTCTGGGCACAGTACAGCAAAGAATAAGAACAGATTCCTTCTCAGCCCCTCACACACGGACACCACTGCCCACACCCAGCGTCTCCCAGCAGCAGCACCGCACGGGAGGAAGGGCAGAGTGGGATCTCTGTCAGCCGCCTGGTGTCCCACTTTACACACCTACCTGACAGCTCACACACATCCCAGCCCAGCGCGGCTGAGTCCAGTTAAGAAGAGACATGGAAAGGTGATTCACCAAGCGCGAAGGGTGAGGTAACTCAGATGAAGACAGGAAAAGCTAGGGTCAGCACGTGGATCAGGCATTTGTCTCCATACTGAAGGCCCATGGGAGTTCCACTGAAGGCAGAATGGCCGATTGTCCTGGAAGTTGAGTCCTTGCTGTTGTCCCTTTCTGCCACTACGAAAGAAGCCACTGTGGGCCTCAGTTTCTCACATCCATGTAAAGTAGAATTTGATTCCAGTGGTTCTCACTAGGGTCTTTCCTCAGTCAACAATCATCTCAGTCCTCCCCTCCCACCCCCACACACACATGTGTCACCCACACTTCAGTGCAGGAGTTCCTTGAGACTACATTTTAGCCCAAATACGGAGACCAAAGTCTTCTTGACCTTGTGTCTGTTATTCATATTTGGCATTTAATAGGAGAAAAACAAGCTTGCTAATTTTCTCAAAGGCATTTATAATTCATGTTGCCACCGACTACGTCCTGGGTGGAAGACAGCTGTTCGTTTGGAAAGAAAATTGCTCGACTCTGTCTCAGGTTCCAATCTCAAAAATGCAAAGTAACAGCAAAAGAATTTTTCATCCTGTTGCTTTTATGCCTACTCTGCTCTGTCCCAACGATTCAACCTCAAGCTAACTTCCCTCCCATTAATGTCCTGAGAAATATTAAGAACAGACGCAGTTGCTGTTGCTTTATAGTCTTACACTTTCTGATAACTTTACACTGAATTTTAAAAATGAATGATACAAATGATTTTACCAACATTTTCTTCTTTTTGCTAGCCCTCCTTCCAAAGATAACTGCAGTTCTTGATGGGATTTGTTTTCAGGTATAAATGTAATGGTTACCAAATGTCATAGCGAGTCATAAAGGCAACCATATGACTTAGTAGCCAAGAAGTCCCCTGTTCTCCTCTGGGCCACTGGACTCTGAGAAGAGTCACGTGTGACTCATATCCTAAAGGATTGTATATTCAACCTCTTTCTAATAATATTTTCTTAGTTTTAACTCCCTTGTGTTTGCATTTCCTCCAGAACAGAGAAAAACACTCTTATCGTTTTCCACCTTGTTTCTATCTTGTCTAAAAAAATAGTTCATGGGAATCCTAACAGAAAAACAAGCATAGTGGTCCTTTCACTTGGGAAGGGGAGACAGACTGGAAGTCCTGGTATTTATGGTGGAATTTTATGCCCTGAAGTCTCCTTTCCACTCAGAAACTGCCACACCTTGCAGGGCCCTCCATTCGGGAGCCAGAGGACACACATGGAGCCCAGTGCCCTATGTTCACAGCAGCTCTACAGCCCCCAGAGAGACAGGGATTTAAAACTTCTAAACACTCGGAAATACTTAGACTGGCTGAGTAGACATGCAAGGGGGCATGGTGCCAAATAATGCATCATCAATTCAATTTTGTCAAAATACCATTTCACAGAAAAAGACTGGTAAGCCTATGTGCCAAACATTAATCGGGAACATCTCTGGAACTGGAAGGGCAAGGGTCTTCTTTTCTGGTTTGCTTTCATCCTTTTTATATTTTTTGGCTTTCTGAATTTAAACATTTTCCATGATGAGAAAATGTTAGTGCTTAAAAGTCGTTTTCCAAAGTGCTATCATGAAAAAAAAAAAAAAAAGCAAGGGGAGGTGGTGAGGGGTGAATGGGCCGAAAAAGAAAGCTCTCAGTTCAGTCCACCTTCACATCTTGGGCAGCTGGGCACCTGGCGCCATGACTTTGGCCGGGCAGCCTGGATCTCAGGGTATTTTGTGGCTTTGACACACAGCTTACCAGCCAAAGGGGGATGAGGGGCGCTGGCGGCCTTTCCTCTGATGGTTGGTAGTTGTCCTG
This sequence comes from Dipodomys merriami, assembly GCF_024711535.1. Taxonomy (NCBI): domain Eukaryota; kingdom Metazoa; phylum Chordata; class Mammalia; order Rodentia; family Heteromyidae; genus Dipodomys; species Dipodomys merriami. The sequence continues at coordinate 1,264,376 of NW_027204060.1, forward strand.
AGGGGAAAATGTGAGCTCCATGGCAGAGCAGGGAGGGGGAAGGGGGAAGAGGGTTGCTTTTCCTGGAAGGGCCAACAGTGCGCTGATGCAGCCATGCACTAGGATCCAGTATCTCCCAACAAAGCACAATGCTCACCAGAACTGACAGGGCTGAGGACTGGGCCCACACCGTGTTGGAGCAGCTGGAAGACTATTACTGGTGAACCACAGCCCCATGGTGTCCCTTCTAGGCAGAGCTGGCACCTAGGGGTGGGTCCAGAGGAAACAGCAGAATGCCAGTCCTCGCAGGGGACACGTCTCTTTGGCATTTTCTGCATCAAGACCTCACTGCAGATGTGTACATCAGGCAGGAGCTGGCCCAGTCACAGCTGGAGGGGCAGCTGGAGGTGGAACAGGGTGAGCCGGTGGCCTCCGCATGGCTGTCCTCTCCGTTACCACAGGACAGACTCTCCCACGGCAGTGTGCATTTGATGAATCCACACACACCCCAAGAAGAAGGCGTGGAGGGGCCAAGAGGCTGTGGAAATCATAACCATTCATCCTCATGCTTACACATTATGATCTTGGATCTCTTGAAGAAGAACACCATTTTTCCAAAAGAAGAAAACCACCATTTCTAGAGGCAAGTAGAAAGGTCCAAGGCACAGTGATTTCCCAGGACAGCTGAGATGGTACACAGTGCACATTTATACCTTTCCATGAATATTATCCTAATGAAGACACCGTTCCTTTTAACCAGAAAGTTGTGTTATCACCAGCACAGGTTATAAACAGGAAAGTCCATAGTGTGGATTTGAGCCAGGCACACAACTTAGATCATAAAATATTTCCCTCAAATGTAAATGTAACCTTAATAGGGTGCCATATCTTACAGGTAGTTTGCTTAAAGTCAGAAAGGTTAACAGATTTGCCAAAATGCACACAGATAATAAATGACAAGACAGAATTACATGGGAGTCCAAAATGTATGTAAATTGACTAAGCAGGCCTTTCCATCACCCAGGTTCATTCTGCCTGTCAGAAGCTGGTGAGTGGTCACAGCTAACGAGTCTCAAAATACATGTGTCTTTTAAGAAAAATTATTGAAAGGCAATATGTGTTCCAATTTCTTTATTACTTTATGTAATAAAAGAAATTTATTTCCAAAAGGACATTGGAATCTTTTAATGAGTTATATCAGGAAGCACTGCATGGTTCAAAATACTGTATTAGAAGCACAAATGAAAGTAATAGGCAAAGAAAAATAAAATAAGCCAATATTCTTTGGCCGGCATTACATTCATCTGTGTGTTCACTTATTTCTTGATCATGTTCTGAACAACGCACCGTGGAGAAGCTAGGCCACGGCCCCAGAGTCAGCCCTGCCCTTGGGAGTGTGCACCTCTGCTCTACTTTAGAGCCTGTTGGACTCTGGCTACATTGAGCCAATAACCGATTTCTGTTTCCAGTAACTCCAAAATAAAATCTGAGTTAGGATCAAGGCTTTCTCAAAGCCAGGGTCGGGCAGATGGTGTATGTCGCAAACAAAACCATCTGATAATGGTGAAAAATACCAGAACCAGAGGCACTAGGGCACAATGTTGTGGAAAAATCTCAACATGGATACTGGAATGGATCCAGGAGCCTCCAGAGTCAGGGTGAAGTCCAGCCAAGCGTCTGCTCCTGAGCTCCAACATCCTCCCCAAATGGCCCTAATCATCTTCACCTCTCAGGAAAGACCCTGAGCCAGTGCCAAACAACGGCCTCTCTTAATACTCTGTCATTTCCCCAGCCCTAGGTCCGTTCTGTGGACCTCAATACACACGAGGGCTTCGGCTGACAAGAGTGACCCTCTGTTTTTCTTTTCATTGTGTCATCTTCGCTGCTGCTCTGGATCTCCTCCAAAGGATTCTTTTTTTCCTCCAGATCTTCTTAAAATGCAAAAGATAAAAAGTGCAATCTTTTAAGTATTAATTTCCTCACAGGTAAAACAGTCAAGGCAAGAACACACTCCAAACAAAATAGTTTTGAACAAGATGGTAATCTGGAAGAAGATAATTCAATTTATTAGACAGGGATCTTCCCTTTGTTTTTAACACCAGAGACCTTGGAGAAACTATTTAAAGGAACTTGACCTCCTCAGAAATAAAGTGTAGAGCGTGCCGGGCGTTGGTGGCTCACGCCTGTAATCCTAGCTACTCAAGAGGCTGAGATCTGAGGATCTCGGTTCAAAGCCAGCCCGGGCAGGAAAGACCGTGAGACTCCTATCTCCAATAAACCACCAGAAAACCAGAAGTGGCGCTGTAGTTCAAGTGGTAGAGCACTCGCCTTGAGCTGAAGAGCTGAGGGACAGCGCCCAGGCCCAGAGTTCAAGCCCCACGACCGACAAAAATAAAAATAAAAAATAAAGTATAAAGCACATTTTTATCAATTTTATGTGAATAACACCTCCCTGGGCAGGTCCACAACTCCACAAGCGGGGCATGTCAGGACATATGGCCAAAAGGAGCTGAAGGGTACCGAGGGAAAGAAATACTCTCATCAGCTGACTTGAGAAGGTGAGATTATCCTGGGTTCTGCATGGGACCAGGCATCCTGACAAGGATCCTTTAGAAGTACCAGAGAGTCCTGGGTGCCTCGCTTACGCTAGTTCCAGCAGTGGAGACAGCAGCATTGAAGTGAAAGCTAGTTCAGGGGAAAGTTACTGAGACTTTTTCTATAAAGAGTGGTTGTGTACACCTGTATTCCCAGCTACGCAGAAGGCAGACACGGGAGGATCACAGCCTGAGGCCAGTCTGAGGCAAAGATGCAATATCCTATCTGCAAAAAGGGCTGTAGGTATGGCTCAAGGAATTGAAGGTGTGACTGCGTCTCCCACACTTTGAAGACAGAGGAAGAGGCTGGATCATGATTTGAAGACAGAGGAAGAGGGTGGATGGTGATTTGAAGATGGAAGAAGAGGCTGGATTGTGGTTTGAAGACGGAGGGAGAGGGTGGATCGTGGTTTCGAGATGGAGGAAGAGGGTGGATCGTGGTTTAGAGATGGAGGAAGAGGGTGGATCCTGAGAAGAAATGGCTTCTGAAAACTGGATGGCAAAGGCAAGAAATGGATTCTATCCGAGAGCCCTCCAACAGAAAACAGTCCTGCCTGCACCTTGATTTTGTCCCGGTCTGACACATATTACAGGATTTCTGACCTACACTACTGCAAGATAATCAGTTTGGGGTGGTTGAAGCCTCTAAGTTTATGCCAATTAGTAACAGAAGGTAAAGAAGAGACACACTATAGGTAACTGTTCAGTAGCTAATGCCTCAGAATTACTGCAACTTTTTGAAAATTATATGAAGCTCAGATGTTATCTTCTAATGGTGTGATGTAGGCCCCGGTCAAGTTCAGTCAATGTATGCACATTCCCCAGCGATCTGCCCTCGCATCGATTGGAGAAAACTAGAGACGCGTGGGTATTACTCTAAACTGAGACGAGTTGTCCTAGTGAGTCCTTGAGGCAGAGGCCAGGACACTGGCTGTCATTAAACAAACCCGACTCATCACGCAGAGGTTGGAAGTGTGGCAATTAGCCAGCCTTGCCTGTCTCCCACCCTTCATCTCAGCAGGCAAACCAATTAACCACCAAGAGTACCTTCCTTGTGGAAGCCCTAATATGCCGGGAAAATATTCATGCTGTCCTCCACGAAAGCAACTAAAATATAAATTGTTTAGGCAAAGCGTTAAGAAAATAGAAATGTGGGACTGTGGAAATGCTAATCCTAAAGCAGCCTTGGGATCATCTGGCCCTGGGAACACTGTGTTTTCCTGAGAAGTTATTTATGTCTGTGATTTTCACCTGAGGCTAGCTAATAACCAATTGGTCTGTTCTCGGGAACTCCTGTACTTCCGCATTAAGGAGTGTGTCATTAAAAAGATATATTAGCCAAATGCCTAAATACTAAAAATAAAGCAAGGATAGTCATCCTGGCAAGCAGGATCCACACAGACAGCCCTGGAAGGCGTTTTTGTTTGTTTGTTTGTTTTTAATATATTACGTGTGTAACCTGTGCTGTTTTGTTTGTGTTGCTCAGAGGTTCTTCAGCACGGACTGAGCTTTGTGGACAGCCAAATGGATATGTAAATCCCGGGCCATGGCACCCCAAAGCCAGCCCTTCACAGCTCCTTGAAGCGGATGGATCTTCAGGAGTTTTGTGAGCTACTTGGTATCACTGGCGTGCAATCACCCCACACTGGGTTACTTTTCTGAGGACTGACGAGCACAGCACTGGTGTGACCGACGTCAGCTCACACACACACTGCAGCCAGGGTCGCGTGTGCCTCACACCGTGAGTGTCCATGTTGGCAGCTGGACCGGCTCTGGCCACCCCTTGGGCAGCTCCCCCAGCACTCTGGAAGAGCCTCTGAAGCGGCCACAGCAGAGCTGCGTTAACATGACACTAGAGATGTGCACAACTCTGACTGGGATCTCAGATGGCGCTCACAGGGCTCTGGGCCAGGGCTGGGGACAGATGTTTCTGTTTGAGAACCAGGTGCTAAATGCAAGGCTGCCATCCTCCTTTCCACCACAAATGCCTGCAGGCACATACACCCTCAGGTCCCCACGCCAGGCCTACCTCACCTACTGTCCACACTCTCCACCTTTTCCTCAGGCCATCCTGGTACCTTGCCAGGCTAACAGAGACAAGATGGGCAACTAGCGGAGCATAGGCAGAATGGGAAATGCGTTTCATTTCAGTTCCTGGAAGGCTGGAGCAGGCAGAGCTGCTGCCTGGTCAGTCCGCATTCTGCCCTGGAGGCTTTGGTCAGACCCACAGTGGGGTCCAGAGAGGCCGAGGCTGTAAACAGCCCAAGGAAATGAGTAGGGGGTGGGCACTTGCAAGAGGAAGAGGCAGGACCAAGGAGGGAAGGGGGCAGCAGGGTGGAGTGGGGAAGGGGGAGAATGCAAGCAAGAATTCAGTGTATGAACCACAGAACTGAGAAAGACAAGGGGAGGGGGAGGGGAAGCTGGGGAAAATTTAAAGTGAGAAAAGTGAGAAATTTAAAGAGAGAAAATTTAAAGTCAAGAATCATTGTATGCATAAACTGTTTTGTTAAATTGTAAACAAAAAAAAAACAATACATAGCCTAAAATTAAGTAATGGAAGAGGTGGCAGGGGAGGAAGAGGTGAGAACATGGATCAAAATGCACTGTACTCGTAAACTCCTTTGTACAACGACTTTAAGATAATAATATTTTTCAGTGATTTTACAGGAAAGAGTATTGTACACATCCCGGTTCTGTGATAATGGTAGACATATGAGGAGAATGCTACCTCATAACAAAGGTGTTTAGAGTTATTTGAGGCACTGTCAGTTCCCCTCATTTGCAGTAAACATTCCACTACGCGTGCAGAATAGACAGGGTGATCTTTGCTGATGTGGTAATGTGGCCCTGAGCTCTTCACGTGGTGGAGAAGCAAAAGAAGGCTGCTGTCAGTAACATACGCCAGAGTTAGAACCAACACTGACCCTGATTTTATCAGAACTAAGAGATTAAGATGCTTTCCCATTGCATTCAAATTCTTTATGAAACTGGGCACCAAAGTCCCCTGACTATCATCCTAGCTACCCAGAAGTCTCAGATACGGAGATCACAGCTTGAATTCAGTATGGGCAGAAATGATCACAAGGCTCTACCTCAGAAATAACCAGCAAAATGCCAGACTGGATGTATGGCTCCAGAGGTAAAGAACCAGCCAAGCAAGCAAGAGCCAAGCAAGCATAAGGCCCTGAGTCCAACCCTTGATACCAGTATAATAATAATAATAGTACCAATAATAATAGTAATAATTAATAAAAATAATAAATCCTTTATGAAATGCTGCAAATTCAGTTATACAGCTCCAGTCTAGCATTTGGTTGTCCTTTTCAAGATATACTTGAAACTTGTGTTCAAAAATGAATCACTTTCAAGAAAAGCTGGGCCGAAAGATACAAGTCCTGAGATGTCCATCCGACAGTGCCTGTCACCGGCGATGGCTTTGGGAGACCCACCTCCCAGGGCCCCATCTCCTCCTCTGGAAGGGAACAAGCAAGCCAGCCAGATGCCAAGTACTGGAGCGGGAGCTGCCCTGTGCCCGGTACCTCAATGGGAGCTACCTGGTCCTGCAAGGGAGCTGCCTGTGAGAAGCAGCACCTCCCATGCCTACTGTCTGAAAGAGCTCTAATTTTAAATTGTATTTCAAATGATGTTGACATGCCTAGAAGCCAGAGGATTTTTTTTATTGTTAGTATAAAGGTGATGTACAGAGGGGCGACAGTTATGTATGTCAGGTAAAGAAGACATTTCTTTTTAGACACTATCACCCCTTCCCTTGCTCTCTCCCAGTTTTTCCTCCCATCCCCACACACAAGTTGTGTAGTTCACGTTCCACATCGTGTCCAGTGAGCACTACTGCTGCACTAGTTCACCCTTTGTCCCTCAACTTCTGTGCCCCTCCTTAGTCTCCCAAAGACAGATAAACAAACAGAACAAAAAGGAAAGACAAATAGCAAAAACAGAAAAAAAACACATTTCCATTTGCTGACATTCATGTCGATAAATATTATTTCATACCATCAGATGCACATAGGCACTGCACTTTTGTGTGATGCCTGCAGTCCTGTACAGTTGATCACATCCCGTGATTGTTAGATTTAGCTTCCACGTGTGAGCGAAGACACACATCCTCTGTCTGTCTGAGCTGGCTTACCCTTCCCTTCACATGACTTGCTCTAGGTCCCATCCATTTCCCAAACCAGGGAATTTTATGAGCTTCCCAGACCTTCTGAGCATTGTTCATTTTAAAAACAATGCCCTGTTTTCAATTAAGCATATTGGCATACACTCAGATTCTGTGTGGAAGACAGTTTGCGCTGGAGTTGGTGACGACCGGAGCTGAGGTTCTGAACTTGAGTAATGCCTCCATTGACAAAAATCGTGGTGGGAAATAATCAAAAGGAACTGCGGTGCACGCGTTGCTGCACAAGCGGCTTCATGCTCAGAGCAATAACTCTCAAATCTAAGACATTTTATTGATCTTAACATTATGCCTACACAATCCATTATACGTTTATCCTTGGAAAAGAAAATAGGCTTCGGTATGTCTTGAGGGGTCACGGAGCAGCGTCCCACAGGGTGGAGCGTAAATGACAGTTCGCCACTACCACGCTCACTAGAGAAACTGGAGGAGCCGCAACCTCGATTGGCGCGAGACAGACAGCTTCGCCAGGCACACAGCGCCGGTCCACAGAGCTCTGAGGGCTGACAGAGCTATTGAAGAATGTTATAATGGAATACAGACCTGAAAGGGAATTCGCCTTTATGTGAAAACATTATTTGCAGCCAATGAGCTGAGAGAAAATGACACGCAGGGCACTTTCAAATCAGGCGGTTATTAGACAGAATGGCCTCTGTTGTGGAGAATCTCAGCAGACTGACCCTTCCTGCAAGAAGATCAGCCTGCCGGCCCCACCTCTGGCCCGCCGAACTTGCCAGTAGGGCTGGGGCTGCCATACTGCCCAGGAGCCACCTGCTGGTGACACTGCTGATCGGTGAGAGGAAACCACTGCATCTACAGAACTGTCTCCCCAAAGATAGCTGACACTGAGCATAGGGAAGGAAAGTCTCAGCCAGCAGCCCGGCACTCTGCCCAGCCTGGCACGCCATAGCCACGCATGTCAGCTGGTCCTCCTGGGGTTCAGTCATCTTGGGTTAGTGTAGATGATCTGAGCAGGTGAAGACCAGAACCACTGGAAGAATTTCGGTTAGAGCCCTACCACCCAAACAATGCAGACTTTCAAAATGTCTCACTCTGCTGACTGAGTGTATAGCTAATTAGTCAGGTCTCCAAAGGGACAATAGAGACTGCTTCTCTCTTGCCACTAATAAAATGGGGGTACTTATGCCATAAATGCCTGCAAGAGACAACCAACATGATAATCCCTTGGTTGGAATGCTAGTTGCTTATGAGCCATAAAGAACCAACAAAACTATTTGACACTCTCTTGCCTTTAACACTCTCTTTCTAGGTCAAGATAAAAATTAAAGTTGTCATGTAAGGCCAATATTAAAAATTAGTGCAAAGTATCTAAAAACAAAAACCATGGCTCATTCTGATATCAACCAGGTTTAGCCAACATGTAACTTGTTACAAACCTGTTTTGTAATTGGGGATTAAGCCAAGCCATTAAGAAGGTCTGTACAAAACAGTCAGCTATAATAAGAGGAACTCAAAAGTTAGGATGAGCCCAAAACAAGGATTCTAGCTGCCTAACATCTGGCAGTTAATGAAAACCAAACTTCAATGTAAAACTAGCAAGAAGGATAGCGGGAACACTGAGTGATGAGCCATGTCCGGATGCAGGAGGACCCTGTGGGAAGGAAGGGATTCAAATGACTCAAATGTAGATCACCAAGAATCTCAGCACCAGAGTTTAGCTTGAATTTGATAGCCAGGAAGAAAAAGGAGCAGAAAGAATGTCCAAGTCCCTCTCATGAGGGTGGGGAGAAAAGTGGCAAGTAGATGCTCTCCATGATCTGATTGCTGCTCCTTCTGCCCAGTCCCCAAGGAAGGGAACAGGACTAGCAGAAGCAGATTTGTCCCAAAAGAAGAAATGACATTGGGCCAGCTGCCAGAGCTCTGTGCAGCAATGTCACCTCTACCTTGAGCCATCTACTGGAGCTCTGTGCTGCAATATCACCTCTGCGTTGAGGGTTTGGAGTAGCCGGTGTTCCTGCTGCAACACTGAATGGCCCTGCAACATGTCTGAATTAGTATGACTAAACCAATGGCACTGAATGCTTGATGAACAATAGGAATGGAGCCTGGGGAAGCCCAGTTTCTTATTGCCAGATGAGGTCTGTGGTGCCAAAATTAAACATCCCTCCTATGTCCTCTTGAGGATATTGTTTCCTATGCCTTGTGGACAATACAATCACCTTCATGATATCGCCCACATCCCCGGTCACTTTGCAATGTGTTCTGCTTTGAGGTAGATTCTTGTTATTTAGTTATTTATTTTGTCAGTCATGGGGCCTGAATTCTGGGCCTGGGCGCTGTCCCTCAGCTCTTCAGCTCAAGGCTAGCGCTCTACCACTTGAGCCACAGCACCACTTCAGCTTTTTTTTCTGCTTATGTGGTGCTGAGGAATTGAACTCAGGGCCTCATGCATGCAAGGCAAGCACTCTACCACTGAGCCATCTTCCCAGCCCCTGAGGTAGATTCTTAATAGTACAACCATCACAAAAAATATTACCCACATTGTATTACTGCTATCATTGTTTAAAAACCAAGGTTTATTCCTTTTTTCTCTACATCTGGACCAGTTCTTTTAAAATATAACTGACACTAGTCTTGGGGCCCTCTCCTCTGCGCCTGTGGCTTGAGCAACATCCTTTCCTCAGCGTGCTCACACACACACGCGCGTGCGCACGCGCGCACACACACACACACACACACAGGCTCCCCTAAGCCCTGGTAGCCAAAATGTGCCACCCATAGAGGCAGCAACCAGGAGGTCCTGAGAGAAGGTGGCTTGGCAGACCAGTCACCTGCACCCATCACAAAGCCCAGCACAAAGCAGGAGCTTAACAAATAGCAAGTGAATGACTCAAAGCATCTTGGACCTAGCAAACAGAGCGCACACATGCGCAAGAGACCCTGTGGGCTCCTCCAGGGTGGAGCTCTGCCACTCACTGAAGACCGTTGGCCAGGCCGTGGAGCCTGGGAGGAAGGTGTGCGGAGGAACTACCACGAGCTGCGTGAGAGGCTACGAGATTCTCACTGGTTTAAGGTCACCACTAAGACAACTTTAAAGCTTCAAGGTAGATGGGAGGAAATGGGAAGGAAACAGACGGAAAGGGAAGTCCAACTCTGAGCTCTGCTAAATTACAGAGAGGAAGTAGGCACTATACATAATCTCACTGAAGTCAAAGCTGATAGATTTTTTTTCTATGTACAGAAAACACTGGAAGCACTGAAGTGCGTATGCACAACAACTTAGCTGGGAAAGTAGCAAGGTGGAACCAAAACCCATCTCTTTCCAAACACCAAAGTCTTTCTATCAGTGTTTGGGTCAGATACTACACACAGTTGAAGGGGTTACACTGAGGGAGGGGCCTGACTCGTGGTCAGACTCTGTCCCCCAGACTTGGTCCTCACCCTTTGGGGTCTAGTCAGCACCCCAAGGTTCACTCGCTTCCTCTCCCACATTCCCTGTAACAGCCGGTCACTGTGAATGGGCAGAAGGCCGGCAGCCCAGAGTACGGCTGGGACTAGCCTGGTGTACGCATGGAACGGGCCGCGCCTGCCTGCTCCTGGCACGGCCTGGGGAACCCCGTGGAGACAGTAAGTGTCTTGACTCCAGTCACTCCACATGTGGAGCATCATTGGAGGAGCCCCAGAGGAAAATGAATTAAACAACAGTGAAATAGAGTCGTCCTGGGACACTAGGGCAACAAAAGAACAGCTGCAAGTTACATAACGCAAAAGTGCCCCCAAGACACCAAACACAGAGTAGAAAGACAAAAGTGAGAGGGGCTGGGCCCCAAAGGCCCGCCTGCAATCCTGGGTACTCAGAAGGGAGAAGGCTGGGAATCACAGCTCAAAGCTCACCAATCCAGGCACTCATCATCAATTAACCCGCAAAGAGCCTGTGGCTCGAGTGGTAGAGTAGCAGCAGGGAAGAAGCTGAACAAGGGCACAGGCCTTGAGTTCAAAGCCCAATATTAGCACCAATTTAAAAAACACACACACACACAAAAACCCTAACTCAGTATTTGCTAAACGGGGCACTATTCTAGGAGGCCATCAGATATAACCCAGTATTTTAATTACATTAATTGCTCACAGAATAAAAAGCATTTAGTAATATTAATGTTTCCTAGACCCGTATTCTTTTTGGGGGGGGGGTCCAGTCGTAGGGCCTGAACTCTGGGCCTGGGCACTGTCCCTCTGCTCTTCAGCTCAAGGCTAGCACTCTACCACTTGAGCCACAGCGCCATTTCCGGCTTTTTTCTTATGTGGTGCTGAGGAATCGAACCCAGGGCCTCAGGCATGCAAGGCAAGTGCTCTACCACTGAGCCACCTTCCCAGCCCCTAGAACCGTATTCTTTAAGGGTTATGAACATGCTGTTGGCAAGCATATTTCCAGTTCACAGGGGAAATGGATATTTCTCAGACCCTGGAAGATTTCTGTCATGAGGTCCAGGCTTACATTCCACCTCAGTGCAGGCATTTTGTGATGCTGATGGCCCAGAGAAGCAAACAAGCCAGTTTGTTTAAAAGCACAAAAGAAACAGAATTTCAAATAACATTTTTTAAAAAAAAGATTGCATTTCCATGAGCCTGGTACATTTGTTGGCAAAGATTGAAATTGAGTGGTGAATTAATTAGAAAATTGCCAGAGTTAAGGTAATCAGTGTGTCTATTAAGAGGTTTGCTGGCCAAAAGAGAAGCGCCCAACCATAAATAAGTGAGCTAGATCGTTCTGTATTTGTCTGCGTCTGTATCTCATTAATCACCAACCACCCCATGGCGTCGAGCTCCGGCTCATTGGAATGCATTATTAAAGAAACTATTTAAAAATTTACAAAGCTACTATTAATTTTTCATTTGTTCGGCAAATATTTAGCTTCCCTCTAGTGTGAGCCACACTCTCTCCTAGAATCCAGAGGTAAACAGAACACGTAATTTCAGTCCTCATAAAGCTACCCCGGGGCCCGCAGGTGACCTGGAACACGTGTCTGGTGCCAGGGGCTTCTCGGAAATGCTGACGGTGACATCACGGTGGTGGTGGACAGGAATGGCCCAGCCTGCACAGGGGTCTCAAGTCACATTCAGCTTTACAGGATGCAGGCCCGGTACACAGGCACTGAGATTGCTATCCCCCCCACCTTCACCCCCAAAGCCAAGGCAGCAAGCTCTGCTGTCTCCCCACGGCTCCACCCACTGTGGCCCTCGCCAATTCTACCCGCTTCTTGTGCGCAGCACGTGAACTTCCACCAGCCCTTTTCCTCTCTGCGGGATCATCAAGTCCTTTCCCTACACGAAGGCAAATTTCTTCCTAAAGGAGATGTCTGTTAACAGGTGATAAATGGTTTCTTTTCCTACACAGAGAAGACTAGTAGTCAACTACTCCAGAAAATAGAAAAAGATGTCTCTGTGTTAGGAAGACTTGAGTAAGCTGCATTCGGTTGGATTGAGATGATTACCAAGTGTCCTCGGAACCCCCCAGGGTAACACAAAGGGCCTCCGAACGATGCTTCACAGGAAGGGACACGGCAGACACAGAGTCAGGAGCCAGCCTAAGCCATGTTCTGACCGGCTTCCCGGTGCCATCAAGAAGGAGCTTCAGCCGGACGCTGGTGGCTCATACCTGTCATCCTAACTACTCAGGAGGCTGAGATCTGAGGATCACAGTTCAAAGCCAGCCCAGGCAGGAAAGTCTGTGAGACTCTTATGTCCAATAAAGCACTAGAAAATGGGAAGTGGTGCTGTGGCTCAAGTGGTAGAGTGCTTGCCTTGAGCTGAAGAGCTGAGGGACAGCATCCAGGCCCAGAGTTCAAGCCCCATGACCAACAACAACAAAAGAAGCTTTCTGACAAAAGCAGGGGAGAAGAAGACCTTGAAATGAGAAGAGTGAACGTGCGGCTTTATTTTAGATCCCAAAGTCCTTCTGCTTATGATGTATGTATCTGTGTTAAGATAACAATTCTAGCAATGTATGCCCACTCAAGAGTGCATTCTAGCAATGTATGCCCACTCAAGTGTGAATGTGATCAGCACACTGCAGGAGTCAGTGATATAAGATCGCTATGTGGGCAGAGAGACAGAGGTGCCAGGGGACGCAGCTGGGTGCTGGGGGGCACGGCTAGGTGCCAGGGGGCACAGTGTCCACACGTTGACAGCTGTGGAAGCAGCAGGCGGCCTCTTGGCCCCAGGTTGTCTGTTGAGCTGTAATTGGAGATGTGGGCACAGTGATGACCAGGTGTGGGCTGGTTGGAAAGCCCCCTCCCCCCCCCAGGGAGAATGACGATGATACAACCGTGCCATGCCGGTCCAGGTGACCTGGATGGGCACCGCTGTGGCAGTGGAAAATGCACATGAACTTGACAACGATCCAGGAGGCAGAATCAATGGAGGTGATGATGGAGCTCCTGTGGGTGGTGAGGATGGGGGAGAGGACACGAGGTGGGTCTACAGGAGCACTCCGCCCCCCCATCGTGAGGGGGGACGGGAGGCCACCAAGTCTGGGGAAGCACCTGGCCCCAGGGGAAGGTGTTTCACAGTCAAGACCCACAGAGAGGCTCCAACTTGCCACTGGAGTTAATAACATCCTTGTTTGAACACTTGATTGCTCTCCTATGTACTTGACCATAGTGCACCTTCTCCTCTTCTGTCTGAAGGGAATGGGAGGGACCAAGCCGTCTCCCCCAGTGACATCTCTCCCTACTCTTGGTGAAGACCTTGTGTCCCAGAGTTGTGCCTTCTACCACCATGGGAGCTCTTTCCTGACTCTCTTCTTCGTGTCCACCTTGACTACATCTGAATCTCACCCGAGAGCTCAAAACATCCTGCTGCCCATCCTAGACCATTAACATAGAACTTTCCAAGGTAAGACACCAAGACCTGTGTTCAACTTCTGACTGAACCAACAGGAGAGAGAAGCTACTGAGGAAGAAATGGGAGGTGCCATCGGTGTCCTTCATTTGCTTCCTGTTTTCTTTTTTTGGGGGGAGGGCAGTGCAGGTAGACTCTCTCTAATCACCAAACACGAATTTTTCTTTGTTTTCTTATGTTGGTACTGAGGAACTCAGGGGCTAGACTCTGTTCCTGAGCTTTCTGTTCAAGGCTAACTCTCTACCACTTTGAGCCACAGCTCCACTTCTGGCTTTTTGCTGGTTAGTTGGAAATAAGAGTCCCACGGACTTTCATGCCTATGCTGGCTTCAAGTGTAATTCTCAGATCTCAGCCTCCTGAGTAGCTAGGATTATAGGCATGAGCCCCTGACACCTGGCTCAGAGCCTAAACCTTTCTGAGCATATTTTTGTTGTGCTTTCTATTATGCCTTAGAGTATGCCTAATATAGAAATCATGCTTGGAAACTTTTTTTCTCCAAATGACTGAGGATGTTGCTCTGTTCTCTTCTAGCTTTTAATGCTGTCTTTGAGAAATCTAGAGGCATTCCTGACTTTTGTACATAATCTTGATTTCTTTCTCCTTTGCCCCAGTACTGGAAAAACAATTTTCAGGGATTGCCTGGTGTGGGCCTCTTTTCACCCATTTTCTTACATGCCTGCAGCCTTTTCCAATCCTGTCAACACATTTTCTTATGTCCCTTCACCATTGACTTCTCATTTATTCTCTTGGAAGCCAATGTATTTTGTGTATGGGATATCTGTGACCATCCTACACCATTCCTTCTTTTCTATGTCCCACGTCTAAGTCTTCTTGGGCTCAGATGTGCAGAATTGTGCTTCTGCCAACCACCTACCTCCTGTGCTGGGGTCCTAAGCCCAAATTCCTCAAGCTGTGACTGTTTGGAGACTGAGTGTAGTAATGAACTGGAATCATTGGTGACCCACAAGTCTGGGGTTTGGTGTAAAAATAACACATCTGTACATGACACCCACAGAGCAAACATCACGTGACCAGGAAGTTGGGCCCCACCGGCTTCAGACGACACCAGCATTACTGATGCCCGGCAGCCTGGCAGCCTATAAGGGAAGAAACCACCGTAGCTCAGGCCCCAGACAGCACCGCCTTGCTCTGGCAGCCTTCGCAAGCTCATGGTTTTCTTTACTGAAGCTTTTCTGCACATCACTTTCCAACAATTGTCTCAAAATTTCCTCTTGTTTGATAGCACATTTTTTTTGAAGACTCTGTTTGTTCTCTGAATGTCCCTTGGTAATAATAGCACCTCTCTCAGGCCTGTGAGACAGCAGAGCTTTTCTTCTTTTCTTGAAGATATTAATGCTAGTGTTCCTTTCCATGTTTCAGTTTTCGGTTCCTCCAAGTTAGTGTGTGTGTGTGTGTGTGTGTGTGTGTGTGTGTGTGTGTGTGTGTGTGTATGTGTTAATTATCTTTCACATTGGAGGTTTTCCTCCAGTATCTGACTCTCTGCTCATATTTAAGAGTAAGACAAATAAAAAGGCAGATTCCAGTTCTCAGTGGGGCTGGGGCAGGGTGTGTTGACTGAGCCCAGGTCCTTTGATCTTTAACCCAGGGGGTGAGAGCTGCCAACCCACAGGCTGAGTCTGAAACAAATGTCTGGCATTTGTTTTGTTTCCAATTAGCTTTGCCTTGCCTTTCGCTGGGGCTGTAACATCTCAGGACCCACAAACCACCACTGCTTTTTTATTTAAGCTACTTTTAAGTCTGGAATGCCTACATGACTTTTATTTTTCCTAACAGCCCAAATCTTGTGTATCCTGGTAGGAGCTGGGATACCGCTTTCCACACGTTCTCACCTGCAGCCTTCTCTGCTTCGTGTGGGTCTGGAGTTTCACATCTCCACCCTTCCTTGTCATGGAAGATGTGGATGGCTACGTGGCTTTCTCTGAGAGGCTGAGTGGCCTGGGGACAGGATGTCTATGGCAGGCTTTGGTAAATGCTGGGGAGAAGATTCCTTGAAACTCCCAGGCTCCCTGAGCCTGGGCTGCAGGAAGGGAAGGAGGAGCAGGGAGCATGATTTGATCTTTTTCCCAAGCTCCACTATTGAATTTTTGGTTAAGATTGTGAACTCCGACCCTTCCTCCATAGAACAAGCCGCAAGCCCGGCCAAGACGTGGTGTGGTTTTCAGACAGACTTTCAGATGAGGACACAGAGCGTAATCTGTTTCACATGGTGGACTATTTCCCGAGCCAGAATGAAAATAAAAGGGAGACAGAACTCATGACCTGTCCAAGTGAAAGGCATCAGGTACTCTTTCGGGACTCAAACCATATGTAGCATGGTTCTTGGCATAGCCAGCAAGGCATCTGTGGACGGTAAATCATTGTTTATGATGGAGACTCTGAGCCGCTTCCGGTGCCCGGGAACTCTGCGGCCCTCTGCGTGCACCACACAGCATCCTGCCAGGTCCTGAGACGCTGAGGTTCTGACCCTGGACCCCAGGAGCATGGGTCACATCCCTCCCCTCCTTATCCTGCCTCCCACACTGAACTAGTTAAACAAGACTAGCTAACTCTTTGTTCCTATTCATCTTTCCCTCCCAGGAAAGCTTGGAACCATGTGGGTTTTTAATTACTTAGGCAGCCCTGGGAGTTACCAAATATGGACTCATTCATTCGCACAGTAAACAGCGTGTGTTTGGATTCACGGGACTTTACGAGGCTAGAGAACCCTGGAGGCACCAGGTGGATTTTAAGAACTGGGCCTCCTTGTTCTCTCAAACTGGACATGGCGGTTAATGGACCAGCGGAGCCATGGATGGCCCAAGGCGGAGATGCTCTCCAGACACTGTCACACAGGAACTGGGGGAGGGGGCATAAGAATCATAGACTCCCTTCTTAAGTCTGTATCTGTGAGGTAGGCAAAGCAATTCATCTCCTTCAGAAGGCTTTTGGGAAAACCAGTACAAATGATGTGTTTGGCGCATGCTGTGCGGATATTAGTTCATCATTGTTTATTAAGAAAAGCAACAAGACAGAAACATGGTAACATCTCAACTCACTGAAGGAACAATTGTTTATCTTAAGAAATGGGTTGGTCAGGTTTGGTGAATCCTTGATTCTTGTAATCCTCCATTCTTGGGGAAAGCAGAAGGCAGGGGATCATTGTTCAAGCCCAGCTAGAGTGTGCAACATTGTGAGAATCCATCTCAACCAAAGTCTGGGCTCAGCGATGTCTGCTTTTATCCCTAGCAATTCAGGAAAGCCCGAGGAGGAAGGCCGAAGCTCAGGCTGGCTCAGACCTAAAATGAGACCCTGCCTAGAAAATAACCAGCACAAAAAGTAGCTGGGGGTATGGTTCAAGCAGTAGAACACCTGAGAAACATGTTAGATCTCCGAACTTGGCAAATACAAAGCTAAAACAAACTGGTGGAATTAAACTAGAAATATCCAAACTTTTATATTTGAGTGGATGATTTTAGTAAAATATTAGGAACAAAACAAAGAGCAACAGACCCAGCTAGGCTGATCTAACGAAGCCCCTGCTGATCTGTGAACAGGTAACTATCGAAGCTCTGCTCTTGGCAAGGCACAGAACAAAGCAAAATACATCTTACGCACAGATGTCTTCAAAAGTTAGTGTGAACTGTTATGGGATAAAGAGAGAGCCCACAAAAAGTAGTCACCCTGGGAGTGGCATAGCACTGTCCCCAGAGCCTCACGGGAAGATCCCAGTCTTCTTACTTGTTAGTTGTGCAGGGTATAAGCAACAGCCACACAAAGTATGAACAGACATGCTGCTATGACAGTGTGCCCTAAGTATGTTAGACCTCACATCTTAGAGCTAAAGCAGGCCACCGTGGCCCAATCTACACATGAACCTTGCCTGAACCACATGATTTAGCTTTAAATATATATACTCGCATAAATTAACTGAACAGAGGGTTCCGCTGTGGTCTGCATACGTACATATATGTGGTTCGACCAACTTTATGTCCTCTTCACGACTCCTGTGCTCGTCTCCGTCTCCTCTGCAACCAATTTTAGTAGGTTTCATCATGCCATTTCCATCCATAGATGACATATTTCCTTCATATTCTCCCGCCATTCTGGCCCCATGCATTCACAATGTGAGTTGCTTGACAGTAGTTATAACTTTGAGGTTTCATCTACTGAGTGAGAGTTCTCACTTCAGCTGGGCAGCATTTCCTCCTGTGGGAGAGGCCAGCTGAGGCCACTGCCACCTCCCCTGTGGACTGGTGCATGTGCGACTGAAGCCCCACTGTGTTCCCCTCCCATCCTCCCTTCCTGCCCTGCCCCTCCTGTCCTCCTCCCCCATTATTCCCTCCTGCCCTCACCTCCTCTCCTCCTGTCTTCACCTTCTCTCCTCCTCTCCCATCCTCTTTTCCTGCCCTCCGCTCTCTACCTCCCCTCCTGTCTTCCCCTCCTTCCTCTCCCGTCCTCACCTCTCCCTACTCATGGTCTCCCAAGAAGCCAGGGCATCCACACCCCTCTTCCAGAGTGACACTGTGCTATTTGGGTTACCTTCCAGTATTGAAGACTTCCTTTCCCAACCTCAGTTTCCCTAACATTGGTCAAGATGTTTCTCTCAACGTTCATATACAGAAACTCAACCTGGCCTTCCTAATCCCACAGCAGGGAACTCCAAAGTGGGACAAGCCTTTTCCTGACAAGCTCAATGGACTCTGGAGGAAGCCATACAACCAAAGGGGTTAGAGTGAGCCCCACATCTGCCTGCCTGAGCCCACACGGGAATCAAACACACATCATCCCAAGTATGGAGTCCTGGGGAAACGTGCTGAAGAAGCTACACCAGGCAAAGTAAAAGCAGCTGGTCCCACATGCAGGAGCATCCCTCACATGAGGGACCATGACATCTCAGGGACATCTGGGTAATGGAGCCTGAAATCCCATCCAACGAGCTTAAGTGTGTGTGCCTGTATTAGTGTGTGGATGCATGTGCCTGTGTGTATGTGCGTGTATGCATGTGCCTGTGTGTACAGTGTTCGTGCATGTGTGCCTGTGTGCGTGCATGTGCCTGTGTGTGTGTACATGTGTCATTGTGTCCACTGGGGACAAGGATTACTCACAATGAGTCACGGTTCTGTTTCTGGGCTCAGTCTCCTGCGGTCTGGTGTAAATTGAGGCTGGGGTTTTACAGCTGCTCAGTCACCTGGGAAGGCCTCTGGGCTGGCACGGGTGATTTTTATCAGCGTGTGAGCACAGGCTTCGCCTGCCAAAAGGCTGGTTCTCAGCTAGAAAAATAACATTCCAATGCAGAACTAATGTGGGTCCTGAGCACATTAAATGCCAGGGTCCACATTCTTATCTTAGGCCACATTGTCTTTTTTTTTCCTTTTTTTTATTGTTATAAAGGCAGTGTACAGAGGGATCAGAGTTACATAAATCAGGTAATGAGTACATTTCTTTTTGGACAATGTCACCCCTTCCCTGGCTCTCTCCCAGTTTTTCTCTCCCACCCCACCCAAAGTTGTACAGTTCATTTTCAGCATGGTATCTAATGGGTATCACTGCTGCATTTGTTCTCCCTTTGTCCTGCCATTTCTGTGCATCCTAAAGTTTTCTGTTGTAGTTTTGTGTTGTTGGGTTTTGATTTGTTTCTTTTTTTTTTTTTTTTTTTTTTTGGTCCATCATAGGGCTTGAACTCTGGGCTTGGGCGCTGTCCCTCAGCTCTTCAGCTCAAGGCAAGTGCTATGCCACTTGAGCCACAGTGCCACTTTCAGTTTTCTAGTGGTTTATTGGAGATAAGAGTCTCCTGGAGATGGGCACTGGTGGCTCATGCCTGTAATCCTAGCTACTCAGGAGGCTGAGATCTGAGGATCGAGGTTCAAAGCCAGCCTGGGTAGGAAAGTCCGTGAAGCTCTTATCTTCAATAAACCACCAGAAAACTGGAAGTGGTGCTATAGCTCAAGTGGTAGAGCACTAGCCTTGAGCTGAAAAGCTGAGGGACAGTGCCCAGGCCCAGAGTTCAAGCCCCAGAACCAAAAAAAAAAAAAAAAAGAGTCTCATGGACCTTCCTGCCCAGGCTGGCTTTGAACCGTGATCCTCAGATCTCAGCTTCCTGAGTAGCTAGGATTACAGGCGTGAGCCACGGGCACCCGGATGTTTTTTATGTTTTGTGTTTGTTTGTTTGTTTTTGCCAGTTCTGGGGCTTGAACTCAGGGCCTGGGCACTGTCCCTGAGCCTCTCTGTGCTCAAGGCTGACCAATCTACCACTTGAGCCACAGTGCCAGTGTGTATGTGGTACTGAGGAATCGAACCCAGGGCTTCATGCATGCCAGGCAAGCACTGTACCACTGAGCCATCTTCCCAGCCCTCCCTAAAGTATTTTTTTTCCTTTTCTTATTTGTTGGTCGTGGGGTTTGAGTGCATGCAGTGCCCAGGTACTGTCTTTGATGTTTCACCCAGGCTAGCGCTCTCCCCGGTACAGCCACAGCACCACTTGCAGCCACATGGTGTTCATTGTCCAGGAGCCTCTACTTCCAAGTTAAGGCACACTAAGATTGCTAAGGGCATGGCCACAATCTGCTTCCACACACTTCCACCTGGGGAGAGGCTGGTCTAAAGAGGAGTGGGAAGAGAGGTCGTTCTGTCTCCAGAACTCAGCTGAGGCCGACTTCTAGCTCTGTTTCTGTTCATGCACACACTTCCAGACTGCTTTCATCACCTGTAGCCCTGGTCTCTCTAGATCTCACTATGAACCCCATGTCTGGAGTCTCCCCGCCTCTGGTCCTGTGGCTCCATGGGCTCCCTTCTGACCCTCTCTGGAGAGAGAAGCCCAGCATGCTTGGCACCCCACCCAGGGAGGGCTGCACCGGTAGGAGGCACGGTCCCTGAACACAGCACACAGCATGCAGCCAGGAGGAAGGGCTCGGGGCCTGTTCCCCCCACACCCCTGGCTGTGGGAACCGTCCTCGTCCGTGCATAAGGACCCCAGCTCCGTCCTCCCGCACACGTGAGGTCAACGCTTACCCATCAGACTTAGCCATGAACAAGTTCCGGAAGACAGTTAAGGGTTAGCAGAGTCAGAACAGTTCTACCAGTGTCACTCACCGGAAACACATCAAAGAGTCCTCATCTCAGTGTCCTCAAAATAGCATGCCCATTCCAAAAGCAACCAGATGGCAACAAGGGCCAAAAAAACATTAGCATGTGCGTAATACAGAAGGCAAGCCAGATATTATCTCATTTAATTAAGGTGGCTATCTAATCAAATGATCCAGTTGTTATTTACGATACAAAACATAGTATTGGTAGAAACTTCTAGATAAAACTTATTGCCATAAGATCTGTCGGATTGTCATGTTGATATTCAGTGATGTATTTTGAATGGTTTCTTGGTCTTTTTAAATCTATGCCTATCATCATAAGGTGATGACTGTGGCATTAATAATTCTTCTAGTATGAACTTTTTTCTCTCATTCTTTGGATTCCTTCAAGTTTTTGGTCTGAAATCCTAGATAAAATACAAATAATGCTGTGAAAGTTTGCCCTGTATGAGCAGCAGTATATGCCCCAGAAGAAAACTAAAATCTTAGGATGAACTGATAGACATCAGGGAATAAAGTGGGAAATTCAGGAGATGTTGTGGACATCCAGAGAAAGGGAAGGAAAGAGAGAGAAAAAACAGAATGAAGCATGTATGTAGACACAGTAACATGCATGTCATGAGAGTTGGGAAAGTAGCAGAAGGTCAAGGGAAGAACTGGGGAGATCATCTCCCACTCTTCCCACCCCCTCTCCCTGCAAAATTACTTTGCAGTTGTGCTGAACATCAGCCCTGCTCTTAAGATCTCTTAAGACTTATGCAGCTACCATGTTACTTACTCATTCTATTCCCTTACAGGAAGAGCAAAGCCCAAGCTAGCTTTCTGTGCCAGAGTCAGGGAAAAGACATTGGAAAGATAACACAAGGAAACTAGACATCGCCTCAGGCCACACAATAATGGTGTGGCTCGGGTAGGAGCCATCTAGTCCAAGCTAGAAGGCGCCAAGGTCATTACTTCCGGAAGGGAATCGTCTTAAAGAATCCCACAAGAAGTCTGCAGCCTCTCTATGACACAACAGACTGGCAGATCAGATATTTTTCTGGGACAAAGGGAAGCATACATGGTCTCTCTTCACAGAGCACTTAAAAGTCAGTGGGGCCCAAACAACCTAATCTGTGTGTGAACAATGCAGAAGAAGAGCATTTGATGAATACAATTTCCCCTTTTCTGTAATACAAGGGATCCTTCTTTTCTAATTATCATAAGCAGAAGAAGCAGCAGCTTTGGATAACACATCATTGTTTTCTTAGGAAAAGGGCCTGGTGGGGTGAATATTGGAAAAAAAAAAAAAAAAGACACACATACACACACCAGACCAGACTCTGGACTCCTACTTAGAAGAATCAGATGTCTGGAGCACAATCATAGGCGTCTGCTAGACTGCCATGATTCTTGGCCGACAGCAATCTGGTTCTCTTCAAATCATGCATAATTATATGATTTTCCAAACATAGAGGCCTGACACCTTTGTCTTATTTATGCTCTTTTCTTTAAAAATGTTTTGTTTCACCAGACATTTAATATTTTGGAGACTATTTTAAACTCTATTCTACCATTTGCAAACAAGTAGAGGTCCTCTTGTGAAGTTCTTTTGCACTTCAGTTTGGAAGACATTTCTTCGCGTAAACCAAAGGGTTTCATGTTTCACGGGTTCTTTTCCCTCAACAAAAACATCTTGTTCATTTCTGTAGATATTAAACAAGAAAATGCCCACCGGGTTGTTTTTTGTTTGTTCATTTTATAGTTTTTTTTACGTTTTGTTTTGTTTTCTCTCAACTGAATCATCATATCTATTTTGGTAGATATTAGACAAGAAAATAGCCGCCAATTTCATCTTGCGTAGTTATTTTCTTAAATTATAAAGAGAGAGAAATGTTTAAAGATAGTGATGTTGCAAGAGCTGGTTAAGTAAACAGGGAAAATGTACAAAAAGAATGTCCCAGTGTGGCTTGGCCACAAGAGTCATGATGCCTACAGAGATGCCTGGCGTGGTGCCTACTGGGCCCTGCCCTGCACTTCCCGTACAATGCTGAGAAACTCTGCACTCCACGCTGCCACGTCCATGCCTGCGGCTGCAAGAATCCAGGCCTCCTTGACCTTGTACCCCAAGTGGAGTGGCATTGCTCAATGTGTCCCCTAGAACTTGCTCTCACAAGGGAGGAATTCTTACCTGGGGATTCTTACCTAGCACAGATTACAATCCACTCTGGGCAATGATGGGAGGTCGAATAGTGGGTGATTTGAGGAACAAAACAGAACTGATCTCAAGATACCTAAGAGAATGAGTTCCAGTGGACCTAAGCAGTTTTAGTTCAAAAAAACGAAATGAAAAGCTGCTTTATGGTGATATCCAAAAGCAAAGTAGCAAAAAGAAGAAGGAAACATCATGCAGGCAGATGAATTGTTTTAGTCAAACAGTACAAGAGGTAAGCTCAGTATCTACCACTGAAAAATGCTGTCACAGCTTAAGAATGGGCTTCGTTAAATTCATGGTTCATGGATCCACAGGTAAAGCTGTCCATAGTACACATCTTGTAGTCGACAATGATAAGGATATCCTTGCACAAAGCAGAGACTTGTACCATAGAGCTACAGGAAGGCTGAGGGATCTTCTAGTGCCATGCTTAATTTTACAGAAGAAGAGAATAAGGCCCAGAGAGCCAAAGTGATCTGAACAAGGTCAGACACGATATAAACATCACATAGTCGGCTGAGAACTCAGCTTAGTGCCCAAGTGGGCATCCATTCTCAGTTCTTATACCTTTCTCCAACACAGTGCTTTCTAAATCAGGTCCTGGGGTACACAACGTTCTCTAGGAGCAACAACACACACACACACACACACACACACACACACACACACACACACACACACACACACACACACACACACACACACACACACACACACCTCCATCTATAATACATATATGGTAATCACTAAGTCAGTGCCATACGTGCCAAACTAGAAATTCTAAGTAATCTTGTAGTAAAGAAATATGTTCAACTCGCCTCATATTTATCTGACCTGAAAGTCCTCTGTGCCAGTAATTATGAGCACACTACAAAACAAAATCTGCCATGAGACCTTCCTTGTGCCTTAACTGCCCTCTGTGGTTCATTGGTTTACTTTTTTCAACCTAGAACATTCAAAACAGACATATGGACAGCAAATAAAATAAAAATAGTCCTGAGTATGTGCCTGCTGGATATTTGTACGTCTTCTTTTGCAAAGTGTCTATTTGGATGTAGCGTCTATTTTATCAAGTCTTTCTTATTTACTTTTGACTACTGAGTTTTAGGAGTTCCTTCTGTTTTCTGAATGTTACTCCAGTTTGGATGCCCTTTATTTCTCTCTCTTGCCTGATTACCATGGCTAGCACGTGCAGCAACCCGTGAAGGGGAGGTACTGAAGGTGGCCATCTTTGCGTCTTTCCATACACTTACAATCTGGGCTCATGCAAGAAGACTGAGCATGGCTCACAGTACTCACCGCCTCTCCTGGTGAAAAGATGAACTCATGCCCAATCATACACACCTTACTTACACCGTGCTAAGTGCAATTGTGGCTCGTGGTTTACTGCTGTTTTGCGTGCCAACTGTCTATGGCTTTAGGAGACACCCATGGATGAAAAGGTAGCAAGAGACAGACTTGACGGTGGGTTCCAGGTGTCTGTCTGGTTGGCTAAGGGTGCATACATCCTGCACACCCTACGCGTGTCTCACTGACTGTGAATGAAAAGATCCCTCCTCACCACAGAGAGATGCCCTTCAGCTTTCAGCCACACACCAAGAAGAACTATGAGCTTTTCTCCCTCTTGGTTTGAGCTGTGACGCCATTATCTCGGGCGCTCTGACTTTCCAAGCTCCTAGCTCTTCTGACTTCTGCACGGTGCACTGTGCAGCAGCTGCCTGGGGTTAGGGCTCCGTGCTCACACCCAGCAACCCCTCTCCGGCCCGCACACAGCCCCTACCAGACTCCTCTACAACCACACGCTGGAGAGCCCAATTTCATAACAAATCTCCTCCAGTATCTATCATTAACTCTGTGTTCCTACTCTCTCTGTTTCTCTGGGGAGCACTGGTGAAACCAAAGGCCCCAAACTTACACTGTTACCCAAGACCCTGAACTTCTGTTGTACTTCACTGTCACTAGCCGATTTAGTGGCTTTAGGAGACATAAAATTCCTTAAAGCTTAGGCGAAGTTCAGCCCACGCTTCAGCCGTGAACAGTCAGCCGGCAGGTTGCTTCCCTATAGGCTACACCTCCTGAGATAGCTGCTAAATTAAATAGATAAACACAGGTGATTATCTCAATCCATGGTATAATACAAGTGTAAATTCAGGTTACACCTCCAATCAAGGGACCATGGTTATGGCTTATTTTGCAATCAGCAATTCTTTTGCCTCTGCTTATCTTCTCCCCCTTGAATGAATATTTTTAAACTGAGGTGGAAATGATTGTTTCCTGTAATTTGCCCTTAACATGGCTGTGTGTATGTTTCCATACACATCATTGCCCCTGCTGGAATTAGTGGGATAATGGAGGGGGGGAGGGGGAAGGATGCTAAAAGGACAACACCAATCAAGATGCATTGTATTCATAAAATGCTGTGTTAAATGGCACCTCCTTTAAACAACTACAAAGATAATAATTTTAAAAAAAGAAATAGTGGGATATTACCTGTGCTGCTAAGAACTAACTTCATTGTGGCTCCATGAAAAATGTTTTGGGTTTCAAATAACTAATAGAACTTGAAGCAATTGTGTGGAGCAGTTTCCATCTGCCACAAAGGACAGCTGCAAACGAGCCTTTTCCCACTGCCATGTACCTTGGTTCTAAAACTGTTTGCAGGCCAAAAATCTAAACAACACAGCAAGAAGGTGAGTGATGCCAAGATCAGGTCGAAGTTGTTCTTCACCAATAATTTATTCATTTGAACTAATTGGTTCGAAGAAATCTCAGTAGAATCATTAAATTTCACCATCTGAGTGAGCAACGCATGCAAATTTAATGATATTTGCACTCAGCATGAAATACTACATATCTTCATTTCTGTTGGGGTTGACACTGGTTTTTATCTAATAATTCTTTTTTTTTTTTTTTGTCGGTCATAGGGCTTGAACTCTGGGCCTACACACTGTCCCTGCACCCTTCAGCTCAAGGCGAGCGCTCTATCGCTTGAGCCACAGAGCCACTTCCTTTAGCTAATAATTCTGAATTCTGTTGTTGATGTGGTTGCTGTTGTGGTGAAACAGTTTTACTACATAGTCCAGCCTGGCCTCAAACTCACAGTCTTCCTGCCTCTGTCTTCTGAGTTCTGGGATTGCAGGTGTGTGCCACCACGCAGCCTACTGCTCTTTTTTAATATCCTATATTTTTCCTCCTGGTGCTCAGTGTCTATTTTTAAACTACATATCAGTTTTTAAAATACAATCTTTCAAGTCAGAGCTCTTTTGTCTCACCCTGTTCCCAAAACAGCTAAAATCCACCCTTACTTACTCCCTGCCTCCCATCTCTCTTCTCCAGTCCACATTTTTATGTTGAATATGTATTTTTTATGTTGACTCGATATTTGGGGTTCTTCTCATACTCCTTTGCTGTCATTTGTGTATTAACTGCTATGTATAAGCCAATATTGCTCAAGTTCCAGTTCATATCTCCAAAGGAAACCTGGCTTAGAAATTCCAAACTCTCCAGCCCAAATTCCCAGTCCGAAGCTACAGCTGTATTTCTTAAAGTACAAAAATAAATAAATAAATAAATAAACAACCTGACCACTTCCAAAACCAAATTCCTGTAAAAGCTAGGTTGTAGGCAGCAGATATGAACTCTGATCAGACAACCCCAAGGTGAGAGATATCATCTACAAAATACTTGGCGAGCAATCATCCAAATGTGAAGGTCAGGAGAGACAAAGCAAGACCGAGTCACTATCAGGGATAGGAGAAGAATAAGGACCAGTGAGCTTGGGCTGGTCTCCTGCGTAAGTTCCCCGTGCAGGAACAAGGACACTTCTAGAAACATGTGGTTACAAGTAAAGTCTGCAACCCAGTCCATGGCAGTGTTACCGGGGTTAGGACAAAAAGCCCAGCTGCAGGAAGTCCCAACAGACTGGGCTTGAACAACAACTATTCCAGGAAGCTAGTGGGAGAGAGGTGTTGCAGAGGAGGGAGGGAGGAGCTGTGGTCTTACTGACCACCCTGGGAAGGACTGAGGCTCAGGGACCCACCAGCTGCTGGCAACAGTTCCAGTGTGACACGGGAAGAAGCAGTAGAGGCAAGGGCCTGGGCTCCGGAGCTGGGGAGCCTTGACTCTCCCACGACTAACCGGCCACAAGCTCAGGCTGCAGCATGCAGGGCCTGGCTGGCACCAAGAAGTCCCTGACGCTTGGTGAGTAGTTTTGATCCTTTGACAGAAGACATGTACCCAGGAAGCCTGCTGTCTGCAGGCTCCCATCAAGCTCACGAGGAAATGAGTCAGAGAGGCAAGATGGAGTCACGTGCGCCCCCAGAGTCGGCGATGGCTGGCAACAGCTGGGGCTGGAAAAGGATATGACAGAAGCCAGCAGGTGACAAGGCCCTGCCTGGGAGGAAGGTGACCGGTGGCAGACTGGCTGAGCTTTTGCCCTTATCTTTGTTGCCCCTGTTTTTGTTGCCCTGGGCATCTTCGGGCTCAGTGGAGTCTGTGCGTCTTTGCAGAAGCAGATGGAGCAGAGCGAATGGTAGAGCACCAGCTTTGAGTGAGAGGGGAAGGCCCTGAGTTCAAGCCCCAGTACTAGCACTACACAAAACAAAAAAATGCAAAGAGAGGTCAAACTGGAACCACGTGACCAAGGCCATGGCGTGTCCAGCAGGGCCTGACATCCGTGTGACCACCCTGGGCGGGAGGACCCTGGGCCTGACTGCCAGTGTACACGGAGGGTCAGGCAAGGGGGGGGGGGGAGTGGAGCCAGCAGCGAGCAGCAGGGGGTGCCGAGGGGAGGCCTCATCTTCAGTGGTCTAGGGAAATCCACCACGGCTGGAGCAGAACTGCTCCCAGGCTGAGATCTCGCCCACCCGCAAGCAGTCCTGACATGAGCAGAATGCCAGGAGAGATCCCATCCATGCCGGTCCACTCTGTGAATCCCAGGGAGGAACAGCAGCATGGCAAGAGTGGGCACTGGGTGCCGGCCCAGACATGGATGCAAAGCAGTTCTGAGGCGGCAGACGGCAGCTGTCTTCCTCCGAGTTTGCGTTTCCATTCTCTCCTCCGCACGTCCCACACACCACAGCCCTTCAGAAAATACCGCCTGCCATATCTTCCAGTGAGAGAGCTGTGCCGTCACCTGCTGAGCTGGCGTCGAAGGAGGAACTCCCTGAACATCGTGTCTCCTTATCAGGCCCAGGCAAAAGCCTGGCGGCTGCAGGTCAGCCACACAGATGCGCAGGCTTCGCCGTCACGTTTTCTGTGCTTCCTGACCACTGGGGAAATCCTGCTCCAAAGACCTGAGTAAAGAAAACACAAAATGCCTCTCCTTCGTGCCGCTTACCACTGCCTTGACCCAAACCAGCCCTCACCACCTCCACTCCCAGACGGGCCTCCCAGTCACCCAGCTGGATATGGACAAGGGGGACATGAGGTGCCCCCAACTCAGCCACCAAACAAACCCAAAGTGAAAGAAGGTGTATATGAATGTGGAAGTCACAAGTGACCTAAGTACTAGAAATGTAATTAATCTCCCCAAATTGTCTGTGCATACTGAAGGTGTTGATGGTTGGTGTGGGTCCCTGGGTGCAGTGTGTGACAAAAATCACAGCTGGACAGCCAGTGCACCCATTATCTCCAGAATACAGCTGGACAGTACATCATCATCTCCAGAATCACAGCTGGACAGTCTGTACACCCCTCATCTCCAGAATCACAGCTGGACAGTCAGTACACCATCATCTCCAGAATCACAACTGGGCAGTCAGTGCACCCATTATCTCCAGAATTACAGCCTGATAGTCAGTATACCATCATCTCCAGAATCACAGCTGGACAGTCAGTGCACTCCTCATCTCCAGAATCACAGCTGGACAGTCAGTACACCATCATCTCCAGAAACACAGCCAGACAGCCAGTACCTCCATTGTCTCCAGAATCACAGCCTGACCTCCAGTACACTCACTATTTCCAGAATCACAGCCAGACAGTCAGTACCTCCATTGTCTCCAGAATCACAGACAGTCAGACAGCCAGTACATCCATCGTCTCCAGAATCATATCAGGACAGTCAGTATACCCATTGCCTCCAGAATCACAACCAGACAGCTGGACAGCGAGTACACCCATCGTCTCCAGAATCACAGCCAGACAGCCAGTACACCCATCATCTCAGAATTGCCTCTTCTGCATGCGGTAGGGACACCTGCAGTCCCCTCGCTGTCTGAGCAAACTCTGGCTCCACAGCACAGCACTAGGAGCAGTAGGGACCACACTGGGCTTTTAGTTCTCCATCTTCCTGTCCCACATGACCGCACCCTTGATCCCAGATGGGTGTCCTCCCATTCTCTCCCCTCCCCCAACCCTGACCACCACCACTCGTGGATTCCTCACACAGACGAGGCTCACCAGCACTGTGCAAGGGCCCCTTCCCCAGACCCTTGCCCACATGGTTTCCTGCCTTTGGTAGACAGGTCACCCAGCAGGACTGAAGCCATAGCCCGACAGCTGCAGTGACCAAGCGACTTCTCAGGAGTCTCGTCTCCTCTGGAGGATGCCCTTGTGAGCCTAGCCTCTGGTTTAATCTGCTTATTTGGTTTTGGGGGTCATTGTATTGTTTGGAGAACTAGGGGATTTTGTTTGTCTTGCTATTATGAATTACTTAAAAATTCTAGACACTGGGGCTGGGAAGGTGGCTCAGTGGTAGAGCACTTGCCTTGCATGCCTGAGGCCCTGGGTTCAATTCCTCAGCACCACATAAGCAAAAAGAAAAAAGCCCGAAGTGGCGCTGTGGCTCAAGTGGTAGAGCGCTAGCCTTGAGCTGAAGAGCTGAGGGACAGCGCCCAGGCCCAGAGTTCAGGCCCCACGACCAGACCCCCCCCCAAAAAAATTCTAGACACTAACTCTTTATAAGATTTGTTTGCAGGGCCAGGCGCCAGTGGCTCATGCCTGTAATCCTAGCTACTCAGGAGGCTGAGATCTGAGAATCACGGTTCAAACCCAGCCCGGGCAAGGAAAGTCCGTGAGACTCTTATCTCCAATAAACCACTAGAAAACCGGAAGTGGCACTGGGGCTCAAGCGGTAGAGCACTCGCCTTGAGCTGAAGAGCGCCCAAGCCCAGCGTTCAAGCCCCATGACCAACCAAGAAAAAAACAAAAAAACAAAAAACAAAAAACAAAAAAGATTTGTTTGCAGGAACTTTCTCCAATTCTTGTGTTGCCTTTGGATTGACAGCTAGGTGAAACATGCTCCCTCCTGAAATCAGCTCTTTGTTCAAGAATAACACTCACAGGCATGAGGATCACGCACACTCCTGGACATGTCCAACACTGACAGAAGCTGCCGCTCTGGAGATGGGAGATTGTCAGCCATTTCCTTTGGCATATCCATTTTCTAGAGAAGAGGCCAGAAGTGGACACAGAAAAAAGAAGTAGCCAGTGCTGCATGGCACCCCGTTCCCAAAGCAGCAACAACCTGCACCACAGCCCACCCCGGGAACACTTCAAGAAGTGTGTTCAGACCCTCAGTCTCACAGTGGCCAGTTCCCATGTAACCTATCACTTCACACGTGATCCCGTCACGTCACAGGTAACCCCATCAGAACACACGTGATCTGGTCAGACCACACATAATCCAGTCAGATCACCTGTAATCCAGTCAGATCATGGTTCTCAACCTCCTGGTGAAGTCCACTCGAACAGAGACACACTGCTGTCGTGTTTTATGCACAATACAAAATTGTGTGGCCAGAGTTTTTTTTATCTTGGGCAACCCTGGTTTGTTTGTACAACTTATAAAGCTGGCAGTGTGATTACTTGGTCAGTAGCTTTAGGAGCATGGTGTAGAAGCCGCTGGCCTGGGACCTGGGCCGTGGACACACTCTGGCTCTTGGGAACCCACGCTCCCTGGGCCATGGACACACAATGGCTTGTGGGGCCCATACTCTAAGGGAATCGGCCGCCCAGAGCACCTCCTACCGTGTTCCGTCTGCAGAGCCAGCACTGATCAAATAGCATGAAAAAAAAAAAAATCAAACCAGAACAGTTCCAAAATCTGCAAAGCATTTGAAATGTCTGGCTGGCCCTCAGTTGGCCTGCTCCTTGGGCTTTCCCACTTGATTGGGAACAGGACTTTGTGCCAGACATTTTAAAGAAAACACAGGGGGAGACAGGGATCCTGTAACACACACCCCAACCTCTGCAGGGATCGTGTAACACAACCCCAACCCCCGCAGCTTCTCTCTGCTGTGCTTTTGGCTTTTCCTCTGGGTCCTACAAGAAAAGTATCTATACACACACACACACACACACACACACACACACACACACACACACACACACACACAAACCTCCTCCTAACGCACATGGTTTCATCTCAACTCCAGACACATGATGGCTGAGCACACATCACACAACCTCTCTGGTGGACGGGCTCGTTCAGTGTTGGTAAAGCCAGGGAGAACAGCATCTTTGCACAGGTCCCCAGTCACCTTTCCCCGATCCCCACAGTGTCCTAGACAGAATTCCAGAGCCTCACAGGAGACTGCTCGACACGTGAGGACAGCCTCCTCCCACTGCTGGGCCTGCACGCTGTGTCTTTTGTCCAGAAGCCAGAAGCTGCATTTGTGAAAAGCCAGAAGCCAGTAGTGCCAACTTTATCTCAGGCCTTTCCTTGGGACCTAGGGATGCTGCGAGGAGGATGCTCCATGCGGTCCCTGCTGCCCAAGGGCTGAGTCCCGAATTCTCCTTCTTCCGAGAGCTCTGTTGAATTTTTTTGGTAAATCTTGATTCTTTCTCCTGCAAGCCTTTTCAGCCCTTGGATCTGTAACTGAACAGATCTGTAACGAGACCACATCGCTCTCAAGCTGTCCTTTACTCCTGCGACCCAAGGTTGCTTTTTCAACTGGGTGAGAAATAACTCAGCATCAAGACCTGCTCTTTATTCTTCATGGCACAGAATGCTCACACAGAGAGGTCTCCGAGTTCTTGCTGTGTTGTAAGTGTGAGCTATCATCAGCCAAAGGCAAGCAGCTAAGAGCACGTGAGCAGGCTGAGTCTCAAGGCAGATGATTCTGGGGCTTTTGCTCAGGATCCACTCCAGAACAAACATGCATTTGTGTTCCCCCCAACCTTGATATACTCATTCATAAACAGTTCATAGACACTACTTGATAGCAAGAAAAAAGGGTAAATTAGTATCACTACATATGCAAAAAAAATTGTGTGGTGAGTTCATTTCAGTTTGTTTTGGGGGAAGGGGTCATTTGGTTTATTTTCCTCAAGAATTCTTAACTGCCAGCAAATTTATAAAGTTAAAGGTAAACTAACCATGTCTGGTTCTAGACACAAACTTTACAAGTATACAAAACTATCTTCAAGGAATGTTCTCCTTTTATCCTTTAGTGACTATGCATCTGTTAACTGGAAAAACATTAAATTACTCTGTGTTGTTGAATGTACCAACAATGAATTCTTGTTATTGTTGTTATTCTATAAAGGTGATGTTCAGAGGAGTTATAGTTACATATGCCGGCTGATGGGTACATTTCTTTTCAGACAATGTCCCTGCTTAACAGAATGCTTTTTTTAAAGTTCTATGAAAAGACACTGGAATCCACACTCCCCGGGCCAGGTTAGGTTTGCTGTGAGATCCACGCAGCACATCCCTGCAAGGCTGCTCCTTAGCATCTATCCCCCTCTAGTGAGCAGATTGCAAACCCTCAGCTCTTTCTTGCATGTGCTTGAAAGCCAAGCAATCCAATGACAGCATACTCTTAATAGTCTTTAATTACAGAAAATCCCAAGCGTGACTTCCTAAATGAGCCCAGGTTTTATTTTTCCTGGGCCAAATGAGTGCTATGTTTCTGCTATTCAAAGATCCATCCTTTGCAAAGACTCAAAGCACAGAGTCATGTTTACAGATTACTCAGACCTTCTGCTGCCTTTCTACCTTTCCTGCTACAGTCCTGCGTCTACCAGCCCTACCCTCAGGCCAACACCCAACATCCACACGACAGGAAGAACCAACAGACTAGTATATAGGCAGGTTGGGGTGACAGGGGGACCCTGGGGCCTGTACAGGTGTACTGGGGCAATGGGGGAAGCCTAGGACCTGTACAGGCAGACAGGGGTTGTCACCTGACAGAACTGAGGTTTAGTGAAGCTCCCCTTTAAATATAAGAACTCTTCACTTAGGATTCTTGACTTTAATCACAGAATAAGAATTTCTGGACAAGTCACGGTGGTAAGAAAACTTGGCAGAGCTTTATGAAGTAAACAAGCAAGGAAACAGCAGGCAAAAAAGCAGACAAACAGAAGGGCAGGGGCACACTCTAGCAGAGAGTGGGTGCTCTCATGGGGACACAAAGACACAGACACAGACAAGAAGACACACACACACACACACACACACACACACACACACACACATACACACGGAGACACCTAGAGAGACAAACAACTCCTTGGGCTGTTGGGTATTTATAGGGGATCTGGCTTTAAGTTATGCAAAGCTTTGTCTTTGCTTCAACTACACCTGGTATTATTCTCTGAGTTTTTAGGTAAGAATGCATCCTGCCATGAAACAGATCTTATCCTTGAAACAAGGAGACACCCTGCTATCTGCATTTTGGGGCATCCTGTCAGGCAGCATCCCTTAGGAAAGAATGCATTCAGTTGCCTGTCTTTGAAGTGAAGATAACATTTCTAAGTTTCTATATATCTTATTTCTGAGTTGCCTACACCAGGCCTCAGTTTTCTTGTTATTGTGCTTCATTTCCCCCAAAATGACTTTTGTTCCCTTAATCTTAAGGGAAGTATGTGAAGGAATATCTTCTGCATTTGCTGTTAGCTGACTGTACCTCATTTTCCCTAGTCTATCTGGCTTCAGTAACAGGAGGAGCCCAGGAACTGTACAGACAGGCTAGGTTTGTGCAAACAGCTCTCAAGGCTACTATTTATTCCAAAGCTAGATAAATCTCAGTCATCTGCAGGATTCCAATACAGCCAGTTGGCTCTTTATACTATAATTATTGAACATATGCCATAAATTTAGATTGACTGTACCAATTTCAATTTGATGATTCCAATGAATAAATCAACATCAAACGACATGGATTTCGTTCAAACTCATACTTCCCTCATATCCTAAACCTCATTCCCACTGCTTTCTGAGTTTCAGTGTGTCTGATGGGGACTTTGTTAGTGCATTTACAGGCTAAAGCCCCTCTTCCACTGGGGGTTCTCTGAGAAGCAAGCCTAGAGAGATCGCTTTCTACCTTTCTTCTTTCATTGGTTCAATAAGCACTTACTATCACCCTATTAGCTACAACTCACTGTGCTTTGCTTTCTATTTGATATAAAGAGGGAAGAAATACTGTTTTAAAAAATTATATCCATTTTACTGGACACTAGTGGCTCAGGCCTTTTAAACCTAGTTATTCAGGAGGCTGAGATCTGAGGATCACAGTTCAAAGTCAGCCCAGGTAGGAAAGTCTGTGAGACTCTCTCCAATTAACACACAAAAAAAAAACCCAGAAGTGGAAATATGACTCAAGTGGGAGAGTGCTAGCCTTGAGCAAAAGAACTCAGGGACAGCATCCAGGCCCTGAGTTCAAGTCCCAAGACCAAACAAATTATATCAAATTATTTATATAAATATATATATGTATGTATATGTGTGTTTAATATATCCATGTAATGAATGCCCCTTGTTCTGAAAAAAAGAAAATGAGAATATACAAATAAATGTAAAGAAGCTACAAAAATGAGGCCAATAAGGAAATACCAACCATTCATAAGCACTTATGTGAATGTTCTATTAACCACAATGATGCAAAGCCTACATAAAAATTAAGTCAACTGGAAGATTACCAATTTATTTGAATTCATTCATGAATCCCACACTGTTCTACGTAAAAATAGAATCACATTATTAGCTGATTTGGTCTGAAGAGACACGCATTAAACCCAAACACAACAGCTTTCACAAACGTGGGTGATCTAGATTCCCTCCACAACAGCACAGACTGCAGCTGTGTCTTCTGCCCCACACGGGTCCACTTTCCCTGGCCCTCACAAGCCCCAATGCAGTTGTCACCAAAAGAGAAGGTCCCTGTGACTCAGGGCCGGGTGTGCACATCAGGACGGGGTGTGGGGAGCCGCTCACTCGTATTAGGAAGGGAAGGAGGAAGAGACAGAATCCCAGAATTCCTTTTGACATCCCTGCCCAGCCCTCCCCCTGCCTTCTAATGGCGCCAAGTGAGGACCAAGCCTTAGTGGAACATTCCAGATGCAAGCTTTAACCCCTAGCTCTTAGTGGAACCTTCCAGATGCACACATAGCCATGCTGACACCTTGATGCATCCCCACTCCATCTCTGCTCCGGGCTACGCAGAATAGCACCCGTGGGAGCTGAGGACTCAGCCTGCAGCCCCGGGCATCCTCTGACCATGACGGACGTCAGCTCACAGTGCTCACCACACGCTATGCTAACCATGCATAGACTTACTCAGAACAGGCAAGTCACCTGGCCTACCCCAGTCACCTCAAAGAGTCCCGCTCCGCATCTATCTTGTGTCCTGGCAACAGATGGTGTGAATGGAATGGCTGGCTCTGTGGTCCCTCTGTGGCCTCTGGTCCTACACAGCCACAATGACACAGACCACACTGCTGATGGCCACGGTGCCGGCCCCACCTCCTCTGGACTGGGCAGGGTCCTGGGGCCCTCCTACTCCTCCCCATCCCCGAGGCAGGACATCGTGAGACCAGCTCTGGCCCATGTCCCGTGAGCAAGGCCACGCGTCCCTGAGGAGTGGTTCTCATGGGCTGAGCGTGGAGGTCCTGCTCCTGGCCCGCGAGTGAGATGGGAGCAGGACACAGTCAGGAGCAGCAGGAGGACCGGCGTGGCAGCCGTGCACCGGCCCCAGCGGCCAGCAGCTCCCCCAAGGTGCCACGCAGCACCCCAGCGAGGGCCCTTCCTCAGTTTCCACCCTCTGCTGAGGCTCTGGGAGGCTCCCGTTGCTTCACTAGCATTTGGTCACAATGAGGGCCCTGTCTGGGCACAGGAGCCTGCTAGTGTTTGAAACCTGTGGGGGATGCTTCCAGAATGGTGAGACGGGGCAAAGGCCGTGCCTACACACAGGCGTGTCAACACACAGGTGTGCCGACACACTCAGGCCTGCCCACACACATGGGTGTGCTGACACACACAGGTGAGGACCTGCGTGGCTCTGAGAAGGGCTGCAGGCAGGCCTCACCACCAGTGGAGAAGCTGTCGGGGCTGCCACTGGCCCAGGCGTTTGGGGAGTTTGATGCTGCAGGAAGCCCCAGCGAGGGCCTTCTACCTGCTGGGTAGATGTTCCAGCTTTGGCCAAGGCTTCAGAGACAGCATTCCCAAACAAACCAACAGCCGGCAACTCAACAGGAGACAATGCAGGTGCGGAACTTCAGAGAGGACGTCCACAACCGTGCACGAAGCACGAGCCTCACACGTGAAGCTTACACGCGCTCGCCAGGGGGAAGAGGGAAATGGAGGTCTCTAGATGATGTTGGGAGGGTAGTAAATAATTTGTGAAGGAATTAAACAGTCTGACAGATTCATCCACAGCCTGGAATAAAGTTCCTCTGAGGTCTTGGGGTGGTGACTGCATCTTGCTCCCTAGTGAGTAAGCTCTCTACCTGAGATCTGCTAATCCACGCTCCCTTGCAGATCTAGGCTTTAGAAAGGCCAGGGGGCCTTCATGGGCCCCCCCCCACCCCCAGTCCAGAGGCAAAGGAGGATCAAAGAAGACTGAGAGGCAGCGTCTCCTCTCTGCTCTCCCCTCCCGCCTCCCCCCTTCTCTCATAAAAGGAGGCCGTCCTTGCTATAGATTCAGGGCAGAAAAGAATGTTCCTTATCATCCAGTGCACAAGAACCAGTTTTTCCCTCCTCACTCTCCCTGGGGCTCACCCTACCACATGCTCATTTGTAACTTTTCACACATCTTGTGGGACACCAGTTGGTTTTGCCATGAAGTCTTCAAGAAAATTTTCTGTTAAAACTCTAAACTTGAAAACAGAGCCTCGCAGATGAGGCCTGAGGAAACTCACGGAAGCCAGCATCTCGTGGGACTGGCGGCTGTGAGCGGAGAATGTGGGCAGAAACCACAATCTGCTTTCCAAGTGATTTCATCAGCTGCACAGAACAGAGGGTTTGCCAACAGTCCACAAGTGCAAATATTGTCATTCGAATCTCCTAAACAACCTCGGCTTTCGGGTGGCGCGCGGGGGCCGTGTGAGACAGCGCGGGCACACTTCTCCAGTTCTGTCATGTGACGTGAAAATTCACACAGCGGTGGAGTGGGCTAAGGGCCACCCTTTCTACGAAACGTGTACCCAATTAATGTAGACTGAGCGTGCCAAGTTCTAATGGCTGGGACTTTTATAGCAATTTGTAAGTTGTAAAAACATGACCACATTTATTTATTTCCATCAAACTGGCCCTAACCAGTCTCCCAACCGTTAATGGAAATAGCTTCCATGGCAGGAGTTTTGGGCTGCTGTGGGCTCCCTGCTCTGACGGGCCTCAGACCAAGCCATCCACCAACCAAGCAAATTCCAGCTGTGTGAAACAACCAGACTCAACCTCTCCTTAACATGTGCGCATGCACACACAGGCACACACGCACACTGGTCTGAGTAACTGTTGTATCTTGAATGCCTGCAGCAACATCTTGACTAGGGAACCTGCATCCGAACCTCTTCCCAGGACTAGGTTCACCCTGTGATTGGGGTCATCCTGTTAGAAACCAGATGGTGCAGCTCTCAGCTCCAAACCCTGCTTGGGTCCCTGCTCTCCCACAGGAGGAGGCAGAGCCATGGGGGCTGGTCCTGCTTCTCCAAGGGCTGCAGCGATTGATCGCCCGGCTGCAGTCCTGCGATGAGGAGGTCACCACGCAGCGCTGGTTTTGGCAATGCCACCACGCAGCACTGGTTTTGGTAACACCACCACGCATAGCTGGTTTTGGTAACACCACACCACGCAGGGCTGTTTTGGTAATGTCTTTCTATAGCCATGTGGTTTCGGGTAATTCCTTCACCAGCAGCAGCAGCAGAATATTCCTCTTCCCTCACTGCTCAGATGAGAGAAAGAGGCAGAGACAGAGAGACAGAGAGGCAGAGACAGAGACAGAGACAGGCATGGTTGTTCTAACCCCCAATGAAACTATAACATCTGCCCACCAGAATCACATTTTTACTTCAAGCTACACAATACATACAATGCCCCAAAAGTTCGCGTCTGTCCTAAAAGCACTTGTTTCCTGTTACTTTGTCCTAAAAGCACGTGTTTCATGTTTCCTGTCCTTTAAAGCTTAGACGAGGCTCTGAGGAACGACGTGAGCGACCCGTGTCTCTGAACACGTTGCTGGAGGAAATCCCAAGGCCTGGGGGGGTGGGGGGGGTGTCTTCCCAGGACTAATCCCTCACCCAGTCACTAACCTCAGACAACTCGCACTTCTCCCGCGTCGGCACTAGATGGCGCACGCGCACCGGCGCAAACCACAGACGCGGCCAAGAGGAGGGAAACTGAGGCTACCGGAGTCTGGCGCTGGGCGGAGAGCTGCAGGACTGGGGGCACAGCCGGCTCCGAGCCCCGGTTCAACGCCAGTGCCATGGGGAGATGGGGAGACACGGAGCCAAAATGAAGTCAAAATAAAACCAAGCTTTTAGGGTGCGGCGTGGACTGGGGACTTGGGGCTCCGATGGGGACTCGGGGCCCCCAGATGGGCTGCGCCGAGGCCACCGCCTGTACCATGGCCGGCCCCGGGGCAGTGGTCTGGAGAGGAGCCGTCCCCTCCTGGTGATGGGTGGGTCCGACGGGGGGACAAACCAACCCTTCAATGACCCCAAGGCCCCCAAAGCCCCCACCAGGCTCCGCCCCCAAGGTCCTCACCTGCACACCGCAACCCTTGTCCTGTGTGCCTAGCAAGGCCAGCTGCCTGACCCCGCCCTCCAGGCTCCGCCTTCTCTTGGCTCCGCCCCTCCTGGCTCTGCCCTCTTATGACTCTGCCTCCTGCTGGCTCCTCCCCCTCCTGGCTCCGCCTCTTCCTCCTTGCTCCGCCTCCTCCTAACTACACCTTCTGCAGACTTCACCCCCTCCTGACTCCGCCCCCTGACCCCGCCCACTCCAGGCTCCTCCTCCACCTAACTCCACCTACCTCTTCTCAGTTCCTGCAGTATACTGTCCAGTATACAACACAGGGCTCCTGAACCTGGACCCCTCCCTCCTCTCCCACCTGCCCCCTCCTTCCTTGGCCCCCATTCCCAGCCTGGCCCTTCATGGGCTTTTCTGGGGAAACAGTGATCACCGGCTGAGTGAGAGTTAATGAATGAACAAATGCTTCACCATGAACAGGAGGTTTGGATTTCCAAAGGGTCAAGAAGTATCTCACATGCGTTTCTATCATTTTCTACATTTCAGTAAAACGGATTCAAGGTGAGGTACACAGGGGTTACAGTTACGTAAGTCAGGTATGAGTACCTTTGCTTTTGAACAGTGTGCCTCCCTCATTTTCTCCCACTTTTGCCCACCCCGTCCTCCCCCACAAGTTGTAAAGTTCATTTCTAACATAGTGTCTAGTGAGTATCACTGTTGAATTGGTTCACTCTTTGTCTCACTGTTTCTATAATTTCCCTTCCCTTCCTCAATTCAGATAAACTTATATACAAGACAAAGGGTACAAAATTTAAAAACAGTGTCAACAGGGAATAAACTAAAGGGGGAGAAAAAAAAGAAATAACTGTCAACAGTACACTAAAAATGTCTCTAAGAAATGCTCCCATTTCTTAGAATTCATTTCGATTAACATCATTTTATATAGTCATCTGCCCATAGCTGTCGAGGAATTGTGATCCTCTCCTAAGAATATCCTATATGTATTCTAGGTGTTACAAATGAGGGAAACCATGCAGCCTGTGTTTCTCTGGGTCTGGTTTTTTCACTTAATGATTTTTTTCCAAGTCTTTCCATTTCCTTATGACTGGGGCAATGTTATTCTTTCTGATGGAAGAGTACAATTCCATTGTGTATATGTACCACATTTTAAAATTCATTTATCTACTGAGGGGCATCGGAGTTGATTCCATATTTTAGCTGTGGCAAACAATGCAGCAATGAACATGGTTGTGGTGGTAGCTTTAGTGTGGCCTTGTTTGTGGTCAATTGGATAGACACCCAAGAGTGGGATTGCTGGGTCATAGGCAAGCTCTATGTTTAGTCTTTAGAGGAACCACCATACTGTTTTCCAGAGTGTTTGAACAAGTTTACACTCCCATCAACAATGTAGTAGCGTTCCCTTTTGTCCACATTCCAGCCAGCATGTTAATACTTGTTTTCCTGATAATGGCCATTCTAACTGGGGTGAGGTGGAATCTCAATGATGTTTGGATTTGTATCTCTTTTATGGCCAGAGATGGTCAACCTTTCTTCCTGTGTCTATTAATTATTCTTATTTTTTCTCCAGAGAAGTCTCTCTTCAAGTCTTACTAATAGGGTTGTTGTTTCTTGGAGGGTTTATTTTTTGGGGGTGAGGGTCCAGTCGTGGGGCCTGAACTCTGGGCCTGGGTGCTGTCCCTCAGCTCTTCAGCTCAAGGCTAGCACTCTACCACTTGAGTCACAGCGCCACTTCTGGCTTTTTTCTTTTTGCTTATGTGGTGCTGAGGAATCGAACCCAGGGCCTCAGGCATGCAAGGCAAGCACTCTACCACTGAGCCACCTTCCCAGCCCGACTCTTGGAGGGTTTAAAACAGGATTTTTTTTTACTGGCTGTTCATGATGGATTAAAGAGGGCCTGCAGGAGATGGTGCGCTCCTCAGCCTTGAACACACACCTGTACACTCACATGCTCATACACTCACATGCTCACATACTCTTGTACACTCTCATACTCACACTCACATACTCTCGCACACTCATGCTCACACTTGCACACTCACTCACATGCTCACACACATGCTCTTACTCACATGATAACATTGTACAGCCTTGGATATAGACCAAGCCATCCAGGTGTAGCACCTGTGAGGGCACTGCGTGCACTGCAGTCCTGAGCAGTGCTGACCAGGTTCCTGTCCCAGGTGGACACTCGTCCACCTTAGTAGATGCTGCCTGGGCCTCGTCCCCTGCAGCAGAGGCTGAGGAATGCCTTCCGGACGGTGACTGCCCAGACAGAGCACTGGGTCCAGATGGCTTCAGCAGCACCCAGACATAGATCCAGACCTGTGGGCCCCATGTGGACCCATGTAGGCAAGGAGTCTCTGCTCCAGCCTCCAATCTGGTCTCAGATATGACCTCCAATCTAACCTCAATCTGATCTCTGATCTGGTCTCCAATCAGGCCTCCAATCTGGCCTCCAATATGACCTCCAATCTGGTCTCCCATCTGGCCTCCAGTCCAACCTCAGCCAGCTCCTTGTTCTGCTGAGTGTCTTGGCTAGTAGTTTTCTCAGGTACAGAGCTCTTGGATAACTAATTAAAATAATCCAATTACTACCAACCACTACTAGTTAAAACTATGCTAGAATAATGCAAATCTTACTTGCTGAGAACTTCTTTATCTTTTTTGGGGGGTGGGGAGAGCTCAGGACTAAAAAGGCACAAACCCCATAAAACTCAGCTCATGGGGCTGGGAAGGTGGCTCAGCAGTAGCGCACTTGCCTTGCATGCATGAGGCCCTGGGTTCAATTCCACAGCACCACATAAGCAAAAAAGAAAAAAGCCGGAAGTGGCGCTGTGACTCAAGTGGTAGAGCGCTAGCCTTGAGCTGAAGAGCTGAGGGACAGTGCCCAGGCCCAGAGTTCAAGCCCCACAACCAGACCCCCCAAAACAAAACAAAACAAAACAAAAACAACTCAGCTCATGGGCTGGGAAGGTGTCTCAGTGGTAGAGCGCTTGCCTTGCATGCTTGAGGCCCTGGGTTCAAATCCTCAGCACCACATAAGCAAAAAAAGAAAAAAGAAGAAAGCTGGAAGTGGCACTGTGACTCAAGTGGTAGAGCACTAGCCTTGAGCTAAAGAGCTGAGGGACAGCGCCCAGGCCCAGAGTTCAGGCCCCACGACCAGACCCAAAAATAAAAAAATAAAAAAATAAACCTCAGCCCATTATCGTTCATTAGCACTGAAGAGTGGATGACCCTAAATAGCACACAAGAGCCTGTGGCTATCACAGCAAACTTCTTCAGAACCACATGGGGCTTTGATTTGTGCTGTCTGTCAGAGAACAGACAAGGCGGTTCTGTCACAAGGTTGAGTGGGATTTTCCTTGTAACCAAGGCCCAGGATAGGACAGGGTTCTGAGGGCTTGGCTGGCTTAGATTTCAGACATCTGCCTGCAGCCTGGGTTGCCAGCCAGCTGGAAGCCACCACAAACCCCAGGTCACTACCTGAGAGAGCAGAGCCAGGACAGACAGAGGGAGAGAGTCACACCTGCGGTGGCTGATGGTGCCAAACCACCAAAGTCACAGAACTTAGAAAAGAAGCCTCAGCAGGAGGGCACTCAGCACACACTCAGCCAGAATTCCACCTGCCAGCCTGGGTAACCATTGCAATCACAACCCTGGGGGGAAAGGATCAAGATTTCCAAACTGGCCTTGGTTCTGTCCTTAGCGAGACCTTGTCTCATTCAGTTCAAAGCCAGCCCAGGCGGAAAAGTCTGTGAAACTCTTATCTCCAGTTAACAAGCAAAAGGCTGGAAGTAGCGCTGTGGCTCAATTGATAGAGCACCTGCCTTGAAAAAAAAAAAAAAGCTCGGGCTGGGAAGGTGGCTCAGTGGTAGAGTGCTTGCCTTGCATGCATGAGGCCCTGGGTTCGATTCCTCAGCACCACATAAGCAAAAAGAAAAAAGCCGGAAGTGGCGCTGTGGCTCAAGTGGTAGAGTGCTAGCCTTGAGCTGAAGAGCTGAGGGACAGCGCCCAGGCCCAGAGTTCAAGTTCCACGACCGGACCCAAAAAAAAAAAAAAAAAAAAAAAAGCTCAAGGACAGCACCCAAGCCCTGAGTTCAAGCCCCAAAACAAAAACAACAGCAGCAACAACAAAAAAGCTCTTCAGTGGAAACTTCCTGAGTAAAGGTCCAGAATCACAACAAATCAAAGCAAGACTGGACCAACTGGATTGTATCCACCTGAAGAGTTTCTGCATGGCAAAGGACACAGCCAACAAGAGAAACAGAAAGCCCATAGACTGCGAGAAGATCTTTAACAGCTGTGCATCAGACAAGGGCCTCACATCTAAAATACACGTAGAGCTCAAAAAATTAAACCTCCTAAAAATAAACCCTCAAAGAAACAACCACCCAGTTAATAAATGGTCAAAGAGAGACATCTCTGAAGAAATAAGAAGAACTCTGTGCCCCAGAAGTTTGCTGCTCAGCTGTCTAGAACTCAGGGAACCCCTGGTGATAACTATTTTAAAATGAGGTCATTTGAATGCCACTGACCTCCCTCACTAGGTGAATCTGTGTATGGGGAGAAGAGAACAAACTCTGTATAGACATGGAGCATGCAGGAAGCAGGGGAAGGACACAGGGAAATGCCACTTGGTCTTGGACAGGTAGCACAGAGCTCCAAGGAAGCAAGTTTCTGTGACGTAAGTCACCCAGCCAGTGGCCTTTTGTGCAGGCAGTGGCAGCAGGCAAGGGATTTCTCTGCCCTGAAAATGGTAGAGGAGGCATGAGGCTCAGGGATTAGCAAAAAAAAATGGAACCACAATTCCCAAAGGCACCGTCACTGCAAGCACTGTCATGTCCCTTCTGCAAAGAGACCATCTCCAACCCCAGGAAACTTACAATTGTTTTTCTATGTTTCTTTGAACAATTGTACCATATATATAATTTAACTACTTCTGCTGTGTCTTTACCTTTCCTGCTTGTTTCTTCTGAGAGCCAGCAGCCCAGGACCTGGGGAGAGGCACAGGAGCTGGGGAGGGGCGCAGGGAGCTGGGGAGAGGCACTGGGAGCCCGCGGTGGCTGAGCGCCTCCTCCAGCACGCACAGCCTCTGCTCTCCTGGGCTCTGGTCTTCAGCTGCCGATGACTGCGTGCATAGTCCCTCTGTCACCGCTTGAGGTGTGGCTGTGTAGCAGAGGTGTCACGCGTCCTGGGCATAGACTTCCCACTTTCACCTATATGTGCTTTCTCCCGGGATTTCCTGAGCGATGGCTCTGCCCAGACTGTGCCTACAACAGACCTCACCATGCCATCTAGCTGAGGGAAAATGAGAAAAACAATTCCAGAAGTAGAACGGCAGTGGTCCCACCACAGACACTACGGCAATGCTCACAGACACGATGGTAACACCACAGACACTACAGTAACACCTGCAGAGAAACTGCAGTGCATTAAAGCTGATCACCGGGAGCTTCACACGTTTACTCACACAATATTCTCTGTATCCCTCCTGTTTTCACAGAACACAAGCAATAAAGACTTCACAAGAGGCCCACGGGACAGCCGGTGCCAAGCGCGCCCTCTCCCAGGCCACAATGTCAACAGAGCACCCGGCCAGGTAAGCTGCAGACACATCCTAGTTACCGACTGGTTTTGGTAAAAGCCGAACTAAATGTGACTTCC
This sequence comes from Dipodomys merriami, assembly GCF_024711535.1. NCBI lineage: Eukaryota > Metazoa > Chordata > Mammalia > Rodentia > Heteromyidae > Dipodomys > Dipodomys merriami. The sequence continues at coordinate 1,308,876 of NW_027204060.1, forward strand.
TTCCTCCATAATCCTGCGCATGGGGTTGACCCTTGACAGCTCTGTGCCTGGTGAGTGATCAGGGAAAAGCTCCCCTCAGATGACAGGAGTAAGAGCCAGAGGGGACAGGGAAGGGAAAGTGGAAGCCAGATGGCAGAGGCACACAGGTGACACCTGGACGGGCACTGGACACTGTGGCCCTGGGAAATGTGGCTGCTTTGTGTCAGGAGTGGCAGCTGCATGGCCATCATATAACTGCTCACACAGACAGCCACGTGGGCCAGAGACGGAAGGAGCAGGGGAGAGAGGAAAACCAGTTTGTTAATCAGGTGTGGATTCTTTTTTTTTTCCCCTTTAGAAATTCCTTGTGTATTGATGTCATTGAACTACAAATATTTCCAGCATTCTGATAGACTTGCTTTCTTTTTTTTTTTTTTTTTTTTTTTTTTTTGCCAGTCGTGGGGCTTGAACTCCGGGCCTGGACGCTGTCCCTCAGCTCTTCAGCTCAAGGCAAGTGCTCTACCACTTGAGCCACTGCGCCACTTTTCCGGCTTTTTCTGCTTATGTGGTGCTGAGGAATCGAACCCAGGGCCTCATGCATGTGAGGCAAGCGCTCTACCACTGAGGCACCTTCCCAGCCCTTTGATAGGCTTTCAAACCGCACCCCACACCCATGGATGGTGGTAGATGGGAAAGCTCAAAACACCACGCTTGTCTTTTCAAAAGGAACCAGCAAGGGGCACCCAGCACAGGTGTCCCCAAGCTCAATGCCAGCAAAGAGTTCAGTTGTCACTGAGGGACAGTTCCATTGCCTCCTGCGGACTTCCCATTCCACAGCGGACGAGGCTGCCCCTGCTGTGCCCCAGGAGCAGTCCCCATGCTCCCTGCACGCCATAACCCGAGCTGTGCCGTGTGTGGCCCTCTGTCCACCCCAGACAGCAGCTTCTGCCCCGTGGGAGGCCACACCACAGGGGACGGTAAACCCCCTCTGCAAAGGCTGACCAAAAGAGACAGTTCTCCTGCTCACAGCGCCCTCCATCTTTCCTGGAAAACACCTCGACATGACAACGCAGACAGACCCTTGAGTGTGGTGGAACTCGAATGTGCTGTAGTGGGAAGGCCACTCAGCAGGGGACCCTCACTGTCTTAGAGCATTTAATATTAAAATTCATGAGGTGCATGCACATTAGTCATTCGATGAATATTCATTGAGAGCTGCCACAGGTTCGGAGTGGGACAGCGCGGGCTGGCAGCCGGGTCTCCATGCACCAGAGTTGGTCCCTTCCCCAGTTGCCCGAGGGAGCCCGGGATGCACAGAGCTCTCCTCCAGCCGGAGCAGAGCGAGGCTCACATTCTGCAAATTTAGAGGCTGGTTCGCTGCTGCTTTTCAAAGAGCCGGCCTTGCAACCCCCTCCTGAGGCCCCACACATCCCTCCAGCCTGCACACACCCCAGCTCTATCTGCTTTTTATGTCCCTACGTTTAGCTCCACTAAAAGCCTCTCCTTTCCAGCAAAGGTCTCTGCAGTCGCTCTACCTGCATTGAATTTGTTTCTCCTAAGCCAGCAGCCTCTCTTCCCTGCTGGGAAATTGACTAAAAACAGCTGGAAACTGACAGGGTTTTCTATAGTGACCAGACAGCGCATAAAGCGTGTCGGATAATTTTGCCTCCTTTAACACAAAGCATCTTCCCGCATGCATATCACTATGATTATTACCATTATTACTTTCATTATTCACCAGAAATCTTTTGTTCCCCCCAGAAAAGAGAATTCTCAATGAGGGACTATATTCAGCCATTATTCTCAAGTACAGCTTTGGTGGGGGGGGGGGGAGAGGTGGGAGGAGACTGGCACTTCATTAACCTCCTTGACAGATAGAGTGAGGGAAAATGGATTTTTCTGACTTTCTGTGCTCATTGTAGTATATGCAACTCATTGCACTTTTTTTTAGCTTTTTTTGGTAAGAAGTGCCAGATTTTTACCCTGCTTTGCTTACAGAGAAAGGAGAGCACAAGAAGGTTCACGGAGTTTTAAAAACAGCATCCGTGTCAGAGGCATTTCACACATTAAAGACGTCCAGGCAGATGCCACAAGCCTGGGATGAGAGGGACTGGGCGGTGGAGAGCCTGGCTCAGCTCTGTCACAAGGAACAGTGAGGACTTCCAGCCCAAAGCAGGAGGGGTGGCGACCGTTGGTGGATGAGAAATGAAGGACAGGAAAGGTCAAAGACAGAGGTCAATGCCACAGGACTCTTGCTAAAGATGGGCAGCATTAACAACTGCGGACAGGGTAGGAACTGAGGAACGTAGGCAGGAGCCCAGGTGGGGGGAGGGGGACTTGGGCCACGTAGCTGAGTAGGATTCCTGCATAAAGAGGTCCATGTGAGACCATCAGAAAGGGACATGGTCCAGTGGGGTGAGACCACACTCAGGCTAAGATCCACACAGGGCTGAGATCCATACTCAGAGCTGACATCCACACTCAGAGCTGAGATCCACACTCAGGCTAAGATCCATATGGGGATGAGACCCACACAAGACTGAGACCCACACTCAGACCTGAAGCACACACTCAAAGCTGAGATCCACATTCTGAGCTGAGATCTACACTCAGGGCTGAGATCCACACTCAAAGCTGAGATCCACACTCAGGCTCATATCCACACTCATAGTGAGACCCACACTCAGGCTAAGATCAACACTCAGAGTGAGCACACACTCGGGATGAGATCTACAGTCAGAGCTGACATCCACACTCAGAGTTCATACACACCTCAGAGCTGAGATCTACACTCAGAGCTGAGATCCACACACAGAGCTGAGAACCACCCTCGGGCTGAGACCCACATTTGGGCTGAGACCCACACTCAGAGCTGAGACACACAATCGGGCTGAGAACCACACTCAGAGCTAAGATCCACACTCAGAGATGATACACACATTCGAGCTGAGACATACACTCAGAGCTGACATCCACACTCAGAGCTGAGACACACACTCGGGCTGAGATCCACACTTCGGCTTATATCCACACTCACAGTGAGACCCACACTCAGGCTGAGATCAACACTCAGAGTGAGACCCACACTCGGAATGAAATCCACAGTCAGAGCTGACATCCACACTCAGAGTTCAGACACACACACAGAGCTGAGATCCACACTTGGAGCTGAGATCCACACTCAGAGCTGAGACCCAAACTCAGAGATGAGATCCACACTCAGGCTCAGCTCCACATTCACAGTGAGACTCACACTCAGGCTGAGATCAACACTCAGAGTGAGACCTACACTGGGAATGAGATCCACACAGAGCTGACATCCACACTCAGAGCTGAGATATACACCCATAGCTGACATCCACACTCAGAGCTGAGATATACACCCAGAGCTGAGATCCACACTCAGAGGTGAGACCCACACTGGGGCTGAGATCCACACTCAGAGCTGAGACTCACATTCAAAACTGAGATGCACATTCAGAGCTGAGACCCAAACTCAGAGCTGAGATCCACACTCAGAGCTAAGACGTGCATTCAGAGTTGATACCCACACTCAGTCTGAATCCCACACTCAGAGGTGAGATCCATGCCTTGGCTAGCTAAGAAGGCTTTGGAGGTCCTGGCCAGTTTCTTCATCACCAGAGAAGCAGAAGTTCTCACACCTGCAAGTGCTCAACAAGTGCTCACAGGTAAACACATGAATGAGGGGTGGACCCTGGCCCAGCCGCATCTCCTTCCTGGAGGCACAGGAAAAGGCATTGTCACCCTGCCTGGCTGCAGCAGCGCCCCCTGGAGGGAGCCGAGGGTGTGGCGCTACAGCATCGCACCCTAGCTTGCACCCACCAAAATCAGCTTTGAGGGGACTGTCCAAAAGTGGCTGAGGTAGAGGCCAGCGTATGTGGGAGGGAGACAAGAGGGAGAAAATACGACAATGAGGGCAAACAGGGCCAGAGTGTGCGTGTGAACACACATGTAGGTGTGGACAAAGTTTATATGTATGAACACATGCACATCTATGGACATATGTATATGCATGAACATGTGTGTAAACACATGCACATCTATGAACGTGTATGTAGTTATGAACAAAGTATATATGTGTGAACATAAACATGGATATATGTATATGTGTGGACTTGTGTACATGTGAACATATGTATAGATGTGAGCGCATATATATGTGTGAACATGTGTATAGATGTGAACGTGTGTATGTGTATGAACAAAAATGAACATGTCATTATGAAACCCATTCTTCTGTACAATACATATAGGTTAATAAAAATATAAATAAAACTCATTATAAAAAAAAAAAAAGAAGAGAAGATTCTGTCTGGACAGGAGCATCCTCTAAGAACTCTATTTGAAGAAGGATCTCCGGCTCCCTTGGAGTTTTGGAGGCCTGGATTCCCATTGCTGCTGGGGCTCAGCCCAAAGTGCTCTGTAGAGACCCAAATTCCAGCCATTAACTTCCCCTGCTCTATGCTTCATGTGCCCAATCCCAGATCCCCTGCTCGTGAATCCGGAAGACCACATCCTCCCCCAGCCCAGGCCTGTTCGCGGCGTTCTGGAACACCTGCACGCTTTGCTAGTGCTGTGGCCTCGGGCAGGAGTCTCTTCTCAGCAACCTCTTGTTTGGAAGCCACTGGTCCTGGAAGAACCTCTCACACTGCCCTCCAGGGCTAAGTTCCCCCTCTCCCAGAGCCGGTGGCTTTCCAGAGACCTGACCAAGAGCTCAAACGCAACCTAGCTGGTTTACACCAAGCTGCTCTGTCTCTTCCTGACTAACCCCTCACCCCCAACAATGGTTCTCAAAACCTCAGGAACATCTGAATCACCCACAGATCTCCAGGCCTCCTATGGGAAGACTCAAAGAAATAAACAGAACCTGGGACATAGACTCTGTCACCCCACATTCCAGAGACCCATAGTAGATGGCCCATCCTCTCTGCTGAGGGACTGTATAGCAGGTGGATGGACCAATATCCAGCCAAGGCTGGCAGAGGCCAGCCATCCTGAACTCCTGCTGGACTGAGAGGTGCTCAGGAATCCTGACTCACCCGAGCCTCTGGGATGGAGCAGTGGAACTGAAATCCAGCCTCTGCGCCAAAGAGCCTGGGCTAGTGTAAGAAGCAAACTGCTTGCGTTTAATGTCTAGAAAAATCTTTTTTGCTTCTCCCTGCTTCCTCAAAGGCGTTTGTGGCCTAGTAGCTTTCCCAGCACACCCCAAACCATATGGAGGGGGGCTTCCCCAAGGCCTGGGGCATTTCAAGACCAAATAAAACTGGACACCCAGGAGCCTACAGTCTGCCCTCTGTGAGGACCAGCTGTCCAGAGAAACAGAGCGGGGTCCCCTGCACCGGGCAACAGGACGGGGACCCCAAGGGGCTTGTGTTCCAAGCCATTTGAATCCATAATTCAACCCAGAGCCTTTTTCCATGGAGAAAGGAGAAATGCTTGGTTTAACTTTATTGCCTGGGGCCTCACCAGGAGCTGGGTGGAGGGGAGGAAGGAGAGAGAGCCTCATCAAGAAAGACCTCTGCAGCGGTGAGAAATTGCCCTGGGCTGCGCCTCTCTCCCAATTCCTCCTGGGCACGAGAGGAAAACAATCACAGCCATTCTCCTCCCCTGCTGCCTGGCCAGGCCTGCTGGTCCCAGGAAAGGAGTTCTGTGCCAAGGGCCAGCTCCACAGTAGGGCGGCCAGGAGCAGGAGGAGGCTGGTGGGCTCCCTTCTGGGACACCAGCTGTGGGGACAGTGTAAGAAGGGCAGGCAGGGCCACAACCTGGCTGGAGTGGGGCCGCGTGAGGGACGCTGGGTACATGACAGCGTGGTGCAGATGTCCCGCTGGGCGCAGTCTCCTGGGTGGTTCTCCAGGCCTGCCTGTGTCCCCATGTCTGTGTTCCTGTCACTGGCTGTTTCTAGACACAAATTTTATCTACTAGGGAAAACAGTGACAAGTGCAGAGCAAAACAGAACAAACAACAAACCCAATGAATGCATCCTGGCCACTGCCACTGACCTCCTTAATCCCCACGAATTCACACAAACCCCCAGAAGCCTCAGAAGCCACCTGGCCCATCACTGGCTATCCCGTTACCAGCTGGTGAGAGCAAGGAGGCCTTCCTGACTGGAGGGAAGCCTGGCTCAGGGAAGCCTGGCTCAGGGCCGGCCATTGGAACAGTGTTGTCATATTGAATTGACTTGGTCAGATGTCATTGCTCAGACAACCGAAGAGCCATCAGGAAAGACAGGAAAGAATTGCCAGTTGTCAAGAAAATAAAAACATTCTCCTGCTGGGTGCCGGTGGCTCACCCCTGTCATCCTAGCTACATAGGAGGCCAGGATCTGCGGGTTGTGGTTCGAAGCCAGCTAGGGCAGGAAAGTCCCTGAGACTCTTATCTCCAATTAATCACAGAGAAAGCCAGAAGTGGTGCTGTGGCTCAAGTGGTAGAGCGCTAGCCTTAAAAAAAAAAAAAAAAAAGAGCCCAGAGACCACACCCAGGCACATAGTTCAAGCCCCAGGACCAGCCAAAAGAAAGTTCTCCTTACCAAATAGAGATAGTCTATTTCTAATTACCAAGGTTCCAAAACCTGAGTCAGTAAAAAACTGACATTTCTGTCCAGCACAGCGTTCCACACCTGTAATCTCTGTAAGTGTACTCACCCCTATTTTGGGTTGCCAGCCTTTACCCTGGGTCATCCTCAATCCATGCCCGGTCACAAGTTGTCTGTTCCCACCAACCCCAGCTGCATCAGCAACGGAGTCCAGATGCCAGTCCTGGGCACATGCTGGTGCTAGTGTATAGTACCAAGATGCCAGCTATACAAGGTATTGTCTCTGCAATAGGATGTTTCCCCTGGCTACATGACAGCTATAAGATGTATCGTCTCTGCTACGTGCCAGATATAGGATGTTTTACCTGGCTGCAAGCCATGTCCTGCCCTGGCTGTCTGATATCTCCAGTGTCCAGCTGTGACTACAAAGATTTCCCGCCCCAGCCCCTTCTGCTGTCAGACACCTGACACTGTATCTACCTGTATGGCTCCAAGAGCAGTTTGCTACTCTCTATCCTGCGAGAGATAGCCTGTCAATTTCCTGCTGACATTAAACACTTCTTCTAGGTGACTCTGTGTCCGAGTGGTTTTCTGGGTCGGTGCTTATAATCTCAGCACCCCAGAGGCAGAAGCAGGAAAACATGAGCATTCAAGGCCAGCCTGGCCTACGTAGCAAGACCCTGTTCTCACAATGTTGATATTTGTTTTATTTTATACAGTATTAAAGTAATCACTGGTACATAAAAGGCTTCGAGCTTTTTCTAAACTTAAGTTTTTCTTTGCTAAACTTTTTGCCGGCTCCAGAGTTTGAATTCAGCTTCATGCTTGCTCACTTGCTAGCATTCTACTGCTTGAGCCACACCTCTAGCCTGAATTTTTGCTGGCTATTTTGGAGATTGAGTCTTGTGGACTTTGTGGGTAGGCTGGTCTCAAACCATCACCCTCCAGATCTCAGCCTCCTGAATTGCTAGGATTACAGGTCTGAGCCTGTAATGCTTGCTTTTCTTCTGTTATCCTTTTTTTTTGGGGGGAGGGGAGGGGGACAGTAGTTTGGCTTGAACGCAGGGTCATGTGCTAAGCAGGTGCTCTGACACTCAAGTCAAAGCCAGCCTGGGCAGGAATGTCCATGAGACCCTTAGCACCAATGAACCACCAAAAAGCTGGAAGTGGAGCTGTGGCTCAACTATTAAATTTCCCACCTTTTTGACAGTTTTGCTTCCAAGTAATGAGATTGCATCGATAACTGAGACTAATACATAAGCCAAGAATCACATTTTAACCAAAGCAATCTGATTTTCTCAGCAAATCCTGGGCAGCTAGAGCATCTTCTGACAGGTTACATGGGAGGAGACTAGAGACTCAAACAGCCAAGTTCAAATCAGCCTCTCCAGGGGCAGCAGCTCCTGTCTTCTGCCCAGGTGGTGTGCCGGGCTAAGCTGTAATATCCACGAAATCCCAGGAGTTCAACACAATTGCAGTTGTTTTGTTGCTCATTTAAAGTCCAACCCAGAAACAACTCTCCCTCTCTCTTGTTCCTTTTGGCTTCAAGAAGGTCAGGAAGTGAAGGGGAGCACTTGGAATGTGGGGTGCTTGATGGACTCTTTTGCAGATGGAGTGAGTGATTCCTTCTGAAACGAGCTGGGGGTGCTGACACCATGGACACACAGGCTCGCTCCACAGCTTCAGAACAATTAGCTCAGCTCATCCTTCCGAGGGATTGAACCTAAGTGCTACAGAAAGCAAATCAAGCCCGGTCTGTGCAGAAGGCAGTGTCAATAAACACAGCAGCAGAACTCACACTATTACCGTCGGGCCTGGTCGAGGACCGGCAGGCAGCCCACAGAGCTCCATGGATTGTACAGCTTTCATTGACACCAGCAACACTTTCCTTCCAGAGACTGCCCACTGCCCCTGTTCTCCTCCCACAGTGGGATTCTGTGCACCAAGACACCACCTATCTGAGACAGTGCTGTGTGTTCATGTGTGTTTGCGTGCGCATGCATGTGTGTGTGTGCATGTGTGAGTTGTAGTTTTCTTTTCCAGAGGCTAAGTGCATGGAACTTCAGAAGAAACCACCCCTACTAATAGGCCTGTGGTGGGAAGGAACCCATGGCCCCTGGCTGTTCTAGAAAATGCTTCGGTCTTGGGGGTTCATGGGGTAGAGGAACCATAGAGAAGAGTCGTAGCAGCAACTTTGAGTCAGGATGGCTGCCAGACATATCAAGTCACTCCCACAGCACCTACAATGACCACTCTGCCAGTGAGCCTCTTCTGTTTTCTTCTCCCTCTGCTTTCTTCTCCTTCTGATTCTCTTCCTCCTCATCTTCTTTTCTCAGTTATTTTTTGGGGGATTATGGTACTATGGTCTTGAAGTCAAGCTTGGAGGTTGTCCTGTAGATTTTTCCTTCAAGGCTGGTGCTCTACCACTTGAACCACAACTTTACTTCTAACTTTTTGGTGGTTAACTAGAGATAAGCATTTCATGGACTTTCCTGCTTGGGGTCACTTTGAACCTTAATCTTCAGACTCCTGAGTAGCCAGGATTATAGGCATGTGCCACAGTGCTCAGCCCTCTCACTCTCTGTTCTAGGGCTGGGCTTGTGTGGGACGTGAAAGTGGGGAATTCCATTGTAATGGAGCTGAGGTTTATGGCTGTAGCTGCACAAACAAGAATTGCTTTAGTGGGACAGGGCGGGGGGGGGGGGGCGGATAGAGAGGGCTGTTGTCAGTGGTTGTAACTACCTGTTTGGAAAAGGTCTGTGTCACCTGATTTCAGGGAAAGGCATGCTTTACCGCAAGGCCTAAGATGGCAGAGCAGCTCCTAAGACAGAGGAGGTTAGGCTAACATGTAACCCCTTTTAGGTTGACAAGGGTATTGTCATCTAATTCTTCCATCATCCTCAAAACAGTCATTTACTCATATGTATTTTAGACTACCAGTTCAAATAAGGGAATGTTATATGCATCAAAGAATGTCTAAGATATTGGCTTTTCCAACAGATTAAATCAAGCGTGTAGAATGTTAGAAGGGAGGCCTGGAAATCCTGAGACAACCGAACAGAACCACATTATTTTTCTTTTCCTCGGAGGAACAGAATAGATTATAACCACTGCATTTGTTCGTGCTGCAAGATATGAGCACGGAGTGCCTGCCAAACACCGCTCAGAGCTCTTGTTCTCATTTACTCTGCCCTCGTCCCATTTTTCTGGATGAACTAGAAAGGGGTTGTTATTAAGACACCCTAAAATTTCTGCTCCAAAGAAGATATAAAAATACAAAGTCAGCTGGGTGCTGGTGGCTCACACCTGTCATCCTAGCTACTCAGGAGGCTGAGATCTGAGGATCCTTTCTTGCCTAAGCAAGAAAGTCCATGAGACTCTTATCTCCAATTAACCACCAGAAAACTTGAAGTGGTGCTGTGGCTCAAAGCAGTAGAGCACCAGCCTTGAGCTAAAGAGCTCAGGGACAGCACCCAGGCCCTGAATTCAAGCCCCACGACTGACAAAATATAAATAAAAATACAAGAGTCTATAGCTGCACTTGCAACCACAGCTCCCTGTGGGAGCAGCTTCCTGCTTTTGGCCAAAGACTTAGAAACAACAAGTAAATCTCTTTGCCACAATCCTCCCACCAAGCCTGCTCTTCCCCTTGTGCTCAAAACTATTCAAGTCTTTCTTCTTGCTTCTTTTCCCTAACCGGGGCTCAGACTCGGGGCCTGTGCCTGCTAAATGAGCATTCTACCACTGAACTACGTGCCCAGCCCGTAATGCATCAGAATCTCACTACGTAGTCCAGGCTAGCCCACACCTGTCAATCCTCCTCCTTTGCCCCCTGAATTCTAAGATTGTGGGCATCAGATGCTGCCGCCGCCCTATTTCACATCTTCAAGGCTCATTTTGGAGGAGTCTGGAAGCCAAGGAGATAATAAAAGATATTTCTTAACATTGTATTTGATGCTGATCAAATACCAAGAAAGGGAAGCAAATCCTTTGAGTCAGAGTCCTGTGAAGGTAATGTCCATCTGGGATGCAGTCTGCTTCATCTTGGGAGTGACCTGCGACAGTTTAGATGGGCTGAGCATCCCCTCACCCCCAGAGCAGTACCCGTGGACTTAGCATGCGTGGCTCGTTTGGTGCTTAGCCTCTGAAATAATAACCAACACAAACAGTCAAAAACTAGAAAGAGAAGTTCAGTGAGGGCAGCATTAGCATTCCCCCAAAGACATGCTGATCTTAATCACAGAGTGTGGAATCAGATAGTGAATGGATTCATTGTACTCGCTCACTCTCCTGCACCACGCCTTAACTTACCACGTCAGAGCTGGCAGCCAGCGCTGTCCCTGGTTTTCAGTCCTCCCTTGGAAAGCGGTGGAAAACTTTGCTAGTGAATTCAAACCAGAAAACCACCTGGCTGTGTAGTTCACGCAATCTTATACAGTCAGTCTTCAAGCTGTGCGTAAGGAGAAAAATATTGCTTCTGGATCATTAGCTTTGTGCAGCAATATCCATCTCAGCCAGAAATGCTTCAAGAAATAAAAGACCAGTTTGAAACGAACAACATAGGAGAAAACAGTCTTTGACCCTAAAGAAGTTGTTTTAAGAGGAGAACTAATGAAGCCTCTCACTTAAAAGCAAAACAAAAGTTAAAAGAAAGGCAGCAGGCCAAGATTCCCTATTTAAGTGATGAAAACATTTCACTTGCTGTTGAGCAGGTGTGATGTTTGTTTATGCAATCCATTAGGGCTTATCCCAACAAAGGAAATTCTAAGAAACACAGTAAGTCACATTTGCTGTGTGAGGAATTCTACAAAAGCCTCTGAAAATTAAATAGCAGAGACAATGCAAATTGGAGTTCTGAAATTAAGGCAACATGTGACATGTTTGATAGAAATGTTCCAAACAATGGCACTTTAAAGTGACATTAAAAAGAAAAATAAGCACATCTATGGGATGCAGAGATTGGTAAGTAGGAGCCTAAGAAAGCCTAGCAAATACCTCTATCCAATGGTACAGAAATGAAACTTGTCCTAAAGCCAGAGGAGCAAGGAACCTGGCGTTACCTGTCTCGCAGCCCACGGAACTGCCCTGTGACTGTTCCCTTATCACACCGGCCTGCTCCGAAAATAACCACCCCGATGCCTGCGGGGTCAGCTGCTTCTAATTGAACCTCGGCCACGTACCCAGTGACCTGGAAATGTCCGATCCAGCTTCCGTCAGAACAGATAACCGGGATCTGCTCATGTCCCCTTGGGTCATTTAGGACAGGGTACCAAGTCTTGTGCAAATGGATGGGCCAGAGCCTGCTACTCCTGTCCTTATGCCAGGCCAGGTGGAGGGGACACAAAGTAATTCCAGCTCTCCCTCTCAGGCGACCCCATCCATCACGATGAGCCGAGGTACCACCGTAATCTGCTCAGCTGGTCAGTCCTTCTAAGTGTCCTCTCATGCACCCTCCAGGCCTGGCCAGGATGACTTTCCCAAGCACTTGAGGACTCTGCACAGCACCCACTCCTGCACTCCAACTCATGCCGGCCAGAGGCCAAGCTCACTGCTAACATGGTTCAGGGAGTACCTTGAGTACCGCAATCTTGAGAATCTGTCATCACCCCGACAAGGCCCTGCCTTTGTTTTATGCCTGTATTTTTCACCATAACTGAGCCAGGGGCTGACTTCCCCAGCCCGGCCCCATAGGCATTCATTCTGATGTATTTCATTTGTGTCTTTGGACCTGCATATGTCCTGACAAAGATATGCCCAAGAGATTTGGACTTATAACGTTGAGCTGTAAACGCCATGTGACTCCCTCCTTTTCGTTTTGTGATACATGTAGATTTATATGTGTATATTGTGGCATATAGAGCTCCACATCTGTGTTCTAGCGTATGTGTGGCTATTGATTCTGCCTCAAGAGAACTCTGGCTGTGAAGTGCCCTGCAGTTCAGTTCCACTCACTTCAGCCCTGACCATCACCAGAGGTAGATCAGAGCCAAGGCCACAGGACCATGCCACATGCTCTGCTCCCACGCCACACGCCCTGCTCCTACACCACGCACTCACCTCCCAAGTCACTTGTCCATCACAAGTAGCAGGTCTGATGCCATGTCCCACAAAGCCCTTGGTGTAACATTATGGAGGGTTCAGAGCCTATCCAAAAACAAAACAAAAAAAAACAACAACGATAAAAGGACTAGGGTCATGAATTAAGAGGTTGAACCCATGAGGCCCTGAGTTCAAACCCCAGTACTGCGAAAGAAGAAAAAGAGAGACGATGCTCCTGACACCTAGAAAATCCCCAAGGACAGGGGAGCTCCGTACTCAGGAACAGGTCCAAGAACAAACACTAGAAGAGAGGACACCTGCCACTCAGCACACACCAGTGTGAGGTCTGATCACAGCTGGGGATACACATCAAAATATATGTGCTTTTCATTACGTCAAGATGCTGCATGTTTTCTTGATTTTATGTTCAACTTGTGCCCGTCTCCAAGGTCACTCTCTGGGAACGCTTTAGTTACTTGGTGTGAGCACCATCTACAAATAATGAGTTCCATACGGAAGCTTCCATTCATCCGTCCTTGAAGTCACCGCCCTCCTCTGTGAGGCTCTGGTTGTGGCTTATGGGGCACACAGTGTGGGCGGCTTTCCACACTCCATTTCCATACTGCAGAGGAATTACTTCATCCATCTCCCCTCACCCTCTGCTTCCCTCCTCTAACTCGTTCACATTTGAAACACAGGTCTATTCCTTTTCGCTTTAGGTCTAGTTTCTCTGCATGGAAGAGAACACCTGATGTTTGTCTGGTTTCTTTTACTCAACATGCTAGCTTCCAGTTCCATCTGCTTTCCTGGAAATGACTCCATTTTATTTTATTTTATTTTAATGGGTGAACAATACTCCACCACTTACCTGTACCACAGCTTCTTTCACAAGATCTTCAAAGTCAATAGGGCAGTTAAAGACTCACACTCTTATTTGCTTGTTCTTTGAAGTTCTTCAGTGGATTCAAAGATATTTTTCACTTGAGCCCAACTGTGGCACCTTGTTAGCACATTTAGATCTGAGGGGCGGGGGAGGGGGAGGGGAGGGTCGGCCAGCAATGGCTCTGAGACACCGTGAGACTCGCACAGCACATTCATACCAAGGGTTAGGTTTCCATTGGCACTGAAAGTACTAGAAAACAGTTGTCAAAAATGTTTGCTTCTTTCTTTTAACTTCTTTGCTTCTTTTGTTTTATTTTTCTTATCAAATTCTTTATTGTGATTAAGTGGTTACATAATTTCCCAAATTTCACAGTATTGTGGGATAGTGATGCTTAGTTAAAGTCACAGACACATTCTAACTTTCATGGGGCAAATTGTCTATCACGGTCTATAACATTTATGAGTTCATGAGCTTTGCGATACAGTTATTTCTTCCACATTGGGTAATATGTACATTTCTTTTTTTTGCATAGCATCAGCTGTTCCCTCTTTCCCACTTGTTCCCTCCCTCCCATCGCTGCCATTGTGTTGCTTAGTTCATTTTGGTCAATGTCCAGTGCAGTTGATGGGTCCTACTGTTCTTGCTTTTCCCTGATACCCTCTAGTTCTGTGTCGTCCTCCTGGTTTCCCTCTGGTGTGCACATATATACCATACATGTGATCAGCAGCATGGGGTTATTTAGTAGTGATTCGACCAGATTAGTAGAGGTCCTTTGTTTCTTAAGTCTTGTTAATTTTGTCGTATCACCTTACATTTTGGATTTAACATCCACTTATCAGGGAGACCATGTGCCGTTTGTCTCTTTGCACTTGGCTTACCTCACTCAACATGATTTCTTCTAGCTCCATCTATTTCCCTGTAAATGCCATTATTTTGTCGTTTCTAATGGCTGCATAATATTCCATTGTGTATAGATACCACAATTTTTGGATCCATTCATCTGTGGTGGGAAATCTGGGTTGTTGTTTCCATATCCTGGCTATTGTGAACCGTGCTGCAATAAACATGGAGGTGCATGTGTCCTTGTACACTGGTTCCTGTTGTTCAGGATAGATGCCCAGGAATGGTATGACTGGGCCGTAAGGGAGGTCAATCTTTAGCTTTCTGAGGACATTCCATGCTGTCTTTGTTATTATGGCTCTATAGTAGAGTTTGAAGTTCAGCATCGAGATCCCTCCCATGTTGTTTTTTCGCCTAGGATTGTTTTGGCTATTCTTGATCTTTTGTTGTTCCATATGAATTTTTAGACTGTTTTCTGTATTTCAGAAATGTACATCATTGGGATTTTAATAGGAATTGCATTGAATTTGTATATTAATTTTGGCAGTATTGCCATTTTCACTATATTAAGTCTGTCTATCCAAGAGCATGGAAGGTCTTTCCATTTTCTGGTGTCTTCTGTAATTTCTTTCTTTACATTTCTATAGTTTTCGTTAAATAGTTCTTTTACATCTTTGGTTAGGTTAATTCCTATTTTATTTTTTTTTGGGGGGGGTATTGTGAATGGGGTTGCTTCCTTTATTTCCCTCTCTGCTTATACATTGTCAGTGTACAGGAAGGCGGCTGATTTTTGTGGGTTGATTTTGTATCCTGCTACTTCGCCAAAGTGATTTATAATTTCTAAGAGTTTGGGGATGGAGTTTTTGGGATCATGAAGATATAGTATCATGTCATCTGCAAAAAGGGATAGTTTAATTTCTTCCTTCCCTATGTGGATTGCTTTAATGTCTTTTTCTTGCCTTATTGCTCTGGCTAAGGGTTCCAGGACTATATTGAAGAGGAGTGGAGACAGTAGGCATCCTTGCTTGTTCCTAATTTTAGGAGAATTGGTTGTAGTTTTTCCCCATTAAGTATAATATTGGCTATTGGTCTGTCGTATATGGCTTTTATTGTTTTAAGGAATGTTCCTTCAATTCCTATTTTTTCCAGAGCATTTAACATGAATGAATGTTGTATCTTACCAAAAGCCTTTTCTGCATCAATGGAGATAATCATGTGGTTCTTGACCTTGGCTCTGTTGATGTGTTGGATTACATTTATCTTGATTTACATATGTTAAACCATCCCTGCATCTCTGCGATGAAGCCTACCTGGTCGTAGTGTATTATTTTTTTAATGTGTTTCTGGATTCTGTTAGCTAGAATTTCATTAAGGATCTTTGCATCTATGTTCATCAAGGAGATTGGTCTGTAGTTCTTTTTTGGTTGGGTCTTTGCCTGGTTTGGGGATGAGTGTGATATTGGCATCGTAGAATGAGTTTCGCATAGCTCCCTCCTTCTCTGCTTCTCTGAAGAGCTTGAGGAGTATGGGTATTAGTTCTTCTTTAAAGGTCTTATAGAATTCTGTTGTGAATCTATCTGGTCCTGGGCTTCTCCTTGTTGGAAAACTTCTGATTGCTTCCTGTATCCTGTAAGATATTGGCTTATTTAATTGATTTACTTATTTAATTGATTTACTTCTTTACTTATTTGATTTACTTCTTCTTTGCTCAGTTTGGGCAATTTGTATTTCTCTAAAAATGCATCCATTTCTGCTAGGTACTCTTTCTTTTTTGGGGGGGAGGGATCCTGTCATGGGGCCTGAACTCTGGGCCTGGGTGCTGAACTCTGGGCCTGGGTGCTGTCTCTCAGCTCTTCAGCTCAAGGCTAGCGCTCTACCACTTGAGCCACAGTGCCACTTCTGGCTTTTTTCTTTTTGCTTATGTGGTGCTGAGGAATCGAACCCAGGGCCTCATGCCTGTAAGGCAAGCACTCTACCACTGAGCCACCTTCCCAGCCCTAGGTTCTCTTTCTTTAGAGAGTATAACTTTTGAAAATCGTTCTTCATAATTGTTTGGATATCTGGGGTATTTGTTGTGATTTTTCCCGTGACATCCCTGGTCTTGCCAAAGGTCTATCAATTTTATTTATTTTTTCAATGAACCAGCTTTTTGTTTTCTTAATTTTATTTATAATTTTCCTATTCTCTATCTCATTAATTTCCACTCTTAATTTGATTATCTGGCTCTGTCTAGTAACTTTAGGTTCCACTTTTTCATGTTTTTCTAGCTGTTTTAATTGCAACATGAGATTATTTACTTGGTCTGTCTCTATTTTCTTGATGTGGGCACTGAGGGTGATAAATTTGCCCCTCAAGACTGCTTTTGCTGTGTCCCACAGGTTTCTTTGTGATGTATATTCATTTTCATTGAATTGTAAGAACTTTGTAATTTCTTCTCTAATTTCTTCTGTTACCCAAATGTTGCTTAGAAGTATACTGTTCAATTTCCATGTATTTGAGTAATTTCTGCAGTATGCTTTGTTATTGAGAACTAGCTTGATTCCACTGTGTTCAGATAGGATCCAGGGGTTTATGTCAATCCCCTTGTATTGCTTAAGTTCTTTGCATGAACTATGATATGTTTTAAGGTGAAATACTCAGTAATTGTCAGTTCCGCTTGAAGTATAGCCTCAATTCGGTAGCTTCTTTGCCAATCCTCTGGTTGGTAGACCTGTCCTTTGATGAGAATGGGGTGTTAAAATCTCCTAGTATTGTTATATTGGGATCTATTTTATTCTGTAAGTTTGAGAGTATTTGCTTAACATATTTGGGCCAATGTTTGGGGAGTATAAGTTGATAATGGTAATATCCTCCTCTTGGATTATTCCCTTGTCTTTTTGTATTGATTTTAATGAAAAGTTTATTTTGTCAGGTATCAGGATAGCTACTCCTGCTTTCTTACTGAGGGCATTTGACTGGTAGATCCTTTTCCAACCCTTCACTCTGAGTTTGTATGTATGTTTGGCTGAGAGATGGGTCTCCTGAAGGGCAACAAATGGATGGGTTATGTTTTTTGATCCAATCTGCAGTTCTTTTTCTTTTGATTGATGAATAAAGTTCGTTAATATTTAAGGTTATTATAGAGAGATGCATTGTGGTCCCTGTCATTCCCTGTTTTCCTAAGTTTTTCTTCTTTCCTTTCTTCCTGTGCTTACTAAGTTAGACTTCTATTAATACCTATCTGGTGCAGGTCCCCGTTCCTGGTTGCTTTCTTCAGATTGTGTTCCCCCTCTTAGTATTCTTTGTAATGCTGCCTTATTGTTTATGAATTCATTTAGTTTTTCTTTACTATTAAAAATTTTCATTTCTCAAAAAAAAATTTCATTTCTCCATCGAATGTGAATGCTAACTTTGCCAGGTATATCAGTCTGGGTTGGCAGTTATTGGCTCTCAGGGCTCGTATGGTACTTTCCCAGGCCTTTCTTGCATTCAGTGTCTGTATGGAGAGATCTGCAGTGATTCTAATTTTTTGCCCATTGTAGTATAGCTCCTTCTTCATTTTTGCTGCATGCAAGATTGTTTCCTTATTATTCAGATCTATCATTTTTACTATAATGTATCTAGAAGTGTTTACCCTGGGATCCTGCTTGTTAGGTGTTCTATATGTTTCTGTTATATAGGCAAGATGTTATTTTTTAAGAGGGGGGAAATTTTCACTGATAATCTTGTTGAATAAGTGTAGCATTCCCTTGCTTTGATATTCCTCACCTTCGTCCACTCTAATTATACGAAGGTTAAATTTCTTGGTACTATCTGCTTGCTCTTAGATTTCCCTTTGGTATAATGTAAGTGATTTTTCCATATCTGTGACTTTTTGGTCCAGTTGGTGTATTCTATCTTCTGTATCTAAATTCCATTTCATTCACTCTGTTAACTATGGCTTCCATTAGGGTTTGCATGGAGGAAATGGACTCATTTATGGATTCGATGTCGGTTCTCAAAGTACTAATCTCACCTCTTAGTGAGGCATGTACTGCCTTTATTTTTGTACTAATATCACCTCTTAGTGAGATGTGTATTGCCTCTATTTTTGCTGCACCTCTTGTTTGAGACCCTGCATCTCTTTCAATAGTTCGTCCCTGTGTTCTTTAAATTCCTGGTCTATTTCTCGCTTTAATTCTTGAGTCATTGCCTCCAACATCTCTGGGATGTAGCTTTTGTCTTCCATTCCTGCTTTGCTCCCACTGGGGCTCTCCCCTGGGTGGCTGCTGGCTTTTGGGGGTAGCTTGCTATTGGGTGTTGATAAACCTTGTCATTTTTCTCTGTGATTTTTGCATGGTGATTCAGGGATTATTGAAGACTAATCTGAAATTTTGTTTTGGTCAATAAGTGTCTGTCTTTGCATGGTTGCTGTTTCTGGGCTAGTGGAGAGAGTCTGTACCTGGTCTCGGTTCTGTTGGGGGCTGACCTCCAGCTGCTGGTCTGACCCACGTAGGGCTCTCGGCTCTCTGTTGTAGAGCACTGGCAGTTCCCACCTTTAGAAGGACTGAGCAGCCTAGGTTGCTCCTGTTTACTCCTACAGGTGCTCTTGGCAAGATCAAATGTGCTGGATGGATGTACTCTCCCAGTTGCTGGAGTTTGCTATGGGCTCCTGATGTTTTGTTTTTTGGTTTTTGTTTTTTTTTTGGCCAGTTGTGGGCCTGAACTCTGGGCCTGGGCGCTGTTCCTCACCTCTCCAGCTCAAGGCTGGCGCCCTACCATTTGAGCCACAGCACCACTTCTGGCCCTTTCTGCTTATGTGGTGCTGAGGAATCAGATCCAGAGCCTCATGCACACAAGGCAAGCACTCTACCGCTGAGCCACCTTACCAGCCTGAGCTCCTGACTATTATCAGGTGCTGGTGGCCTGACTTGTCCAATTCTCGGCCTGGGATATATGGGTCGGGTTGTGGTGGGGTTTGGACTTCCGATTCTCTTGCCCTAGACACCTAGGTCTTTTGCTGTCATGGGGGTGATTCCCAGGAGGTGCAGTTCCCTGTTCTCCCCCCTCTGCTGAGGTGTATGCTCAGCTTCTGACTTCAATCAGGAGGAGTTGGTTGTATTGCTCAGGCACTGGATCCCCAGGCCTGGTCTTGGCTCCTGCTCCCTGGCCTGGGGCGTGCCAGTTGGACCTGTGCTGCTGTGTATCCTGCCTGGAGTACACCGTTCAAGTTTCTCCCGCTGTTGGCTGTTGTGACACAGGGGCGCTGTTCCTGGCTTGGGTGTTTAAGCTTCCTTCCAGGGGTGCTCTTGATCTAGCCTGGCCAGCTGGATGTGCTCCACCATCTGGTGGAGCTCTCGAACAGTTCCCGGTTTTAGTGGGTCCTGTAGTCCAGGTGTTGGGGTAGGGGGTCTGGGTCAGGGTCTGGGGATTCCCACCAGCTCTGGTCTCCCTTGAGGGATACACTGTCCCCTGTGGGGTACTCACCCTGGAGCTGGTTGTTGTTTCTGTGTGATATAGGTCGCTGGTTGCCACTGCAATCAGAGTTCAGTTGAGATGCTTGTGGGCTGGGCCAGGAGGTAGTGGCTCTGCGTGTTTCTCCTCTGTCTCTGCCTCTGTGGATGCTGTTCTGGTCTGTGCTGTGGGAAGGGCCTCCATCTGAGGGGTGGGGGAGGGGTCTCCATGCAGGTTCTGAGCACTGGGGTTTGTCTGTTTGCACTCTCCGGATCAGCACCAGTACCTTGTAGGTCTTCTGCTCTGGCATTCTGTGGGCGACCCGTGTAGTTCTGGGGTTCCCACGGTGGGGCCGAGTGGCTTTGGCAGGATGGAGCCCCTCTGCTCAGAGAATGAGGTGTGGGGGTGGGATCTTTGTGCAAGCTCCCGGCTCGGAGGTTTCTCTGTTCGTCATGATCAGTGGGGTACCTCAGGTGTCTTCTGTGCGGGTGATCTGCAGACGACCCCGTGTCTCCAGGGGTTTGGGCAGCCCCGGCTGGGCCAGGCTGGCCACAGCTTGGCGCGTTGCCGCATAGCCAGTAAAGGTTGGGGGAGGGGTCTTCATGCTTCTCTGTTCTGAAATTCTTCCTTTTCTTTCTTCCTTTTTTGTTTTTTTCTGCCTCCTGTTTTTCTCTGGGTGTTCATCTTTTTATTGTTGTTGGTCTCTTGGACAAATTAAGCATTGGAACTCGAACTCTCTTTTTGGTTGGAGAGAGCTGTGGCGTTTCCCTACTGTCCTGTCGCCATCTTGGTCCCCCTTGCTTCTTTTGTTTTTAAGAAAAAAAAATGGAAAGAAATGTTTCCCATCAAAGGGCCCCAGATAGATCCTAAACACCAAGTTCCCGTGCAGAGCCCCACACCAGCCTCGCAGGGGAAAGAGCCGCACCTCCCACCCCACAGCTCTGATCAGGCCCTGCTCCTCAGACAGGCACAGAGGAAGACAGCAAGAGGGAAGAGCGAGGAGGGGCTGGTACCCCACGTCTCGCTGATGCCCAGGCCAAATGGGATGCCCTGCCATTTGCAGCTGACCCCTGGCTCAATGTCTACATCTCTCTGCTCTGTGCTCCCTTCCCACCCGCCCCGCAATTCCATGTTAGTGCCGGCAAAACATCCGTCCTGCTCACTGCCCCCCACCCCCGGCCCAGCCCTGCTGAGTAGGACAGCCCCACAGGACACTGGGGGGAAGGAAAGCCACTGGGCCCTGGCCGGCAGCTTTGGGGAGTTGAGGATGAAACTGCTTCACCATGTGATGGGACGGCAACAAAGGACACAGGCGCCTGAGGCCCCGAAGGCTGCAGCTGTGCAGTCAGGAGAAGGCCAGGGAGCCATCTGTCCCCTGTGCAGTCGGCAGAATGCCAGCATCTGCATTCTGGAAATGGCTGGGCTGAAACCCAGGGGTGGGGGTTTGCCTGTGAACCCCACTGCTGCTTTGTAGGGGGGCAGGAAGTTCTCACCAACCCAGAGCGCTCTCCCCCCACCCCCACCTCATCCACCTGCAGCCAGCACCGCCATGGGCTCAGAACAGAGACCCCATGTTCTAAAGCAATGTTCTAAAGTAAGAGTTCCGGGGCAGCCGGCCTGGAGGCTGTGGGGCTGTGGCTATTTCTGACACAAGTCCAACGCCCTTGAAAGTGTCCTTCATCTGCCTGGCCGCCCTGGCTGCTCAGCCTCTGCTGGCCTGGGGGGAGCTGGAAGGTCAGCTCACAGATGACCAGATAGATGACCGGAATTGCGCTCATCCTGATCCCATAGACAGAAAAGCTACCGTCTCACGATTTCTTTGTAAGTGGAAATCAGTCCTTTTTACCCAATTAGTCTGAATATATTTGAATAAAAGGCAATAGAGGCCTTGGCGCCGGGCCCTCAGATGGGCCCTGTGGTCATCTCCTTGTGGCCAGCTCAGGGCAGGACAGTAAGGAGCAGCATCATTGATTTTTGGAGCTGAGAACAGCCGTTCCTGCACTTGGGGAGGATGGGGGGGGCGGGGCGGACAGAAGGTCAGGCAGATTCAGATCCTGTGTTCTGTAGAGCCCAGCACAACACAAAAGACTTTCTTCCACCCCTGTTCTGGAATGTTCCACAGCACCACCACCCTGGGAGCTGCGGGGACATTACGCCTTGAGGCCCACACCCGATCTGCAGCATGTTGTTCCCCCAGCCTGAACTCAGAGGCAAGAGCCACCCCTAGGACCCAGCTGGAATGAACGAACACTCCAGGCCCACACAGGGGCCGCCCAGCCGGGGACCACAGGCCTTGACCCAGCCATCTGTGTCCTAACAAACCCCAGGGCTCATTTGGAGAGGACTTGGTGTGGTGATTTATCTTTGAACCCCTAAGAGCCATAACGAGTAGGATGGTCCACTCCCTTTGGAGCTGGTGAACACAGCACAAGGTGCAGATAAATGCATGTTTGATTCCTATGGCCAGTTAAGATTCCAAAGAAGGAATCGTCAATCCCATGCTCCCTGCAGTCTCCAGGTGCACCTTTTGCTTCAAATACAATGTTTTCCCATATATTCATCTTATTTATTTATTCATTTTTGTCAGTTGTGGGGCTTGAACTCTGGGCCTGGGTGCTGTCCCTGAGCTCTTCAGCTCAAAGCAAGCTCTCTGCCACTTGAACCACAGCACCACTTCCAGTTTTCTGGTGGTTAATTGGAGATAAGAGTCTCACTTTCCTGCCTGGTCTGGCTTTGAGCCGCAGTCCTCAGATCTCAGCCTTCTGAGTAGCTAGGATTACAGGTGTGTGCCACCTGAAACCCAGCTATCTCTTAAATTTTTGATGATAAGCTTTTAGAGAAAGGGGGTTGCTAAAACTACCTCGTGGGCAGACACTTCTCTGGTTTGTCAAGTTTACATTCATATAGCCACAAAACTCACAGGGGAGAGGATGACGGCTTATCCATTCAGTCTCTCCCCGTGGCTTCCTAGGAGAGCCAGGTCTCCATGGTGATATTCAAATGAGAGATGAGGAGGGGATTTGGCATGGAAATGATCAGTGTTTGGATTTAGACAACGACCACATGGCATCTTTCTTTAGAGCTCTCTGAAAAGAGCAGGAAAAGCAGTCAGATGACTCCAGCCATGGTCTGCTTTTCACAAACCTCATGTTACAGCCAACACGATGGCCTTCTGTGGTCCTTAGCATTATCTTTGTTGCACAAGTTTAAAAAAAAAAAAGCTGGGTGACAGTGGTGCACACCTGTAATCCCAGCTACTCAGGAGGCTAAGATTTGAGGATCACAGCCTAGACAAGGAAGTCTGTGAGACTCTTATTTCCACTTAACCACCAAAAAAGCTGAAAGTAGAGCTGTGGCTTCAGTGGTAGAATGCTAGCCTTAGGCACAAACCACTCAGGAATAGCATCCAAGTCCTCAGTTCAAGCTCCAGGACTGGTGCAAAAAGAGCAGGAGGAGGAGGAAGAGGAGGAGGAGGAGGAGGACGAGGAGAAAAAAGGTAAACTATGACATCCAGCATGCATGCCTTGCTCAGGGAGGTTTGGAACACAAATGGAAGCCCTGGGATTTGAACCTCAGATCATTTTTCTCCAAGGAAATATTTTCCTGCAAATTCACACACCACTTAGGCTTAGAAACTGCAGTATGGTGTTGCAGCCCGCCCTTTCCTGGGGCACAGCTGCCCCTCGCCCCTACAGCTTATCACAGGCCTGTATCAGCCTCCACAGGCCTGTGCCCAGCTCTGTGCCCAGGTTTGCCCTGTCATCCCAGCTACAGCAGGACAAGTAAATAGGAGGATTATGGTCCTGGTCAGCTACAGCAAGAAGCGTAAATAGGAGGATTATGGTCCTGGTCCGCTTAGGCAAACAGTGAGACCTGTCTCAAAAATAACCTGAGCAAAAGTGTGGCTGAAGTCGGAGAGAATCTGGAGCTCTGAGTTCTATCTTGGAAAGAGAGTGGAATGATTCCCTGGGAAGTTTTTCTGCATAGTAGAAAAGCTCTTCACCTTGAATTCCTTCCCTTGCACCGCTGACCATGAGCTCCCTCCAAAAAAACACAACCCTGTTCCCTTCCATAACATGCAACCATGCACCCACTTCAGCCCCGCCGTCTTTTCTGTGGCCCCTCCCTGGTATGTGGCTTGCTGCTTAGGTGTGGAGTAACTTCTGTGCAATTTTTCTCCTCTTAGTCTACTGCCAGACAAAGGTGCTCCTCAAAACTCCGAAGAGAAACATGACTTAACCCTTCTCGTGGCTGAGTTCATAAGGTTTATGACCTGACTCCACCCTTCAGTGTTCTTCCCTGGCTTCTCATTTCCACAGACTTATGTGGTCCATGTGGTCCACTTGGAGTCCTAGCCAGATCAGAAAGAAGCAGCCCAGTGGAGGCCCAAAGTGGGGCCTTCCCCCACCCATAGTCTCACATGGGTTAAAACCATCAGGTAAACAGAAGTGATCATCTTTGAAATCCTTTCCAGGAAAAGAAAAATACTTCCCATCTTCCAGATCTCCCTTTTGGCAAGACAGAAACCTCATCAAGCTGGGGTTGTTCATGGTTCTCTGGAGCTAGGGTTGTTCATGGTTCTCCGGAGGCAAGGAGGAGGCCTTAGCGAGCATTTCACCAGCTTTGTCTGTCAAGTTTCCTGCTTGCTCCAGCCCTATCACTTGCCCTAAAAAGAGAAAGGATGACAAATGGGCAAATGGGCAGGTGGGCTGGTGGACTGGTGAGTCTGAGAAACAGGACATATTGAAGAACACAGTGAACAAACCTGTCTGCAGTAAAGTTACATGCATGCACTGCGACATTTTCCCCCCAAACCAGTAAACCCCCAAATCTGGCCTTTTACTCACTTCTTGGTAGAATGGACTTGACTTCCTAGAAAAGATAGATAATTTGGTCAATGGTCCCTAAAGTTGCCCACTTTTAAAAGAAGGGGATCCTAATACCTTCCTTTCCCCTCAGTTGTAGATCTCTCACATTCTGTCCCCTGAGTGCCTACCTAGGAAGGCCTTGGCTAGAAAACTCTACCTGGCATCCTGCAAACAAAGGCTGCCACTGGTGAGGTGGGCGGTGGTTGTGTGGCAAGATTCAATAGGGACAAAACCTCTTTCCCCCAGCACTGGAAGATCAGTGCCTGACTGGCAGGAAAGCAGGCACGCCACCCATGTGAGCTGTCAACATGCACCCAGTCCTGCCCGCCTCAGGAGACAGAGGATCCACTGATCTGGTCCTCAGTGTCCACCACAACCCAAGAGCAAGCCGCTAATCAGACAGCGAAGCAAAAAGCAAACCCTGCACCCGGCCGATACCATCACACCCTGGAGTAGGGTGAGGACAGTGTTCCCAGCATGGGACTCCTCCCACAACTCCTCCTCTAGCTCCCCAGCTCTTCTTGTTTTATTGAGCGGGTGCTCAGAGCATTATGGGAAGAAGAAGCATAGAGCCCAAGGCACCAAGACCACGCCACCATTCCAGACCATGCCACATGCATCCTGAGCTGTCTCTCAAGTTGGCCCACCCAGTACAAGCGAGCTCAGCTAACCATTCCCTGAACTACCTAAGGGATTCTCAGAACAAGTCAATAAGCTAAGCAGACACGCTAGTTAACAAAGGAATCTCAATTGAAGTGGTGTGCTGAGAATAGTTTTATTCTTCAATTAAAAAATCTTCTAGCCAGGCACGGGTGGCTTACACCTATAATCCTAGCTACTCAGGAGACTGAGATCTGAGGATCGTAGTTCAAAACCAGCCCAGGCAGGAAAGTCCATGAGACTCTTTATCTCCAATAAACCACCAGAAAACTACAAGTAGAGCTGTAGCTCAAAGTGGTAGAACACTAGTCTCAAGCACAAATAGTGCCTAGGCCCTGAGTTCAAGCCCCACATCTGACAAAAAATATGCCTCTAATATCTGTCATGTGGCATATTGTGTCTACTGAGAGATCAACAGTATATGTATATATACATATGTATATGTGTGTATATATGTGTGTGTGTGTGTGTGTGTGTGTATATGTGTGAGTATATCAGCTGCTAATGAAGGAGACCTTCCAGCTCACTCTATATGAACCTACTCCATTTCCAGAAACTTCTGTTCCAAGATTAGAAATGTCACTGAAGAAGAGAAAGGGTGATTTTCCTTCCAGAGATTCACAGTAAAGTGGTATTTTCCTTCAACCGGTTGCTATGTTCTCTCTTTCTTATTTTGCTTTTGGTTCCTAAAGAGAAAGCACTCAAAATGAAATCATAGTAAAATCCAGTCCAAGAATTCTGAGTGGCAGGCATCAGGGAAAAAAAAAAAATTCAATGCTCCCACAACCTTTCTTTGCTCTTGGCAAGGATTCATTTCAACTCTGAGGAAAATGAGGAATGTGATTTGCAAAGCTGGCATGATCCATCTTATCCTTCTGCGGTGAGGTAACCCCTGCCATTTGGTTATTTCAGGGTGGCACTCGTGTGACATTCTGAAATGTACCGCTGAAAGCTAAAACCAGGTCCACCTCAGCGCAGCCTGACCACCCATCCTCCCGACATTTCTCCAGCCTTCCTTCCCGCCATGTCTCCTCCCAGTTCACCAGAATGACACATGGAGTCTGGCGCTCAGAGGCTGGTCTGTCTACCTCGATAGCAGTATGTATGGAGGAGGCTGGGCAGGGGAAATCTCAAATGTTTTCCCTGCGCTCTCCCTACTCCACCCGGCATCTGTTCAGGCAGAGACTCTGTTCCAAATGGCCAGAGCCATTCTCCATTTTAAAGGAGAAAACTAAAGATTTGCCTCCTCCCTCGTGACCAGGATTCAACCAACAATCTCCTCTGTGTATCACATTTCCCCATCTTCCACAGGCAAGGTAGAACTTTCCATAGATATTCTCCTGCTCTTCTCTCTTGTTCCCAGATAGCTCTGGAAGAGTGCACTTTTGGTTATTGATATTCTAAATAAAACTAGGCTCAGTGCAGGCCAATAAACTCGAGAACGCAGCCACACACGTCCCCACACTTATTTAAGCACTTTATCTCCCTTAGGGAAAGCACAACTGGGAAGAGACAGTGAGGAGAAACTACGCTGGCCGGGGACCCCAGAGCAGGAAGCCCAGGCTAAGGAATTCCACAGCTTGACCATCAGAGTGGACGCCACTGTGAACTGGATTTCCTGCCCCCCTCCCTCTGGCCCAGTGTCTCATCCAGCATCGTTTTCAGTCTTAGCCTAACCTGGGAGAACGCAGGGGACTGAGGAAGAACCAGATTTCTGCCTTGAGGATTAGGTGTTCGGCTCAGGAGTAGGAAATGGATCGAAACACTACCCAGAGGAATTGAGTACAATTCTCCCATCACCCACTATAATCTTCTCCCTCCCAGATCCACAGCAAACAAATCCTGGTGTGGGAATGTGGAATGCAACTGTTGATTGTACAACACTCACAGGGAGTAGAACAAAGTCGTCCATACTCCTGAAAGTGTCACACTAGCCCCTGAACATAAGCAGCATCTTCTCAGATTAGAGATGAAAAATTAAGAGGGAATTGTTGACTTGTTGATCATTTCTGGCTGTCTGACACAGTCTGTTCTGTCAGTCCATTGAGCACACGAGGCCCAACACAGAAACGAGCACTGCGCCCTCCATTCCTGTGCCGTGTGAAGACAAAGCAGGACACATCCAGGTGAGGACAGGCTAAGCAGCCCTCACAAACCCTAAAGAATGCAGCGTCTCCAGCCACTCCATCAATATATGGCCGCAGCCATTACGAGAAAGATGGAAGATTACTTGGAGAAACTCAAACAATATATTCCTAAGTAAGCACAGGCATTTTAGCACAACATGGATAGATTCAGATTTTCTTTTTTCCTCCTCCCACAGGAAGGCTTCTCAGCAAGAAAGCTTTTCATTCAGAGTGTTGTTCATCACTACTGACTGCCTGAGAAGGGAGGTTGTTACACAAGCTCAAAGGCCACTGACAACGTCATTACCTGTGGCCATTTGAATTTTGATTTTCAAGAAAGGTTATTTCACTGGCTGCTTACCCCACCCCACAACAGAGCCAGAACTCTGCCTCCCAAAGCTCCTTCTCCATTCACTCACCGAATGAAATCAGTTGCTTCCAGAATGTCTCGCATAACTAAGAAGAAATGAATTGAGTAAAATATTCTAATTTACAGTCTCCCTTGGCAAAGGAATGTGCATATAAACCAACATTTTTTGGCAAAGGCTGGCAAATCCATTCAGCCTCCCGAAGAATTCATTCAATGTTCCGTGTGTGGGTATATGGAGAGAAATAATGCTTGTAGAAAGTGTCTCGCTTGATATAGTTAATAAAATATTTCCACAAGACATTCCCAGCCTTAAGCCTTATCTAACTTTTCAAAGTAGGCATTCCCTGTGCTTTTCAATAATATGGTTCGTAATATTGTGTGAAATTATGAAAGCATTTTTGAAATTCATTAACTGTAATGCATGAGCAGTCTGTGATGAGCAAGCTGCCAGGCTGGGTAACTTGCACAGATAATGACTCCTACGTACTTGCCAGGATTTTTCTATTTTACTTTACCCAGGCAGTTAACAGCTTGCTTTTGTAGTCAAGCAAGACCGAGAAATGATCAGTCATGCAAGAGGGATGTTACAGTAGTAAACTTGGAAGTTATATTTAATAAAAGTCCAAGTTTTTTTTTCCCCGCCTGATTTACAAGTTTATTCTTCAGGAAAACAAACCAAACCAGAACAGGAACTTTCCTGTATTACCCTTTGAGCAAAGGGCTTCATCAGCTAAATCAAGCCTTGAGGTTTCTGGAGGAAGTGTGGGTTGGATTCAAGTTTGAAATTTCAGACTCAGCACCAACCCCTTAGCCCCAGGGTCAATTCAGAAACCACAGCCGCCTACTGCTCTCAATTTTCAAAGGCTAGATAAAATCTAAATCCTAACCACAGTCACACCCAAAGCAAACACTACAGGATGAGGTCCTGGGAAGGCACGTGGTGCTATGTAAACACAAAACCAAGTAGGGAGATTGCCCCTGGAAAGACTTAGTGACCTGACCCATCAGCCGCTCTTGGACTTAGGGTGGGAGGGGTGGGCCTGCAGCAGTTAGTGACTTGTGGTTTCTGGAAGGTTGAAGACCTGCTCCTCTGTGAAGAACCCTGATATGGCCTGAAGCAGCTAAGGCAGCTGGTACTATCCTGCCTGTAATGGAGCACGGGGCAAACCTGTGGATGCAGGGTCTGTTTTGGCAGGCCCTGGGGTCTGAGTGTGTGGAAGCTAACTGCTCTGTACCTGGGCCTGGTTTGCCACTGATGAATCTGAATCTGCCACGGTGACCGTTGGCTCTCCCACCTCCTCCCCTACATCTCAACCCACGTAGTCCACCTCCCCGGAGGGCAGCTCCCGGTTTTCTGGTTAACCTACCAGGAACAATCATGAGATAAATTCTGGATCGGACTCCAGGGTGTAAAATCTGTGGACAACTTTACCTGGCTCCATTCTGGGAGGTTCTCAACACTGGCTCAGTATCCAACAGTTACACCACCAGCAGTTTTGTCCTCTGGGGGTGTGAGTGGCTGAGCAGGCCTTCTCCTAGCTGGCCTTCCAGGCTTTCCTCCTGGGAAAGAAGCCCTCACAGGGCTTCTTCCGATTCCAGGTCAGGTGTAGTGGCAGCTGAGAAGAAAGCCACCGTCCCACAGCCACTGCCACGTGCACAGGTTGCCTGGGGCCTGCAACCAGGTTCTGTTCACTTCTGGTTCTTCCTCAGGAGCTGCTTTCCCTTTGACTTGCTCCCTTTCACGACATGAAAATGGAACTTTATGTCCCGGTGGGCAGCAGCTGGTGTATACGTTATCACACTGACAATGATCAGGCAATAGCGACACGGGGACCCCTACCGTTTGTACGGTAGGCCAATCCTGCTCCGTCCCGATTCTTCTTCTGTCTTTAATTGGAGTGTGCAGTACATAATTCTGGCTGTCAGCCTCTAAGGGAAGATAACCACATAAAACCCCAAGACAAGCCAGGTGCAGTGGCTCATGCCTGAAATCTGAACTACTCAGAAGGCTAAGATCTGAGGATCGAAGTTCCAAGCCAGTCCAGGTAGGAAAGTCCATGAGACTCTTATCTCCTTCCAATTAACCTCCAGAAAACCGGAAGCATTGCTGTGGCTCAAAGTGATAAAGTGCTAGCCTTGAGCAAAAGAGTTCAGGGACACCACCCAGGCCCTGAGTTCAAGCCCCAGGGCCCTAAAACAAAAACAAAAACAAAAACCTCAAGACTTTTCTGTACATTGACATTTGCTTGGCCTAGAGTTTTGTTAAGAAAAAGAAATGAAGAGGAAACATAAGAGTAACAAAAAGGAAGTGAGGAGCCAAAGAATGACCATCTTCCACAATCACATGTGAAATCTCCCACTCCGTGACACACCTAACACAGAAGGCTCCCCGACAGCTATCCACCTCCAGAAAAGACGAGAGACTGCATGGCCCTCCGTGCCGAGTGCAGCATTTCTGCATGTTTTCCTCTGTGGAGAGGAAACGCTCACTGCTATCAGGATAGAGTATAAATCACACTCTGCCTCTCATAGGGATGCTCCAAACTGAGGGAAATCATAAACAGGAATTAAATCATGAACACTCTAATGAAATTCTGATGAGTTATTTTTATAGGGAAAAGACCACATTAAATACAGTCATGTATTACTACTAAAAGTGCAGCTACTTATGAAATTGTTTTCTCATTAAATGGTAATTTGTATTAATTGTAAAACATTTCACTTAATTATGAGTAATTTTCAAGTAAAATCATCCCATCAAAAAATAGTCTTACCACATAAATCATGTCATAGTGGCTTTTCCTTTAGCTAAATAATGTGATTTTTTTTCTTATAACCTTGGAAAAAGCAAATTTAAGTTGATCTATACAAAGGTTTATCTCTACTTCTACCAGCTGTAAATGAAAAACTTTCTTATTTTTTTCCCTAATGGCTTTCATTTCAAAAATACACTTTCTTTGACAACATAAAAATTAAAAGAAGTATCTCTTTTTAGCCAGGCACTAGTGGCTTACATCTATAATCCTAGCTAAGATCTGAAGATCACAGTTTGAAGCCAGCCTGGGCAGGAAAGTCCATGAGACTCTTATCTCTGATTAACCACCAAAAAAGCTGGAAGTGGAGCTGTGGCTCAAGTAGAGCACTCAAGTAGAACGCTATTCTTGAGCAAAAAATCTCAGGTAGAGTAGTACCTAGGCCCTGATCAAGCCCCAGGACAAGAAGGAAGGAAGAAAGGAAGGAAGGAAGGAAGGAAGGAAGGAAGGAAGGAAGGAAGGAAGGAAGGAAGGAAGGAAGGAAGGAAAGAAGGAAAGGAGGGAGGGAGGGAGGGAGGGAGGGAGGGGAAAGAAGGAAGGAAGGGGAAGGAAGGAAGGAGAAAGAGAAAGAAAAAGAAAGGAAAGAAGAAGAGAAAGAAAAGAGAAAAAGAAAAGAAAAGAAAGAAGGAGACTCGCTCCATCCCTGCTTCATCTCAATGTCTTGCATTACAGTTGGACACTGGGTTGCTGAGGTGGTAGCTGCCTGTCTCTGTGCGTTCACTTGGAACATTTGCTTCTTTGTATGACACGTGGTAGGTCTTTAAATATTCGCTATATCCCTGTGGCTTTGATGCACATGATGGGCTGTCTCTTTCTCTTAATGTGTCATGAGTCTTTACATACTTAGGGTACTTTTAGGATCCGGAGATCTGAATTTTCACGGCGCCCATGGTTTGGATCTAGGATTCCCAGCACAACTCCCTGTACTGAAGGCTCAGTCACTAGCTGTGGCAGGCGGGGCATAGTTGGAGGAAGTGATGTCACAGTGATGTCACAGGGGACATGTCCATGAAGGCCTTATTGGATGTGTATGTTTGTGTCTTTTCCCCACCCCTTCCTGGAAGCCGTGGGGCCCCAGCTTTGCACCACCAGCTGCTCCCTACCCTGATGCTCTGCCTAGCCACAGGCCCCAAAGCAACTGGCCAACCAGTCAGGAACCCAAACTTCCAAAGCCAAAAGCCAAAACAAGTTGCTTACCTCAGGACTTTTGCCATCTTGACACCAAGCTGACCAATGCAACAGCAAATCTATTTCTCCACAGCCTTACTGTTTCCACCTTTGGTGTTCGAACACCATATAAATATTCACCCATTTTCTCCTGCAGTTTTGGGGGGTTTAAAATAGTTATCTGTAATCGATCTGAAATTAATTCAGATTTAAAAGGTGAAGTAGGAGCTAGCTGTTCCCGCCCCCTCCCACTGTGGCAAGTTAGCTGATTAATCAATGAATGTTTTGTTACATAGTTCACACTTGTAACCTAGATTCGACCCTCCTCGTTTGTTAAAAAAAAAAAAAAAATTGGTGTACATAGATTCTTCCTTACAGCAATCCTGCAATGTTCATCAATTATAAATTTTTCCCCATTTGCATATATGAACCTACACATAACAGACCCTAAATATCACACCAAAATTTTTGAGATAAGATAAGCACCTTTGACAATGTAACAAGATACTGAATTAACTCTCAAAAAATCATTTTCTATATAAATAACAGTTTGGGAAGAAATTTTTTAAATCTACTTACAATAGCCTCAAAAACAATAAACAATCTAGGGATTCGCTTAACCAAGGAAGGGAAATACCTCTACAACAAAAACTGTAACACCTTGAGGAAAGAAATTGAAGACGCTAGAAGTTGGGAAGACTTCCCATCTTTATGGATTGGCCGAGTTAATATGAAATGGTCACATTACCAAAGGCAACCTACAGATTCAAATGCAATGTATACCAAAGTCTCAGTGTCATTCTTTCCAGAAATAGAAAAATCAATCCAGAGACACGAAAGACCCTTCGCAGCAAAAGCAATTCTCAATAAAAAGGGCAATGCTAGAGGTATCACAATACCAGACTTCAAACTACAGAGTCATAGTAACAAACACAGCTTGTACTGGCAGAAAACAGATATGAAGACCAATAGCACAGGGTAAATGAATAAATGAAACCAGAAATAAAACCAGACAGCTACAGACATTTGATCTTTGATAAAGAAGCCAAAACACACTGGAGAAAAAATAGCCTCTTCAACGAATGGTTGGCAAACCCTGGGCAGAAATCAACTCCAAATAGATCAAAGAACTCAATAGAACACCCAAAACTTTAGATCTACCGCAGGAAAACACAGGGGAAGTTCTCTGAATAGGACTCCAATTGCCCGGAATTGGCAAGAGCAAGAATTGACCAAAGGGATTACATCAAATCAAAAATTTCTGCATTGCAAAAGAAACAATTACTAGGAGCAACAGTTACTCTGCTTCGTTGAGATAGTTCATCTGCACACTGTTCCTTGATGCGCAGACAGCGTTATTCCCGATGGCTTGAGAACCTGGTCACTTCAGACGATGTCTGCTGTCATCTCTGTCTGCGCTCAGCTCTGCTTTCTCTGTGCAGTGTTTTCCCTTTATGATCATCAAGGACACCTGGCTTCTCTGCTGGGCACAGTGTGTGAGCTCTGGGAGATGGCGGCCCACTTTGTTCTGGAAACTGCAGTTCTGATGCTTCTCTCATGGGCATTATGGCAGGTGTGGCGATCCGGGTCTTCTGTGAT
Organism: Dipodomys merriami; assembly: GCF_024711535.1. Classification (NCBI taxonomy): domain Eukaryota; kingdom Metazoa; phylum Chordata; class Mammalia; order Rodentia; family Heteromyidae; genus Dipodomys; species Dipodomys merriami. The sequence continues at coordinate 1,342,188 of NW_027204060.1, forward strand.
GATGCGTGTCCTCTGTGGTGACACGTGTCCTCTGTGATGATGCATGTCCTCTATGATGATGCGTGTCCTCTGTGACGATGCGTGTCCTCTGTGGTGACACGTGTCCTCTATGATGATGTGTGTCCTCTGTGACGATGCGTGTCCTCTGTGGTGATGCGTGTCTTCTGTGGTGACGCGTGTCCTCTGAGACAATGCGTGTCCTCTGTGGTGATGCGTGTCCTCTGTGGTGACACATGTCCTCTGTGGTGACACGTGTCCTCTGTGATGATGCGTGTCCTCTGTGATGATGCGTGTCCTCTGTGGTGACACGTGTCCTCTGTGGCGATGTGTGTCCTCTGTGGTGACGCGTGTCCTCTGTGACGATGCGTGTCCTCTGTGGTGATGCGTGTCCTCTGTGGTGACGCGTGTCCTCTGTGGTGATACATGTCCTCTGCGGTGACACGTGTCCTCTATGATGATGTGTGTCCTCTGAGACAATGCGTGTCCTCTGTGGTGACGCGTGTCCTCTGTGGTGACACGTGTCCTCTGTGATGATACATGTCCTCTGTGGTGACACGTGTCCTCTATGATGATGTGTGTCCTCTGTGAAATGTGTGTCCTCTGTGGTGATGCGTGTCCTCTGTGATGATGCGTGTCCTCTGTGACGATGCGTGTCCTCTGTGATGATGCGTGTCCTCTGTGGTGATGCGTGTCCTCTGTGATGATGCATGTCCTCTATGATGATACATGTCTTCTGTGGCGATGCATGTCCTCTGCGACAACACGTGTCCTCTGTAGTGATGCGTGTCCTCTGTGGTGACACGTGTCCTCTGTGATGATACATGTCCTCTGTGGTGACACGTGTCCTCTGTGGTGATGTGTGTCCTCTGTGATGATACATGTCCTCTGTGATGATGCGTGTCCTCTGTGGTGATGTGTGTCCTCTGTGGTGACACGTGTCCTCTGTGATGGCGCGTGTCCTCTGTGGTGACACGTGTCCTCTGTGATGATGCGTGTCCTCTGTGGTGACACGTGTCCTCTGTGATGATGTGTCCTCTGTGATGATGCATGTCCTCTGTGGTGACGTGTGTCCTCTGTGGTGACACGTGTCCTCTGTGGTGATGCATGTCCTCTGTGGTGACGTGTGTCCTCTGTGGTGACACGTGTCCTCTGTGATGATGCGTGTCCTCTGTGATGATGCGTGTCCTCTGTGATGACACGTGTCCTCTGTGGTGACACGTGTCCTCTGTGATGATGCATGTCCTCTGTGGTGACACGTGTCCTCTGTGATGATGCATGTCCTCTGTGGTGACGCGTGTCCTCTGTGGTGACACGTGTCCTCTGTGATGACATGTGTCCTCTGTGATGACATGTGTCCTCTGTGATGATGCGTGTCCTCTGTGATGATGCGTGTCCTCTGTGGTGACACGTGTCCTCTGTGGTGACGCGTGTCCTCTGTGGTGACACGTGTCCTCTCTGGTGATGTGGTCCACGCCCTATTCCACCTGTCCAGAAGCCACTGTGAGCTCCTACCTGAGCCTGAAATCACCCAAAGGGCTGTGGCGCTTTGACAAACAGATTTGTTTTTCTTTTTTCAAGCAGGAAGAAACTTGTTTATTAACACAGAGCAGCCCTTTTTAAAGCAAAAAAGAGCGGGTGGCATGGCAGGGGAGGAAGAGGAACCAATCACTGTCAAGGTCACACCCTATCATGCACCTAAACTTCCACGGGCTGGTTACACACTGAACATAAGGCAAGTTGGGCTCTGCCCACTCTACTCCCTCTCAGTGCCATCTTTGCTGCCCATGTGCCCTTTTTTTTGTTTTAATGGCAGACCCACCTCCCAGTTAGTTATCCTTTTCCCTCCTCTGTAGAGGTTGTTTTAACAGGATTACACTGTTAAGCATTGGCTACACAGGGGGTTCAAGACAAGTCTGGGGGTCAAGATTCACCAGACAAGGATAGAGAGGGCCCTTATGCATGATCCAAGAGCCCGTCCAGTTACCTCACTAATTGCTTGTATAGCAGCATTATTGAATCTATACTTATTGTTAAACAACCACCTTTTGTTATGCTTCCAGTTTAGATCTTTTCCAACCCCACAAGCAAATAGCTGGATTAGAACAATCCCCACCTCTGGACTCTGAAGTGGCAAAGACTGCTATCCCATCCTTCACTAAGGTCAAAGGACTAGTAGTGACATTTCCTGGCCTGGGAATGCTTTTGCTGATGGTTTTTCCATGCCTTCCTTGCATTATACGTGCACTGCAAAACTCTTATGAGCTTAGCCAGCCAGTTATCAAGCTCCGAATGAATGAATTTCCCCCTGAGAGGAATCGCAGCCAGAGACGGGTAAGAGGGGGTGTCAGTCTGCCCAACCTAAGACAGGGCCTTCAGCTTCGCTCTGAAGAAGTTTCCGATGACAGGTAAGGCAGACAAGGCGATCCACCCAACCTAAGACTGGCAGGTTCCCTTCTTTAAACAAAGACAGGGGAGATGTTGGGAGCCATTGGGAGCTGACAGTAAAGCTCAAAGGTCATCTTGACCCCTGTGCTAGCTTAAGGGCACGTACAAGGAACTGGCTTACTTAAAAGACACCAGGTGCCCAGGATTGCTTTGCTATGTCTGCAGTTTGTTTTAAATTTTCCCTGTTTTTCTGGACTATAGTAGAATGGCCTGAGTGTGGGGGTCCACGAGGATGCACCGTGCCGCATGTGTGGAACTCCCAATACCCAGGCTGCTCCCGTGTTCTGAAGAGGATGACCTTACGAGATACTGTGGGGATGTCAGACTTGTTTTTCTAAGGTGAGAGGTGCACTTGATGAAATGAATGAACTATCATTTTTGCCAACCCAGCCTCCCTTCTAGGCACAGCCTCTCCTGTGTGCTCAGGCCCAGCCTGGCAGCCCTGCCTGGGTTTCCTGCATGCTGTCTGGGCACAGGGCCTGGACTCAGAGCCCCTGTGTCTGGCTGTCATGGCACACCGTCTCTCACACCAGGTGAGCTAAACCTGCCCCAGAGTGGATGCCGGGGAGCCTGGCCCTGGCTGGGGGATGGGGAGGGGAAGGGGTGCGGCGGGAGAGGGCCAGCTTCTGCCTGGGCTGAGACAAGCTCCAGCCTGAGCACCTGGGAACCTTCAGGGCAGAGCAGAGGTGGTTTGGAGAACTCAGCCCTAACTTATGTGTCCCCCCCTCACCTGGGGTCATCTCCCAAACACTGCCTGCCTTTCATTACCTGCTTCAGGGTGTGCTCTGGGGGACGGATGCAGGGGAGGATGAAGCCGGACAGGCTTGTCTTCAGGAGGACCCACCCTTCTAACCTTGGAAACCAGACCTCACTGTGTGGCCAGGGCCGGCCTCACACTGCGATGCACCTGCCTCAGCCTCCTGAGTGCTACACCACCATGCCCCACACCTGCGCCCAGCCTTTGGACGATGGGCAGTCAAAGCATGCTGCTCTCTCTGCCTTTGGTCTTTGGCTCTTGAATAAAATGTCACAGACACCATCTTCAGCATCCTTCAGAGGGTCTGCTGCTACTTCCATTCTTCCCTGGGGCCTCTCTTCACACCTGTCCACTCTTTTCTTTTCCAGTACTGGGGCTTGAACTCAGGGCCTTGCACTTTCTCCATTTGCTCGATTGCCTGGCTTTTGCCTTTCTAGTTGAGCCACACCTCTAGTCAGGCTCTTTGGTTTGGTTTGGTTGCTGGCTAATTGGAGATAAGAGTCTTGGGAACCTTTCTTCCTGGGCTGGCTTTTTAACTCAGTTCTCAAGATCTAAGCCTCCTGAACATCTCGGATGTCAGGGAGAGCCGTGGGCAGCTGGTTGAGCCAGACTCTCGTCCGGCCTTTGAATTTCCCACACCTTCGTTCAATAAAGTCATTTTAGAATAAGATAGCTAAAATTGCTTTCTGTGATTTGAAGTAACAGAAAGCAATGAATATAAATGATACATTATGTTTCCTTCAGCGACTAAGACTTTGTGAGAAAAGTAAGTTTGAAAAATATACGAGCATTGAATGCTAAGAATTTATTATTCATAAAATCAAGCCCGTAGAAATCACTTTAAAATGTCAGTGTTCTCAAGCTCCTCACATTTCATTTTGAAATAGTGTCTCTGGCTGTGAAAATGTCTTTGTAACATTTTGACACAATGCCAAAAGATCCAAACAGGTATTGATCTAGAAGAGTGAAATAACTTGGGGTACTGAGAAGGGGCTGGTGTGTTGCTAGGCCTGTTTTGTGTTTCTCTCTATTATTAAGTTCTCATTGTACAATATAGTGTCTCTAAGCATGTTTATGGAGTAAATAATTTTTTTAGGTTTTAGCAAGCATTTGTTTTAGTATAATAGAGTTAAAATAGAAAGAAATCGAAGAAGAGAAACGCTTCTGGCTCCCAGGCAAGAAGTGGGAGCTAAGGACTTCTGGAAGTTTCTTGGGAGATTCCTGTGCAGATGCTGTGGTCACCCAGGAAGTAGCCTGTCTACACCCTCACCTTAGAGCTTGCTCAGGAAAAATCACAAAACAAAGCTACTCAAACAGGGTTTAAAGAAGGCCTCCTAATCCCAGAACCCAGCACGATTGGAACAACTTATATACTAATGGGTTATAACCAAGAAAACTAATGACTATCCATGACTATTCATGAGTGCATGCGGATATCAATCAATCTGTATACATTAACACTGATAAGAGACACCTGTGATCCCAGCATCCCAGAGCCAGGGAGGAGGATCTCCAAGTGGAGGTGAGCCTGGGCTACACAGCCAGACCCCACCTGTAAATAAACAACCCAAATAATCAGCATAGAAGTAGTGAAGGAACTGCTAACTCGTCATGTGACAACATTAGAGAATGAACTCAGTCAACGATCATCAATTAGTGCCAAAAATTAGTAGATATGAGTATGATAAGAGACAGAGAACTTAATATTAAATACTGTTTCCAGGATCTTACACAGACATTTATCCAATGCACAGAGGAAATGACTAATGTGAAGAAATTGCTAACAGTGAAGCCAAGGAAACAGCTTTCTCCAGAGGGCAGCTGAACCAACGTGACCAGTTATGAGACAGAACGGTGTGAGCTTCCGAGAAGATGTGATGTCCTTGTCAACTTTATTGGTGCAGTGTCCCCAAATAATTGGGTACATATTCTTGTTGGTGTGTCCAGGATCACATTCTAGAGAAGTTGACACTGGAATTGGGAGACTGAAAAAAGCACATGGCTCTTCTGGTGTGGTAAGCCTCTTCCAGGACACCGAAAACCTGGCAAGAAGGAAAGGCCAGGAGAATTCTTTCTTATAGTACAAGAATTCTTTCTTATACTATTGACTCTCCTGGCACTCAGGCCTTGAGGCTCACCGTTAGCTCTCCTGTCCTGATCTGCTCAGCCTCTGTTGTTATTCTCTCTCTCTCTCTCTCTCTCTCTCTCTCTCTCTCTCTCTCTCTCTCTCTCTCTCTCTCTCTCTCTCTCTCTCTCTCTCTCTCTCTCTCTCTCTCTGTCTGTCACTCTCTCTCACTAGTTGTACGTGGCATATTCTGGCCATGGAAGGGAGCTAAACAATTCTATGTATGACACTTTTGGGGGATGTTTGGGAACTATCATGAACACAAGGAAGCTGTCTGGCTGTTTTTCATGTCACTAGGCTAAGCAAAGGAGGACAGGGAGCAGCCATGTGGTCTAAACTCCCACTTCGAGTGTTGCCAGTGACCTTACAACGGGCTGAGATTGTCAAACAGCAAATGGTGCATTTCTCCTTCCATGACAAGAGTGTCCACCGAACAAATCCCTGCTTTCAGAGGTCCGAGTCCTGTTTCCCATCACTGGCTTCAGTTGTATAAGACTTTGATATTCGGGAAGGATGGATGAGGGAATCATTAATACTAAATTTGAAACTATTTTTGCAAGGCTTAATTTACTTCAAAACATAAAGTTGTTTTTTAAAAAAAAAAGTTGTTCAAATCATTATTTAAGGCAAACTGCAAAGGCCAGGCAGCTTCTCCAGAGGCTGAAGTCAGCCTTGGCAACATGGGCTAGAGCAGGAATTTGCTTCAAAGAAGTAAAGTCAGAGAGAGCAAGCTTGTACTGAAATGCCAACTAGAAGTGGAGGACACAGTGGAAATCAGCATGAAAGTCTTCAGGATGTTGATTCGGTCAGAATCTGTAGTGCGTCAGGGCAAGCTGCAGCCCCACCATAAAAATAAAATGAGAATTATAAACTAGATATAAAAAAAAAACCACAAGAAGCACAAGTTACACCATAAAATCACTACCTCCTCAACACAGAAATATTAAAAGGACCCAAATAAGGGACTGATTGAAAAAGAAGTTAGCAATTTTAAGACAAATGGGAATGGGAAGAAGTGAAGGATTTCCACAAATGAGTGATTTCTTTCCCTCATCAACTTCTGATCAAAACCGTTGAATGTGCGTTTCTCTTATAGACAGATGGGGACACTCTGTTTCTTCTAATAACCATGCATCTGCCTGTAAAGCATAAATATGAATTTCTGTCTCCACGGGAAGAAAAGCTGCACACAGGGAATTGTGCAGAAGGCACAAAAGCAAGTAGAAAAAAAATTGAAATTATATTCCAAAGGGAAGGAAGTAGGCACACCCACATGTAGCCTCAGGCATAGGAGGAGAGGGGGAGACTGGAGACACCCCTGAGAGGCCAGGAGTTCAGGGCAGGAGAGGAAGACTCTGTCTTGTGTGTATATAGCAGTCCAGCCTAGTATCCAAATGGAGAGGAGACGTCATCTCGAGCCAAACAGTGCAAAGCCACAGCAGTGTGAGCCGGGACCAGCTTGTCCGTCCCCATGAACCCGTGCCATCCCCAACGGCCTCCCTTTTGCAGGAGATGGGAATGTGCAGCAGGCAGCATGGGGGACTGGTGTGTGGAGAAGAGCAGACTCCAGACATGGGGCCCAGGCACTGTCACCAGGCCTGTCCCCCGGGGCCCGGGGCCCGGGCACTGTCACTGGACCTGTTCCCTACTGACCCCTGCCCAGCAGGCCACGGCTCCTGGAGATACAGGAAGGGATGTCTATCACAGACTCAGCCTGCCCCTGGCACACAATTGTTTTTATGAACCAGCACCTGTTGCCAATGAGCAGTGGGGAGAGGCTCAGTGGAGGACGAGGGGCGAGAAAGGTTCTCACTGCATAAATTCTGTGCTCAGCCAGTGTGGTGGCCGGCACTCAGGACCCGCTCAGGTTGATTACACAGGAAAAGGAGCAAGAAGTGTTGGTTCTGAAAGCCAGTTTTGCAAATTACTTTAGCTAAGGGTTTATTAGAACATCTACAGACACCAGACAGGTAATGAACCAGAGGAGGGCCAAGAACGTTGGGGCATGTCTGTAATCCCAGCAGTGTGGAGGCCCAAACCAGGAGATCCCGCATGTGAGGCCAGCCGGGGCCACAGGGCAGGCGCGCCATGTGAGGTGTGTGTGGCCGCTGAGGCCCACCCACTTTGTTGGTAATCAGTGAAGGGTGGGGGTCCCACAGTCCCCTCAAAGGCACCCCACATGACCTGACAGGCTCCGCCTCCTGGACATTCTTACCACCTCCTAAAGGTATCCAAGCCTTCAACACACAGGGAACATTCTAGAGCCAAAGCACAGCAAGGTGTGCACCTACTGGAGACAGGAGACCGTGTCAAGCACGCTGCAGCTGCTGCAGCGTGGGCAATGCTAAGGGCAACGGAGCTGGGCAGTGCTGAGAACAGGAAGCAGAGGAGAGGGTACAGGAAGGGGCAGGGACAAGGTAGAGTCCCCAGGACATTTCTTGTGAGCTGCTCCTCCAAAGTCCCACCACCTTTTTGTCACCAACACCCCCCAATCATGCCCCCATATTATTAATCCACCACATGATCAATCCATTGATTAGGGCACAGTCCTCGCCTTGCACTCTGTCCGGGGAGACGCCCCCAGAGGGCTGCACTGAGCTCCTTGGGGTGTCTCAGCCCAAACAAGTGGACAGTGGCATCTTTGCACTACCCCAGGCTTCTGTCCACTGCCTCTCCCTCAACACCCCGCCTCAGAGAGGAGTCCGCAGAGGAAACCGAGGCTCCTCAGATCCGCAGACACCAGCAGCTCCAGGAAGTGTAGCTCTCAACAAGAAATCTCCTTATCAGAAAGCTGGTTCAGAGGTCCCCCACCTACCCACCCATGGTGCAAATCCCTGTGGTGGGAATCTCCCCCTATAAATCTACCCCCCTTCCTGTGGTGTGAATCCCTTTGTGGTGCAAATCCCCCCTGTGGTGTGAATTCCATGGGTTCAGGCAGCCTCCCATCCATCCTCTGAACAAACCAAAGAAATCCCACGGGGTCTGAGCTGAGCATCAAGCATTTTTATTACGATTTAAGTTTCTATATTAAATTTGAAGCTTGGATATTAAAATGGAGTCTTTATTGCCTCCTCCTGCTTATTAGGAAATCCCGAATGATCGTCGTGAAATTGCTTTCCTCCACCATGCGTGGGGGGGCAGGGGGAACAGGTGTGTGTGGACACTAGGGCAGTAGTTCCATCATCAGCCTCGGCCATCGACGGCCGGGCTGCACGGCTTTTACCACCAGGACACTCTTCTTTTTCTTCCCTCTTGCTTTTTTGAAAACAGAGATTCCATCTGGTCACAAAAAATAGCTAACGGCTACTCATTGTCTTTACATTATGTAGATCCTGCCCAACACAAGGGTACTGGGCCTTGGTTAGTTTTTAAAGTAGCCTTGTCCTGAACACTAGCGGTGTAAAGCCCAAGAAGGCAAAGGTCACTAAGGGCAGAGACCAGTCCCTGTGTCCATGATTGAGACATTCCTGCCCCTCCCAGCCTTTAAGGGCCCGTGCACAAAGACCATTCCTACTCGGGGATCCTGGGAAGCAGTGACAATCTACCACCACCACCACCACCACCACCTACTGCCCATCACAAAGTTCATTGCCACAGCCCACACAACAATCAGGCCCATTACCAATTATTTTGATGGATGATTGATTGATCAATGGACTGATTTGCACAGTAGGGACACAGTCCAGGATGTTGAGCTTGCTAAGCAAGCCATGCCCTCAGCCACTTTGTTTTTGTTTTTGTATTTTGTTTGTTGAGATGGGGTCTTGTGAACCTTGCCCAGGCTAGCTTCAAACGTGACAGTCTCTCAAGGAGCTGGTTACAGGCAGGCATGCTTCACCCTGTCTGATGGGCAAATGTTTTTTTTTTTTTTAATCTTGTATTATCAATACCAAATGGAAAGAAACTCATTCCATGGGATGTTTTTGTTCATTTGCTTTGTTTTCAACACAGAGTTTCATTAGGTCACCCAAACTGGCCTCAACTCAAGATCCGTCCTGACTCAGCTAACCAAGCACTGGGATTATAGGTGTGTGCCACTGTGGCTGGCTTCCACATGCCGTCTTCTCAAGTTACCTTCCCAACATACCATTAAGACATAATGGAAACACTCAGACATGCCTGAAACTACCCTCTGTAGAGGACATTTCCCATTCTTCTTAGGAAATGGATAATATATTCAATCCCTCCAACTACTATCACCACACAAACTGCAATCATTTAAAAACCAGACGTTCAATCTTTACCTGATTTATGTAACTGCCGGCGCCCCCCCTCCCCCGCCGTACATCATCTTTATAATGACAATGAAAGAAACAGTCACCAAGTGTCCAAAAATCTGCTTTAATTCTATTTCTGTGAATTCCAGGAAGAACATCATTACATTTACTGTTACAAAAAGCAAGCGGGACATCTGAACATGCGATTGAAAAGTGGATTCACAGCAAGACAGATGTATGTTGGTACCAAAATATAGTTCCCTGCCTGAAAGGGGGAGCTTTCTTCTCATTAGCCACTCAGCTCTGATTGTGAGAAAATATTTCTCCCCCCCTTTGGGAGAAGTTAATGACTTGTGGTGCTATACTGTCTATTCTGATAGCAGTCTGTTACACTGAAAATCTTCCTTTGAACTCTGTAAGTTATCATCAGAAAATTAATAAGTATGACAGCAAATAGCCTGGTAACTCAGCCCTTGTTACATACAAAGCAATTAGCAAAAATATGTAACAAAATCCATGTAAAACAATCAGTTTGCCCTTAAATAGAGAAGATCGTCTTCTTCCTCACAGCCCATTCTGGGTGGAGCAGGGGAAATCTTTAGGTAGAGTTACTTTTTCAAATATCTTTTAACTGAATTACAAAAATGCACCTAGGCCGGGCACCAGTGGCTCACACCTGTAATCCTAGCTACTCAGGAGGCTGAGATCTGAGGATCATGGTGTGAAGCCGGCCCGAGCAGGGAATTCTTGAGACTTTTATCCCTAATTACACACACACACACACACACACACACACACACACACACACACACACACACACACACACACACACACACACACACACACACACACACACACACACACACACACACACACACACACACACACACACACCCCTCTGCATCTGGGTTTCTCAATTTAGAAGGAAAAACTGACCACAGCTTCAAATGAAGGATTTGTCCTGTAGTCCTTCATGAAGTCGCTTGATGGACTCAACATTTATGGAAGAAATGATGCTACCTGTGACTGGGATGTGAGGGCAGGGGACAGACACTGACGCCTGTAGCCAGGCGGCCGGGCAGTTTCACACCCAGGGCATGCATTTAATCCAGGTCACACAGCACCTCAGGCGGAGAGGTTGGGGGTACAGAGGCAGTGTCACAAATCCACACATGGGGGACACGGGAGGTCAAAGGGAGAGTGACACCCCAGCTTTAAAATCACGTTTGCTAAGCATTTCAAAGCCTGGCTCCTCTTTGTGGACAAAAACGAAACAAAAAAAAAACAAAAACAGGACATTCTACACAGGACCTTGTAAACATCGCTGAAGTGTCCACTTCATACGCATCACAGCCTCAGAAGAAAATAAATCTCCGGTTTCTCGTCCAGGCCCGGCTCAGTCTGCAGAACTGGGCCGTCTGAACGGCACTGGTCGGCACAGCGGCCGCGCAGCACCGCGCAGGCCCCCTCGGGGATGCCCCGGCCCTCCAGGGCACCCTCCTTTGAGGGCCTCAGGTACCCTGCGATGTAGGAGCCGGTGGAGTGGCGGTTCACAGCCAGCCCGGGCGCCGGCGGCCTCTTCCTGAGAACCACGCCACCCCCCGGGCCAGCGTCACCCACCTTCGGCCTGCTGGCTTCCTGCTTCTCCCTGGCACGGCTGGCGATGTTCCGAACTCGGCTCTGACTCCTGGAGGACAGCTTCCGCACCAGCGCCTGCGGCAGCTGGCCGGCCTCCTGCCTGGAGTCCCGCACCTGACAGCCGTCCTCCTGCTCTAAGTTCACCAGCTGCCGCAGCTGCTGGGTCAGGGCGTCCAGAGGCCCCAGGCCGGACGTCCTTGAGGCCGCCCCCAGCCTGCCCGCCCCGCCCGTGGGCACGAAGCTGCGGCTGATGCACTGGTACTTGCTCTCGAAGTTGCAGGCGATGTCCTCCGAGGTTAAGTCCCCCAGGCTTTTGGATTTGCAGGGACTGGACAGGGCAGCGGGTGGCCTTGGGGCTGGCCCGGGGGCCTGCGCACCCTGGACAGCGGCCTGCTGGGGCTCGCTGGCCTGGCGCCCTCCTCTCTGTGAGGCCGGGACGTGGTGCTCAGCACCAGCGCCCTGGGAGGCCGGGTGCGGAGGCCTCTCACCACTGGGGAGAATTTCCCAGTGGTGAGACCGGAGCGTCTCCGCACAACAGCCATTCCTCCAGTCTCTCGGGCAGGGTTCCAGCACATTCTGGCCGTATTCCAGCTTGACTGGACAGGCGAGTGGAGTGGCAGCCAAGCCTCCTTCGTGGCAGGTGGTCAGAGACAGATCTCCTGACGCGCCGTCCATTTCCACCAGGCTGCTCTCTCCAGAATCCACGCAGCGCACGGGGCCCGCCATGATGTCATAGCTCAGGGTCAGGTCGGTGGATGGGGCAGGGCTGCTGCCACTTAGCAGCTCCCAGTGCTTCCCACGGATGGGAGTTTGGGGGAACCCACCACGAGGAGCATCAGGGGACCCCCGTAGGCTTGTAGCACAAGGGGCCTCTGCGGGCATGGATTTGGAGTGGGGAGGGCGGGTGGTCCCAGTGGGGGTGGCGAAGCTCTCAGGATTGAGGAGTGGGCTGAGCTCCAGGGACGACAGGAAGGACGGGACAGCCTCGTCCCCAGAGCCTCCACGCTGGGAGGCCGGGGGAGGATAGCCAGCCTGGACGTGAGGCTCCTCAAAGCGTGCGATCAGTGCCGAGATGGAGCTGCCTGGCTCCGTGTCGCCCGTGAAGGTGGCGTTGTCCAGGAGGAGGGAGACGTCTGCGTCCTGCAGGATGGCCGTGGAGTGCAGGTCGGGCGTGGCGGAGCAGAGCGCGGACATGTCTGACAGAGACAAGGATGCTCGCGCCCCAGCCCGGCCGCCCCACAGGCCGCCTGGGGAGAGGGTGCTGTGCCCACCCTCCGCTTTCCCCCCTTCTTTGGCTTGCTTGTCTCGCAGGTTTTGTGTTGGGTAAGAGCGGGGGAGGAGGGTGGACTGGAGCCCCGGAGACCAGCTGGGGCCCGGGCCCTCCTGGCCGTTGTCGCTGGTGGCTTGTGGCTGGGTGGGGACCATGGTGGAGAGGACATGGGTGGCCCCCGGGCTGGCATCTTTATGGAGGAGGGCAGAAGAGGAGGGTGAGGACAGCTCTTGGTTGAAATCTGGAAAAGGTGGGCCTTTTCTACTGGCCTGTCCTGTTCTTCTGCCATCTTTGCCTTCTGCTGAATGAAACAAACAACACTTTAGGAGTGGCATATCACCTTACCTGCAAACACTCACGTTTGTCTTGAGACGGACAAATGGAGAATGTGAAGCTGTTACACCGTGCAGAAGAGAATTATGGGTCGCACAGGTTTGCAAAGAAGAGTGCATGTGTGATGAGTAAATAGTACAGTATGTTTATGGGGACGTCACCGGAGCTCCCTGTGAATGGCATTACATCGGCTAAGGATGTAATTAATATTCATTGTCCAAAAGAAAATGCCAATGAGTCACCATAGTTTCACAGTGAGGATTACCTGCGGTGGCGTCCTATTCAGATTTGTACTACACAGAAGCGTGGTAATAAAAAAACAGAACAAGACAGCTCTGTTAAACACAGCATTGCACTTCCTGGAAGCAAGAGACTGTAAGCTTTACAGTTAGACATCTATTAGCAAAAAGAAAAATCGCAAATGATACCACTTAAAAAGACATTTTGGCAAGAGATTAAATTTAACCAACTAAAACAACTAGAGGGTGAATCACAAAATCAGTATCTACTGACTTAAAGATGTAAAGAATTGGCTACCGATTTTAAGACCATGCTACTAATAATGTGTTTAATGCTGTTTTTGTTTTTAGTAAACAAGTTCTATATTGAATTGCCCCCCAGAATTGGAAGTATGACGTCAGACCAGTAAGGAAAAGTATAAAAACACACAACTTCCAGTAACTCAGGTTCATGGCTGACTGACATGTACTAACATAACATTAAATGTTCAATTATTCTTGAATTATTCTTGATAATTCGTTGAATTATCTTCTAATGTTTTCGGAGTCATATAAGAAAAAGATTTGTCTCACTAAGCATTTAACTGAGAAAAAAAAATCCTGCATAATAATTTTTAAAGCTTAAGAGCAAAACATAAAGTGAGAAAAAAATCCTGCATAGTAATTTTTAAAGCTTAAGAGCAAAACATAAAGAAAAAAACAATTCAATATCCTTTATGTCACCAACCAGAGATAGTCACTTTGACAGAAGTATGGAATAAAGTTTAGAATTTTATGTTCTACTTTTTCTCCGTATGTCTTCTCAACACGAAGTATTGCGTGATTGTGAATTGTTCCATACTTGCCCAAAGTAACTCATCTTTGGGGTGGGGAGGGCACTGTTCTTGAGCTTCTTTTGCACAAGACTAGTGTTCTACCACTAAGGCCACAGGTCTACTTCCTGCTTTTCAGTGGTTAATTGCAGGTAAGAATCTCATGGACTTTCCTGCCTGGGCTGGCTTCAAATCGCAATCCTCAGATCTCAGCCTCTTGAGTAGCTAGGTGATTACTGGCACCTGGCTAACAGGTAAACACAGCTGATAGATTCACAGAACTGTTTTCAGAGGTAAGAATAATGAAAACAGGTCTTTGAGATGGCTTTCTAATTCATCCTAACGGCATTAACCTCATCTTAGCTGCATCATTAACAGGGTTAATTATCATCAATTTTTATAAAACATAGCTTTATCTTCCAAATTATGGGGTTATAAAGTAAACTTTGAAGTATATTTCCTGTCTTCTATGATAGTGTGGTTAGTGAAATTTCAGACTTTTAAACTCCCCTTTCTCCTTTACCCAGCTAGGAATTGCTGTTTCTACTCGGACCATCTTAACAAAGATCGGAATGGCTTTTGTAGGAAACTAGATTTTAGAAATGAGATTGATGCATAGAGAATGATTTTGATAAGGGGATTGCCTACCACATTCAACTTCTCTGACATAATTCAGACTCAGTTAAAACATATTTGTTCCAGAGAGGTGATATGGGCAGAATTTCGGAACTTAAAAAGACTACGACAGAATTGGGGGGGGGGGTCGTAGATAAAAGTTGAGAGCTCTGTTTCCTTGCAAAATGGTGGTTCCTCTTTGTTCCTATTTAGGCATTCCTGATAAGAGTCAGCAAGGCACTGAGGTGAAGGAAGTGTGAGCAGTACCTGACTGCCATGCTTGGGGCCTCGGACCAGGCAGGAGCCACAGACCAGGGGGCCCAGGTCACAGGAAGACATGGTATCGGCCATGTGTCAAGGAAGCAGAGAGTTTACAAGTGACAGTTTGCTCTCCACATTTGGTTTTCTATCCCCATGGAAATGTGTGGAGAAAAGTGTCTGAATACTCAGCCTCAGAAAAGTCAGCACGTTTGATTCAATCGCAGAAAGCCAGTTAGAAAACTAGCATGTCTACTCCTACTTGGCAATTTTCTCCCCTCTCCATGCAGCCTGGCGACAGGCACACACCAGGGTGTTGCCCCATGCTCTCTGACCTCACCCCCAATATCAGACAGAAAGACTCTGTGTCTGAAGCAAGTAGCTCCGTTTGCACTCTCCCCTCTGAAGTCTGAAATCATCTTGGGCAAGCAGGTAGTATTGAAGCTGCTCCTTTGCCAGGAGCCAGAGGTTCATACCTGTCATCCTCGCTACCTAGGAGGCTGAGATCTGAGGATCACAGTTTGAAGCCAGCCAGGGCAGAAAAGTCCATGGAACTCTTATCTCCAATAAACTACTCAGAGAAAGCCAGAAGTGGTGCTGTGGCTCAAGTGGTAGAGTGCTAGCCTTGAGCAAAAGAAGCTCGGGGACAGCACCCAGGCTTTGAGTTCAAGCCCCAGGAAAGACAATAAATAAATAAATAAATAATAAATAATAAATAATAAATAATAAACAGCTCCTTCTGTTTCCAGTATCTTTTACCATCCTCCACAGGGGATGAAGGCAGCTTCGTGAAACCTCATGCCTCTTACCCGGAGAGCTCTCCTTTGCCCCTGTGGCAGTAGGGGCCGCGGACATGGGGAGTGGGAGCTCCAAGGCCCCCAGGAGACCCCGGTCCACAGGCATGGAGACTGGGCGCGCTTGCAGACTCCGAGTGGTTCTTCGCAGGACTCCGTCCTGATCCCTTGTGGCTTCAGACACGGAATCCTTGATCTCTACCATTTCTTGGAAGCCCATTTTACTCTTTTTCCTGCCTTTGGCTGGGGCGCTGGCTGTCCGGCGCAGAATTCTGTCTCCGATGGATCGTTTCCGAACGTAGTGGGAACTGTTTTCTGAAGCACCGGGCCTGGGGCTCTTGGTGAACAACCCCTTCAGGCCTTGGAGCTGCCTGTTCTGAAGACACAAAAGGACCAACAACCGTTGACACCATGCGGTCCCAGCCCCCATGTGATGACAGCTGCACGGGACACGAGTGCACAATGAGAGCACGCAGCCATCCAGGGGCAGCGAGACCCGGAGGAGGCCGCGCTCCGTATCTCTGCACAGCAGCATGCACCTCTTAGCGTCGACCTTCCATGTTCAGGACCAGCCTTTCCCCACGGCCCCTCCCCACAGACAAGGCGTGGGAATGGGAGATGGGCTGTCACAAACATCAGCGCCCCTGAAGCCACAGATGTGTTTGGAGCAGATGAGCGAGCATGCCGCCATGAACACCGACAATGACCAGGCCACAAGAACAGAGCGCTGCGCCAGGCAGCTACCTTTGAAGCCCCTAGGAAGTGCAAGATGGTGTAACTGGGGTTGAGGATTAATGGGCTCCACTGCAGAGGAGAGAAGAGGACACAGGGCCATTTGTACCCATTGGACAAGGGAGGGGAGAGGACACACAGAAAACAATGCCTGCCCTGCGTTGGCCTGCCCTCCAGTTCCAAACCCACCCAGCGTCCACTCAGCACTGGGCCATGGGCACCGACCCAGCACACCGTGAGGACACAGGTGACTGAAGGATGGACGTCTACTTACACACACAAGCCCCACAAGACACTTCCTCTATCGCATTTCCAAGTATTTCTAGAATTCTAGAAATAAATTTTCAAATGTATTTTTTTCCCTCTGGCATGATGAGTGCAAGGAATAGTGCAGATTCAACTTGGGATTCCTAGGATCACTTTTAAGTCTCTCTAGGTGTGACTCATTAGGCCAGTAGAAAGATCCAACAGGCAGCAGACACAAAAACCTGGGATTAAACATAGAAAGCCATGGGAAAGAAGCAAAGATCCTTAATTCCCTTCATCTGAAATGCAGGAACAGAGACCCCCAACTCAACCTCTGGTGGCTGCCGTCACAACAACATTAGTATTGGCCAACTCGTTTGGGCGTTTACTACACAGCAGGCAACATTTGGAGACAAACTTGTGTACTTATCTATGAGGTGGTTCTGTTTTTACCTCACATCAAGGGGCAGGGATCCAGGATGGCTCTGGACGCCAGGAGGGAGCCCTGGACAGTCCTGCCCCAGCCCGACCTGCACCATCCATTCTGAAATGTGCAACCAGACCAAGCCCTGATCACTCAGAGCAGGAGAACTGTCTGCAGGCATATCGACCTCCATCAGACCAACAGTGAAGGGAGCCCTGTGATCCCTCCCTCTCCTCTACTCTTCTCCTCCCCCCCACCTCTCTCTCAAGTCCTGTGGGTGGTTTTAAATCCATTCACAATCCACAGGTGACGTGGTGAACAGCATCTGAACTGGCTTGTATAAAGCTTTGGGGCAGGTAAAACTCCAGCCTGCATTTCCCACAGCAAAGAAGTGAGTCCTTTTCAGGACTGCAGTAAAACTCAGTGTCTAACCCCATCGATTAACATGGTTATGTCCTATCAGTGTTTTCCTGGGAGGCCAATCATCTTCTGGTTCTCTTAAGGCCAGAGAGGACCCTTGGGTAAGGTAAGGGAGGAGAGGATTCTGCTGAGTGGAGCCCTGGCCGCCAGGCCGCTGACACATTGCCATTAAACACCAGTTTGCTAAACTTCACGTTTCTCTGCTGTCACCAGTCAGCAGTGACGTGGGCCAGGGCTGTGCTGGGCCATGTGGACTTCCACCCTCTGTCCTTCTCACCTTCCCGTAGATGTCGTTGATTGTGATGTGGACAAAAATGGAGGCTTCTGTGAGTCCTTCCAGGTAGACATGCCGGTAGCCTGGGAAGCAAAGATGGCGTTGGAACCTGCTCTGGTGTGGCCTTGCTGGGGACAGACGGTGGGGCGTGTGACTGGACCTTGGCTTTCCTGTTCTCTGAGCACACCACCACCACGTAGATCATGCTGTATGTAACTGTGCAGCACACAGGACACACATAGATCTTACAAAGGTAGAGGAACAGCCAGCCACGGTAAGGCCCTGGGTTCAGTCCCCAGCTCCATGTAAAACCAGAACAAAAGAGCGGCCATGCACAGGGGTCAGTTCACACATGCCAGTTCACACCTGCCAGCTCATACCGTCAGCTCGTACCCACCAGCTCACACCCGTCAGCTCTCCCCATCAGTTCTCACCCGCCAGTTCACACCTGCCAACTCACACCCACCAGCTCACACCTGTCAGCTCTCACCAGCCAGTTCACACTCGCCATGTCACACCCATCAGCTCTCACCCTCCAGCTCTCACCCACCAGTTCACACCTGTCAGCTCACACCCACCAGTTCATACCCTCCAGCTTTCACACACCAGCTCACACCCACCAGCTCTCGCCTACCGGGCACTAAGCTGGTGAAGGTCACGGTCCTCTGCCCCACAAAGTCTCGTCCTATCGGGTCGTGATCCCACACGAGGAACCGCACCAGGGCGATTTCTGGCATGTGGACGGTAAATGTCAGTGTTTCTTCCCACACAGGGTTAAATCCTTAGAGAAACAGGAAAGGGAAAATCATACCAATGACGTCCGGGTGCAAAGAGGACACGGAAAGCTGCAGTGGTGGGCACTGAGCTCTCAGAGATGACCCAGCTACTCAGACGCCATCCTGAGAACACACCTCAGGGCTCACCCCACTGCTGGAAAACGGGGTGAGGGGTTTCTGTAGATGGTCATTAGCGGTGGACGGTCTGTTCCGGCAGGAGGATGCACCTCGGCCGTCAGAATGTGTCAGTAAGTCTACAGCAATGATGTAAGAAGAGTTCAGCAGCCCCGAGGTCAGTTCTCACCAGTGCAAAAGAAATGGAGTAGAACAACCCAGAGGGCTGCCTCCAAGACTGGCTTCCCACCTGCCGAAGATGCTGCGTCTACAGTAATTACCAACCATCTGCCAAGGTGCTGTGCGGGACTAGGAAGGCTGTACATTTACCATCTCTTAATTCTTACAGTAAGCAGGAGGTGGAGGCAGAGGGTTGGAGGTTCCAGACCAGCCTGGACAGAGTGTGTGACGCTCTCTGAAGAACAAGCTACAAGGAGTGGGAGTGGTCCCATGGTAGAGAACCACCCTGACAAACCCAAGGCCCTGAGCTCAGTCCTCAGTGAGAAAGAAAAATAAGCAGTGTTGGGTTTTTTTTTGTCTAATTAAGAAAAAAATACCTATTGCTGACTTTCAAAAATATATAACCTTAACCATGCCCACAAATCGAGCTACTCAGGAGGCTGAGATCTGAGGATTGCAGTTTAAAGCCAGCCTAGGCAAAAAAAAAAGTCTGAAACTCTAATTTCCAATTAACTACCAAAAGCTGGAAGTGGAGCTGTAGCTCAAGTGGTAAAACACCAGGTAGAACACCTGAGATCAAGTCCTAAGCCTTACAGAAAAAGAAAAAAAATACATGTGTTTTTAAAACCTTCATTGTTTATTATTTTTTGTTTTGTTCCAGTATAAGAAATATTGAAGAAGCAAACCTGCTAGAGTATGCTGTGCTTATCTTTAGTTTGACATGCTCAAAAATTAAAAAAAAAAAAAAAATAGCCGGGCGCCAGTGACTCACATGCCTGTTACCCTAGCTATTCAGGAGGCTGAGATCTGAGGATCATGGTTCAAAGCCAATCTGGGCAGGAAAGTCTGTGACACTCTTATCTCCAATAAACCACCAAAAGAGCCAGAGTGACACTGTGGCTCAAGCGGTAGAGTGCCTGCCTTGAGCTGAACAGCTGAGGGACAGCACCCAAGCCCAGAGTTCAAGCTCCACGACCAACCAAAAGAAAAAAAAGTTTAAAAGAGAATGAGATGTGAACCAGACATGTGGCTTCTCTTGGAGAGCTTTGGGAGATGTACGTCCTAAGAACATGATAAAAAAATATTCCAGGGTGTTTCCCAAGTGAGTGTTATAGCCCAGATCTTGAAAATACAGTTCACACTTCCCATTGTGGAGAATAGGCCATCTTGAGGAAGAACTGCTGACTGGTGACAGCAAATTCCAGCATCCGTCCCAGAGCTCAGGCTCAGAGGCTGAAAAACCTTCACCAAGGCTGAGCCCACCATGCTGGACACTAGGACACTGCTCATCTCAACAGATGTGATTTCCTTCCTCAGGCCTCCCTCAGAGTCTCCTTCTGGCTCTTCCTTGCCAAGCCAGTGCTTGAGCACCGAGCATGAGCACTGAGTATACCCACCAAGCACGAGCAGTGAACATTGTCTCACCATTGTCGAGCACCACGCATGAGCACCAAGCACAAACACCAAGCACAAGCACCAAGCGCAAACACAGAGCATCATCTTACCATTGTCATCCACCACTCGTGTTTGGTCTTTACAGCAGTCTACTGGCAATCCAATGATCTCTACTTCCACAAAAGGATCGATGATCTACAGAAATAAAGAGGAGGAGGTTTGGGACACTCATCTCACCCTGGTCCCTGAACATGGAGTCCGGAGGATTGGGGTACTCACCTCGCCCCGGTCCCCGAACATGGAGTCTGGAGGTTTGGGAAGCTGCTGTCCACTGATAACTTTCAGGATGAGCTGCTTTTTAGGGTTGGCCGGAAGTGGATCACCAGAAAAAGGGTTGAAAGTACCTAGGCCAAGACAGCAGAGATTGGTGGAACACACACATCCATTGTACATGCAGACACTGTACACACACACTACACACAAAGTGCACAAACTTCAAGCAACACAAGAAACAACCATTACACCCTCTGCCGATGAATTTCCCACACGGCCTCTGTGGACCCTGCGCCTCCCCTAAGAAAATGTGGTGTGCATCCAAAGTGGAATAGTATTTATCCACGAAAAATATTAAATTGTGGTGTTTGGAGCATCATGGATTTATTTTTATTTATTTATTTTTTGGGTTTGGTTGTGGGGCCTGAACTCTGGGCCTAGGCACCGTCCCTCAGCTCTTCAGCTCAAGGCTAGCGCTCTACCACTTGAGCCACAGCGCCACTTCCGGCTTTTTCCTTTTTGCTTATGTGGTGCTGAGGAATCGAACCCAGGGCCTCAGGCATGCAAGGCAAGCGCTCTACCACTGAGTCACCCTCCCAGCCCGAGCACCATGGATTTAAAAGGAGGATTTTCCAGGAAGTGGGATAATTCTGGCACACATAACAAAAAACCCAAATGCTACATATTCTCAGTCATACAGATCATGGACTAATGGAATAATGGTTCTCAGAACCTGTAGATGGAGACAGGATGTCAGAGTGCTAGTACCTGGCACATGGGTTCTAGAGTGTAGTTGAAATAGTTTTTCTTTGTGGCAATACTGGGGCGTCACCTCTGGACCCCGCATGTGCGAGGCGGGCGTTCTCCCTTGGACCACACCTCCAACCCCGAAGGACTAACTTCCGGTGCCACAACCACGGCGGACAATGAGTACGTGGACATTCCAATGTGGCCCATGGAAACCACTTGGAATTTTTCTATCACCTGAGGTGGCAGCACCCCTCTGACCCTGGTCAGGATCACACACGGTGCATGGGCTAGTGTCCCGCCCCATGGCAGTTACCGCCGTGTCCCTGGGCCTCTGGGTGCCAGGAGTGAGCCCGAAGGCTGCCCACCTTTGCACATTTGCTGAGGCTTCAGCACATAGCCACAGTTGCCGTTGGCTTTGAACTTGGCGCGGTTGAGCTGCATCATTCGCCCTTCGGACTGGTAGTTCAGGGCCACTGTGGCGAGGAGTGGGAGAGAGTTGGGCAGGGTGGGGGGGAGAGGCCGGAGGACCGGGCGGAGCCCCTCCCTCCACACCCACAGGCTGGCAGCCCTCCCCCTCCCCCGCCACACCCCACCCCACCCACCAAGCTGGCAGCCCGTGTTCCAGTAGGGCAGGGGGTTGAAGTTGCTGGAGTCGATGCGGTAGGCCGAGGGGTAAACCCTAGTCAGCTGCTTCTGGTTGTAGACCATGAACTGCTCTGGCTTCTGCTGGACGACCTGGTGTGCCCTGGTTTCGCTGAAGGATAGCACGTTGCCCGTGGTGCCTGGCAGGTATGACGGGGCGGGGGGGGGGGGATGAGGGGGAGGGCAGAGGGGGCTGAGAACCACAGCCCGGAGTGGACGGGGAAACAGGCTGCCACAAGCGGAACGCACAGATCCTCCCAAACCCACCGCCCTCACACCTACCAAACTCTCCGGAGCACCCCCAGAATCGGGTGACTCCACCCCACACACAGGTTACATTCACAGCATCCAGGGACAGAGGGAAGGTAAAAGGAGGCAGCATCATGGTCCCAGGGATAGAGCACAAGTCTGCACTGTCTGTGCATGTCTGGGACGGGCTGAGACAGACCCAGCGCCTTGTGCAGACAGACGGTAGGTTGACTCAGTTTACCCACACTTCATGCTATGCAGAGAAGCCTTTAGCCCAAAAGTAACATGTACAAAAGCAGCTGCGAAAAAAATCTAAATTCAATGCAGCCAACTGCCACGGAGGCCTTTCCTGACAGAACCAGTGCCACAAATTCCAATTTTAGGACTTCCCTTGTTTTTATTTTTGTTATTGGCCATCTGTTGCCCAGGCAGAAGCGTGCATCTGCTAATGTGCCTGTGCATTCCGGATGTCCTATGCTCTACCCAGAATACACCCACACCACGAATTCTAGTAATCTGCTCAGCATGAGGAGAGAAAACTATGATCTATGCCATGACTCAAGCAGAATATCTTTCCCAATGAAGAAGGAATCAACAGGAAGGAGGGGGAGAAGAGGAGGAGGGGAGGAATGAGGGGAAGGAGGGGAGGAAAAGGAGGGGAAGGAGGAGGAAGGAGGGGAAGTAGGAGGAAGGAGGGGGAGGAGGAAGAAGGAGGGGAAGGAGAAGGGGAAAGAGGGGAGAGAGGAGGGGAAGGAGAGGAAGGAGAGGAGGAGGGGGGAGGGAGGAAGAGGAGAGGGAGGAGGGGAAGGAGGAGTAAGAGGAGAATGAGGACGAGGAGGAGGGGGAGAGAGTAGGGGAAGGAGGACAGAGGGCAGGAAATCTGCAGAAGAGGCAGATAGCGAGTGAGGCAGGATGAAGGCCCCAGGAAAGCAGCCTAGATTTCACAGGAACAGAAGCCCTCACAAAGCCATCTCCGTGCCCCCATGATATGTGCTGAGAAAACCAGAGGTCCTGATTTTTGTGTCACTTGAATTAAAATTAAATGAGACTGAAGCTGCTGCATGTGACAGTGGTTATTTCAAAGCATCCAGGAGCTAGATGAAAGGGAGGACAATCAAAAAGAGCCCAGCTGGTGGGGGGGGGGCGGGGGGTCTGGCTCGCTAGAACTTATCAGCACAGTGTGGCAGCTCGCTGCTGGTCAGCACCGTCAGACACTGAAACACCCGTTCTTTCCGTGAGAGTTCCAATCTACCGTCTCAAATACTTTCACCAAAGCCATAGCCTGAAAGTACGGAGCCCTGCAGGGCCTTGCGTTCGCAACATACTCATTTCCCTCTGGCCTGTCACTCTTGGAATGGCAATGGGAGACTCAGCCATGGAGCCAGGCTTCCTGCGTGCCCAGTGCTGCCTAAGGTGTTGATTAGCCCAGTCCTCAGCCCTGCGGGAAACAACTGCCCTCGAGCAACCAGGTGAGCACCACAGTGCCTTCACAGAGTGCAGAATCCTATCCGCATCCATTCCCCTCACTCTCCAATGGGATCCTACACAGCCCCAGAAACAACCTGATGAGCCAGACATTGGAGGTGGGGGGGGGGCAGAGGTGAGGGAAGGAGGTGGGAAAGGGAGAGGAGAGAGCCCAGGCCTTACCATCATCCACGATGTCCTGGGCGGCCACGGAATTCGTGTAGATGACCAGGTCAGACAGCTCTCGACACAGCTTCATGGTCTTCCTCCGGCGGCCCAGCCTGCGAAGTACACCCCAAGAGTCATGCTGTTAGCCTGGGGGGTACCTGGGGCTCCGGGCTCCTCACCTTCCACCTCAGAGGGAATGACAGATGAACGCACAGCCAGCGCCAGGCCTCGGTGGAGCCAGGCCAGGACCCCGAGCTCAGTGCGCCCTCCTCCACCCTCCCTTCACCCATGACGGCTGATGCAGCCTCGGCTCTGCTGGGTCCACAGCCTCCTCTCCATGAGGAGGAGGGTTTTCTTCCCACTGAAACCCTGTCAGGGGGAGCAGCGGAGAACTGGACTGAAGGATGGGTGGCCAGAGCACATCCCTTCCAAGAAATGGAGTTTCCACCACGATTTCTTTTAGAGATACAATTGCAAGTCAGGTTTTATACTAACACTCCCCCCCCACACACACACGTATTCTTCACCTTGCTCAATTAGTGCTGCTTCTCCTGAGGTGTTTTCCTATCCTTGCTCTCCCACAGAACATTCTAGATCTGCCCTGCATAGCCAACAAATTCCACAGGACCTTCTGCCCCAGGGAAGCCCACTCAATGTCTGTGGAAAGTCCTACCCCTGACCGAGAGCCCCGTCATGACAGCCAATAAGCACGTAAGCAGATGTTGGATACTGTCAGTCACTGGGAAAGTACAAATCAGATCCATGTCATGCCTACAAAGGGCAGCCAGACCAGGAGGCAGATACCACAAGGTTTCAGAGAAAGGAAGCGCACCTTACTGCGGGATAGAAGTGATAGCAACATTTGAAAAATGGCTTGGCAGTCCCTTGGGAAAATGGAGTTACTCTGTTACCCAGAACTTTGCTTCCAGTTATACACCCAAGAGAAATAAAAGCCTGCATGCACATTTTAAAAAATGCTTAGACCTGAATGCGCACGGCAGTGTTCCTAACAGCCAAGCAGCAGAAAACAGCAAGGTGCCTTTCAAGTAATGGACTAGTACAAAATGCTGGAGATCGGCACAAGAGAGTAGGCTGAGAAATAAGTGTGGGTGGAGGAATGGAGCCTGCTACAATGTGGATGAGTGCTGAAGACGCAAACTAAACACACAGAAGCCAGTCCTCAAAGCCCACATCTTAGCAAACCAATGGAGACAAAGGACTTAATGACTGCTCATCAGCACCTGAGGAACAGGTGAATGGCGGGAGGCTGGTTAGGGCTACGGGTCTTTCCGAGGAAAATATTCTGGAATTGGATAGTGGTGAAATAGATTTATTCACCCAATAAACATTTGAATACTCTTTGGAGAGAAAACAGTGAACTTACGGCAACAAAAACTCCCACCTTAAGGGGATGCGGAGAAAGAGGAACCCTATTACACTACTGGTGGGAATGTACACTTATACAACCACTTTGGAAAGCAGTCTGGAGGGTCCTCAAAAAGCTAAAGATTGACCTCCCTTATGACCCAGTCATACCACTTCTAGGCATCTACCCTGAACAACAGGAACCAGTATACGAGGACACATGCACCTCCATGTTTTTTGCAGCACTGTTCACAATAGCTAGGATATGGAAACAACCCAGATGCCCCACCACAGATGAATGGATCCAAAAATTGTGGTATCTATACACAATGGAATATTATGCAGCCATTAGAAATGACAAAATAATGGCATTTGCAGGGAAATGGATGGAACTAGAAGAAATCATGTTGAGTGAGATAAGCCAAGTTCAGAGACAAATGGCACATGGTCTCCCTGATAAGTGGATGTTAAATCCAAAATGTTAGGTGATTTGACAAAATTAACAGGACTTAAGAAACAAAGTACTTCACTTATCTGGTCGAATCACTACTAAATAACCCCATGCAGCTGATCACGTGTATGGTATATATGTGCACACCGGAGGGAAACCAGGAGGATGACACAGAACTAGAGGGAATCAGGGAAAAGCATATAACAGCGGGACCCATCAGCTGCACTAGACATTGATCAAAATGAACTAAGCAACACAATGGCAGCGATGGGAGGGAGGGAACAAGTGGGAAAGAGGGAACAGCTGATGCTATGCAAAACAAAAGAAATATACATACCACCCAATGTGGAAGAAATAACTATCGCAAAGCTCACAGAACTCATAAATGTTATAGACCATGATAGACAATTTGCCCCATGAAAGTTAGAATGTGTTTGTGACTTTAGCTAAGCTTCACTATCCCATAATACTGTGAAATTTGGGAAATTATGTAACCACTTAATCACAATAAAAAAATTTGAAAAAAAAATTCCCACCTTAATAGTGCTGGAATACATTCAATGAAAGAGCACAGGACAAAAAGTTCCAATAGTTCACTTCGCCAAGAAAGTCAGAATGGAACACACACATGTATAAAAATCAGTGTACACCACTGCCACAGTCAGTGTGACTCCACACACAACACTCTTACTGGTGTGTGTACACATGTGTATGTGTCCATAGCTGTCCATCAGTCTGTCCATCTATCTGTCATGGAATACACCTTCCTTTGGGAGACTAAGTCTGTTGAGTGCCTGGTGGTGTGCTGACTCTCCCCCACCACTGTTGTGATCTCAGGGCAAGTCCATCTTTCAGAGCCAGAGTCCCTGCACCCTGGGCCAGAAGCACACAGCTCACTCACCTGCATATCTGGCCGCCCTCCCTGCCCGGGTTCTGCTGCAAGTCCTCCTCCTCCTCCGTACTGTATGACTTTGACCGAGACTTTGTGGCTTTCTGCAGCAAAAATCATAGTAAATGTAACATGGGGGAAATCCTACATCCCATGGAGAATGGACTGGGTTTAAACACAACATGTACACAGACAGACAGACTGGCTTGGCGAAACAGACACAGACAAAGACAGAGACACAGAGACAGAGGGGAGACAGAGACACAAAGACAGAGAGCTACGCAGAGAAACAGACACAGAGAGACAGGAGACAAATAGTAACTGAGAGAGAAAAAAGACCAAATATAGCCTCTAATTTCAGCATTAAACAACAAATGTGTTGTTTACTTATATTAAAATATTAATTGGGATCTTTATATTAAAACATTAATCAGCATCCTTATACTAAAATATTTATGCAAAATCTAGACTTTTGTGCTCAGAGACTGATTTCTAAGGCACATAAAACTCATCTCTTAGAAAAACTTCTCCTCACACACTGTGGTTGGGGCATGTCAAGGGTGGGAATATTTAAAATATTCTCTCTCGGTGTGCATTGTGCTTTCTGATACATTCCTGGGGTCCTGATTAAGAAATCTTCATCCATGTGTATATGTGCAAATGGAACCAGGAAATCCAAGGGGATGGGTGGATTGGGAGATGGGGGGAACAAGGGATGGGGTGATGTTGACAAAGAAGCATTGTACTTAGAAACTGACTTGTCCAAATGAAATCTCTCTATATAGCCACTTAAAGATAATTCTTTTTAAAAATTAAAATAAAGAAACCTCTAATCATTCTACGTTCATAACTGAAATTCTTCTCTCCTTTCAGAATCTTTCCATTAAATGAAACAGGTATACACATTTCTTTATTTTTATACCACATGCTCACAAGTTTGAATTCATACCTTGTGCTTTCCAAAGTTGGTCATGAGGGTCCGTGCCTGTGATTTCTTCCCACTTTCCTTCCCATCGGGGTTCTGAGTAGATAAAGGTATACAGAAGTATTTTTCTTCTTCTGTTTTTTGGGGGCTCAGGTAGATCAGAAGATCAAGACCCTCTCTCCCATTAGTCCCCTCTGTCTGTTCCCTTCTGCTCAGCCTCCACCTCTGCCTGCTGGGTGTGGGTCTGCCCAGCACCGAGACAATGCCCACTGCCTCCAGCCGGACAGAAGTGCCCAGCTCCACTGCCCTCACTGCCTGTCCCTCAGGCTATGTAAAATGTGTCCTGAATGAGGACAAATTACTTTCAATTAAGAAGAGATTTAATTTTAGACAATGACCAGACTTAGTCAATAGCCTGTGGAATAAAGAAAACAATCACATGCAGCAGTGCTACTTACAAATGAGATCCAGGGATATCTATGAAGTAGTGTGTATGTGTGTGCTTGTTTAAGTGAGCCACAGCAACACCTGTCTGTGCTTTGAATGATGTCCTTGGTAAGGAGGACTGTAAGGGGCATGGTGACCTCTAAGGTGTCCCCAGCGGAGCCCTGCTCCATGCCCTGCTCTGTGTCTTGAGTGGATGCTCTTTGATAGCCTGCAGTGGGCTGAGACACTAGTGTGCAGGCCCTGTAGTGTGGGCGGCGTACCTGCCTCAGGTGAGTGTGCAGGCCCTGGTGTGTGGAGAGTATACCTGCCTCAGGTAAGCGTGCAGAACTTCATATGTGGATGGTGTACCTGCCTCAGGTGAGCATGCAGGCCCTTGTGTGTGGACAGCATACCTGCCTCAGGTGAGCGTGCAGGCCCTGGTGTGTGGACAGCGTATCTGCCTCAGGTGAGCGTGCAGGCCCTGGTGTGTGGAGAGTATACCTGCCTCAGGTGAACTGCAGGCTCTCGTGTGTGGACAGCATATCTGCCTCAGGTGAGTGTGCAGGCCCTGGTGTGTGAACAGCATATCTGCCTCAGGTGAGTGTGCAGGCCCTGGTGTGTGGATGGCGTACCTGTCTCAGGGGAGCGTGCAGGCCCTGGTGTGTGGATGGCATACCTGTCTCAGATGAGTGTGCAGGCCCTGGTGTGTGGACAGCGTACCTGTCTCAGGTGAGCATGCAGGCCCTCGTGTGTGGCCTTCAGCAGCGCCCTCACTGTGAAGCTGTCAGGGTCTTCTTTGTCTCGGATCTGGGACTCCTTTAACAGGGACTCCAGTTTTTTCCTTATGAAAGACTCTACTTGATGTTCAGTGGTCCCATTATTCTGTGAAGATGAAGCAGTGCTCAGGATTCCCTTAAGAGACAGAAGCAAGGGGCAAGCATTTCTTGCTGCACTCTCTGACCAAGTCAACAGTGATAGTAGGTCCTCTTCCATTTGGGGCTTGCCAGGTCCTCAGCATGTATCTTGAGGCCCAGCTGCCAGACCTGAGACCATCCTGCCCTTCACAAAGAGAGGAGAACTCTCCCCAGGGCCCCTGCCAGTTTCTCCAGGATCCATAGCATTCCTGCTCTCTGCCCAGACCTACACCCATCTGCATATGCGCTGTTTCCAGTGACCAGCTGCACATGCAGAGTACCCCCCACCTCTAGACCCGACAGGACCCAGATGCTCCCTGGGAAACAGACAGGTGCCATTTCTCCCTCTCCCATGGTGGAGGTGGCCTTGTCAGCCTCTGCTGGCAATAAACTCTTCTCCTGTCTGTGACTGTCCTTGTGGGATGGGTGCTATCACATGCCTGTGTGACATCCACCCTCCATTCCTGGAGAAGCTGACATCCTCAGGGTGCCATCTCAGTTCTGTTCACCAGCAAACCCTACAACCATCACTGGCATCAAGAGCTCACTCTGCCAGCCACTCTCCATGTAATTGTATTCAGCCCTGCACTCAACCTGCATCAGCTCCAGTCTTACTGTTTTCTGCTCCCATGTCTGATGCTTATAGAAATCAAGTTATTCAAGCTTCACAGGGTTAGTAAGTAACTCCTAAACTCAGGACTGTACCATTGCACCGCTTCCTGTTTTCAATGATGGTGAGGATCAGGAAGGTTCTGGAGACGATGTTTTCTGAGCCTACTTAGTTCAATCTGAGTAAAAACATTGTATTTCAAAATTGCTTCTCTCACAGAAGGGTAAAGCAGGTGATAAAAGTGTTTGGGGCTAAAGACTGCTCTGAGACAAGATTTCCTTCCATCCTGCCCCACTGTGTAACATGGGGGACACAATTCTGACTTCTCTAATCTGACACTATGATTATTTTAAGATCACAATTAATGGCAACTGCGTTTTTCTAAATGTTTTTCATTTGTCCATAACAAAGCAGGCTGGCAAGATTTATATCTTGGTTATAATTTTCTTTTTTTTGGGGGGGGGGAGGGTCCGGTCGTAGGGCCTGAACTCTGGGCCTGGGCGCTGTCCCTCAGCTCTTCAGCTCAAGGCTAGCACCCTACCACTTGAGCCACAGTGCCACTTCCAGCTTTTTTTCTTTTTGCTTATGTGGTGCTGAGGAATCGAACTCAGGGCCTCTGGCATGCAAGGCAAGCGCTCTACCACTGAGCCACCTTCCCAGCCCCTTGGTTATAATTTTCTAACTCCTCAGTTTCTTTGGAAAACCATCTTCTCTTTCTGCCACATAGTTTTATAAATTTCAGACCAGCTATCTGACAGTAACCAACCTCTATGCGGTGATTTGCAAATGCTGATGGGAGTGTACTTGCTCACATGACAGGACTCTCCAAGTTTTACAAACATAAGCCCATTTACACCTGGACTGTGTATGCACAGAAAACAGGCATACTGCTCTGCTGACCATAGAAAAACTGCACACAAGCTTCCTTCTTCATGTACAAATTTCAGAGGCAAAGTGCTTCAAACAGCAGCAAATCCGCTGAGCTCCCATGAAATAAACTACAGTCAAACCAACAAGCTTAAGAGCACTACAGATTTATTCCACTAGTTGTCTGTCCTTTCTCTTTCCCTCTTTCCTTCCCTCTCTCCCTTCCCTTTCCCTAACTTCCTCCTCTTTCTCTCTTTCCTTCTTTCCTTTCCTTTTTTCCTTTCTTTCCCTTCCTTCCTTCCTTCTTTCCTTCCTTCCTTCTTTCCTTCCTTCCTTCCTCTCTTCCTTTCTTCCTCCCTCCCTCCCTCCCCCCTCCCTCTACCTTTCCATCCACACAGTCCAGGTTGCTCAGGACTCCCAGGCTAGCCTGGGCCTCCAGCTCAATCCCTCCCCACTCCTTACTGTTCTTGTTGTATATGTGTTTGCTAGTTCTGGTACTTTATAATTACATCAAAGTGAGCTGTAGGACTAGTCCAAACTGCCTCAAGCTGTCTGAATAAAGCATCTTTGTTTGTTCTTCTGCAAATACAACTAATTGCCACCTATAGTTAGTTTTAAGATAAGAAACAGTAAGTCAGCAGAAGAAACAAGCAAGGTCTGGGGCTAAGGAGCTGGGGCAGCTGGGCCCGGGCAGGTAGGGAGTCCACGCCAGGCAGGCCAGAGCCCTCGCAGGCCTGTGGCACCAGCTTCCAGCCACAGGTCCCCCAGAGCAGGAGCTTCAACAATGTGTTGTTTTCCTGGACTACTGCTCCTGGGAGTTCAGTTTTATCTCTGCGCTTCTCAACTAGATTTCTTCGCCCGTCAGATTTCTCTGTTTGATTTATTCAGATACAGGACATAACCACACGTGGCCAAGGCTTCCCTGTATCTGTGGGGTGAGACGATCATGAGACTGAGGAGCCTGAGGCCTGGGTGACTCCATCTTGAGCTAGGGATCATCTTCTGAGGTAGGAGTTATGCAGCTGACCATGAGCCCAACCTGGGAATGAACAGAAGAAGCAATTCCCGGCCGACTAGGAACATAAACAATCCTTGGGAAAACCGCAGGCAGGTGCTGGAGGGCATGGTGACCCAGCAGTCAGACCACAGAAGGTGTTTGTTTGAGAAAGGAACCCTGCAGTTCAGCTATAGAATTCAGCGCCTATCTCCTTGAGACTCCCCTGTGGTGCAAGCCAACCAGTTTAAAGTATGTCAGACCTCTGATCTAACCAACAACCTGTTTCTGGGCCTTTCCTGCTTTGTAGTGCGCCAATCATACTATAGAATTGTTTTATGATTTTCCCGCGATATGTAGTCATTTGTTACAAGATGCTATGATGTATGCAAAGTCCCTGCCTTCCCTAAAAAGTATATAAAAAGTGCTATAACCCTGGGCTCGGGGCCTCTCCGTGTCACCAGTTACCTGGTATGGGGAGGACCAAGCTCGAGCTTGCAATAAAGACTCCTTTGCTCTTACATTGGTGACTATCTCTGGTGGTTTTTTGGGTAAGGATTTCCGAATTCAGCTTTACACTTGGTGCATTGGCTGGGAATCCCCCGCAAGGCCACCCAGATGCCTTAACCAAGAAGTCCTGAGAAACCCGGCTGGTAAGTTGAGGCATTGCCACTCTGTAATTATCTGGTATCTGAGTTGCCTGCAGGTTCTCTATTGGGGTTGGCAAGAGGTCTTGGCGGACACGCTATAAGACAGCCAACGGGGCCGGTGGGAGACGTCTCCCGGACCCCTTCGGGGTAAACTATCCACTAGTGCGGATATTTGAGTCCGGCACTTTCTGACTGATAGTTTACAGGGTAGGCTATCCACTAGTGCAGTCATAGAATTGGTACCAGTTTTAAATGTGGATCCTTGGTTTTTGTGTTTATCTGTTTTTGTTATTTATTTATTTGAACATCTCTGGGGGAATAAAAGTTCCAGCCCCCCACTGGGCTTGGTCACAGACCTGCTAAGTCCCCCCCCCCCTTGTGTTACAGCAGCCGAGAGGCGGGGCATGGACAAGCCTCAGGCTGCACCTTCTCCCAGTGGAGGCTGCTGGAGGAGAGGCGAGGGTGTAGATAGCAGTGAACCTGGTCTGGACTTTCAGCTGCTCCAGACAGCTTAACAATTTGTAAAGTACTCTTGTCAAAATTGGGTAAAAATCAGGCCAGTTTAGTGTCAGGTGACCCCACCCCCACCCCCAGCCCTCCTCCAACAGAAGGGATTCAAAAGACTGATTGGTGAAATGCCTTGCTAAACAAGCAAGTCTTGGGAAAATGAAGCTCAACAAAGGTACTTCATTTAAAAAAAATTGTCTTAAATTTTTTGTTTAAAAACTTTAGAAAATATATGTACAACTGATTTTAATTTTTACACACTTTAAGATCTGTGTGTGTGTTTTGTGTGCATGTGAACATGTTCAAGATAAGAATTGTCAGTATGCTGTAACAATTGGGTGAGTTTAAGTTTAAAATTCAAAAGGTTATGAGGTTTGGACATTACCAAAAAATTTAAAGAATCTTCACATTGTTTTAAAAGGCTTTTTAAGGATTCTTTAACTTGAAAATTTAAAAATCTGGGGCTGGGAAGGTGGCTCAGTGGTAGAGTACTTGCCTTGCATGCCTGAAGCCCTGGGTTCGATTCCTCAGCACCACATAAGCAAAAAGAAAAAAGCCGGAAGTGGCACTGTGGCTCAAGTGGTAGAGCACTAGCCTTGAGCTGAAGAGCTGAGGGACAGTGCCCAGACCCAGAGTTCAGGCCCCACGACCGGACCAAAAAAAAATAAAGAAAAGAAAAGAAAAGAAAATTTTAAAATCTGGTATTTTAAAATCTAATTTTAAAATACATAAGGCTGTTTACACTATAATCAAGATATCTGGCATAACAAAAATGCATTGGCAGTTTGGGATTTAGTTCCCTTGGCTAAAATTTGGGGATAAATATTAGAAATTTAAATGTAAAGATAGTTTAGCACTGTCTGTCTAAAACTGTGTATTTCATTCAAGAACCAAGAGAAAAGACAGGGGGAAAACTTAGAAGCCAACAGAAGACCTATCTTTATGGGTGAGGGGTGAACAGGCAGAAGTGCAGTTCAACTGGTCATGCATGGTGGGACAGGCCCTGGGGGGTGGGGATGGGAGTCCACAGATGGTGGGACAGACCCTGAGAGGAGTCCACGCATGGTAAAAGAGGGCAAGTTGGCACAAACATAGTTCATCTAACCCGAAAGAGTGGGATTGGGTGTGTGACCATTCCATAGGAGGGGCTGAGTGGCCCATCTTGTTCTGTCCCTTTTCCCTGCAGATAGACACTGGAAACATGATGGTTAAAGTGAGTGGTGTGATGATCTGATTGTATTGCTAAAACTGCCCTGTGGATGTGTTAAAATTAAAATTAAGAAGACCTTAAAAAGAGGATTAAAAAGTTTATTTATATAATATGACTTGCTTTTAATGAAAGATATTCTACAATTAGGATATGTTTTTAAAAGTCATAAAGGTGTTAAGTCTAGCTTCTTCATACAGTGATGGTGACTGTAACTCTTGCATTAAGGAAAAATTGTCATTTGAGTTTAAAGTTTTAATGTGTATCTGTTTTAAAACAAGCAGCCAAGAGACAATGAGTGACACTTGGCCTCAAGATTTCAAGGGATCTTTTCAAAACACAAATGAAAACTAAAGTATAAAGTGTTAAAAGAGATTAAAAAGAGGCTTAAAAAATTAGGAATGGATTTCTGGATATAAAGCTTAAAAATAAAATTGTTCTTAACACTTGCCTCAAAGTGCACAAAGGAAAAAATTAGGATTACCAAAATAATTGCTATTCCAGTTTGCTCTTTTAGGTTTATTTTTTTAACAGTTTCCAGCAAGCCCAGAACAAAGCACAGAGGATTCTTACAAGTTTGTCAGATATAACTCTGGCTCTTAATAATTTTCAGGTAAGAACATGCTTAAAAGCTACTTCTATGTTGACCACCTTGTTGCTTTTAATTGAAGTAAAGTGGCCTTTTAAAAGACTCATTGATCTGCAAACTGGTTTAAAGCCAGCCCAGGCAAAAAAAGGTCCCTGTGAGACTGTCACCTCTACTCAGCCAGCAGAGTGCTGAAAGAGCAAGCAGAGTTGCTTTGGGACTCAAAGAGTGTTAGCCTTGAGCTGTAGAGCTGAGGGACAGCACTCAGGCCCCGAGTTCAAGTCCAGCGACCAACTAAGAGAAATGCCAATGAAGCATTTTTCCCAGTGTGGAGAAGACACTCCTGGGACAAAAGCAATGGTAGAGCATCCAGAGGCAGTAAGCCACGCTTGGATGGCAGAAATAATGTCAGATCCTAGAATCATTTTGCGTGGCGCTTCAAAAATTGGTCAGAGCCAGGAGGTCATGAGTAGATAGTTTGTAAGCATGCCTAAGGTCCATGACTAACTACCTTGTAAGGGACTGGAACTTGCTATCCTCTGTGATAGTAGTAAAAAGCTAAAGTTATAAAATGTGGGGGATAATTTAAATCCCAACCCTGTATGTGCCAAAAGCCCTAATTGGCAGTAATTTTTGAGCTGACACCAGCTACATGAAATGCATCTGCTCAGGAAAAAGTTTGTAAACTTGAGGGTGTTTCTATTGGTATCTGTCTGAAGGTCTGCATAGTAACTTAGGCATTGTTAGGATCACTAGAGATCACATTCCTAAGTCATCCAGAAAGATGCTTTTGCAAACCAGAAAGCTAAATAAGCTACACTGCTATAGCCAGAGAAAAGTTCTGTGCATTTGTCAAAAGTTAAAATATTGTTCTTAATGACATCTAACCCTGGTAACCTCTGTGTAAAATAGGCTAAGGTTATAGGTGCCTGGCTAGGGAGGAGCAACACCCCTGAGTCAGCTTGAAGAAGTTACAGAAGATGAATCTTTGCCCATCATCCCCTTTTAAGAACAAGGGACCAGGGCTGGGAAGATGGCTCAGTGGTAGAGCGCTTGCCTTGCATGCCAGAGGCCCTGGGTTTGATTCCTCATCACCACATAAGCAAAAAGAAAAAAGCCAGAAGTGGTGCTGTGGCTCAAGTGGTAGAGCGCTAGCCTTGAGCTGAAGAGCTGAGGGACAGCGCCCAGGCCCAGAGTACAGGCCCAGAGTACAGGCCCCATGACCGGACCAAAAGAAAAAGAACAAGGGACCAGAGTCACTTAAAAAAAAATGTGGTGAAAAAGGCAAGGGAAATAGTACAGGCCTGAGCCCTCTATATCTGCCTAGAAAATCAGCCTTATTAAAAGAACTATCTAGTTTAAAAAGTTGTCATTTTGGTAAACTGTCCTGGGCTATTGTCTAAATAGTCTCAAAAACTAGTGGGGTCACAGCCTGCCAAGCCTATGCAATGTATCCTTAGACGAGTCTGTATAGGAATTTGCAGCCTAGCATAAGGTGTGACAGTCCCTTGGAGCCACTGAGAGACCCTGCTGCTGCTGCTGCTACAGCCTGACAGTCACCTGGAGGAAATCTACATTGTTACCCTGACCACCTCCACCGTGGAAAAAGTAGACTGAACTGCCTGATTCTATCACCTGAGACTGCATTCCTGGTTAAAAGCTGCTAAAACTAAGATCTTGTGGAACATTCTTTTGGGTAATACCCAATAACCCTCTCTACTCCCACAGTGGATATTGGGGGTTAGGATATCACTGGCTTGCCTTAGGCACTTCAGGGTCACAGCCTAGTTTGGCTCTGGTATGGTAATAACCTGAGTGTGTTATCAATGCAGGTAGTAATGAGACCCAGCCCTGCTCTTAGCCTTAAAATCTAGCAAGCTTCTGCACCCCAGTGGTGTCTTGAGGCTGTTCTGAGATAACTTGGTTCTGCAAGCCAAAGGAAAAATGGGCAGTTTTAAACTCTAGCCACAAGGAATTGTAAAAAAAAAGAGGAGGGTAGTAAAGAAAGCCTTGGGAAAGGAATTGGGGAAAAACTGGTATCCCCTTTGGATAAGAAAGGATTTGAAAAGTAAGGATTGTCTTAAAACATAGAGTCAAAGAAGACAAACCTCAGAAAGTTTAAGTATGTAGCAAATGGTATGAGTATGTCTTAAAATTGGAGCTTCATGAGTACAGCTTGTATAAAATTAAGCTAGCTGTGATATACGGAGTCAGGACTAGTGGAAGAAAATGTAAGGGCCTTTGGTACTGTTGATTTTGTTACTCACAGTCGGTCCTGTTGTAAACCGGCTAGTGATGTTTGTTAGAGAATGCATTAACATGTACAATTGGTGCTCTTAAAGGCTCAATATCAACTGGTTCCCAATGGAGAACATGATATGTGCCCATAAGGACCATAATTGGCCCTTAGGTGCATATCAGAAAGGGGGGAATGAGGAGCCTGAGGCCTGGGTGACTCCATCTTGACCTAGCGATCATCTTCTGAGGTAGGAGTTATGCAACTGACCAGGAGCCCAACCTGGGAATGAACAGAAGAAGCAATTCCCCGCCGACTAGGAACATAAAAAATCCTTGGGAAAACCGCAGGCAGGTGCTGGAGGCCATGGTGACCCAGCAGTCAGACACAGAAGGTGTTTGTTTGAGAAAGGAACCCTGCAGTTCAGCACCTATCTCCTTGAGACTCCCCTGTGGTACAAGCCAACCACTTTAAAGTATGTCAGCCCTCTCATCTAACCAACAACCTGTTTCTGCGCCTTTCCTGCTTTGTAGTGCGCCAATCATACTACAGAATTGTTTTATGATTTTCCTGCGATGTGTAGTCATTTGTTATAAGATGCTATGATGTATGCAAAGTCCCTGCCTTCCCTAAAAAGTGTATAGAAAGTGTTATAACCCTGGGCTCGGGGCCTCTCGGTGTCACCAGTTATCTGGTGTGTGGAGGACCAAGCTCGAGCTTGAAATAAAGATTCCTTTGCTTTTACATGAGTGACAGTCTCTGGAGGTCTTTTGGGTAAGGATTTCCGAATTGGGCTTTACAAGACCACGCTGTACATCCTCACACCGCACTACTCACAGCAGTGGGAGGGGGGGAGTTAGGGGGGTCCCACCTCACATGTGGATGGGGCAGAGACCCCACTAAGGTCAGCACACAAGCCCACCAAGGCCTGCAGCCTCAGGCCAAGGGGCAGCACCGCCAGCCCTGCCCGCAGCTTCCCTGAAGACGGTCCAGCAAAGGATGTCCACCACCGAGCAGTTCCGTGGAACCTCTGGTCTCGGGGGGACTTGGAAGCAGGGCGGGGGCCTCTGAAGGTCGGATAGCAAGTTCTCTGTGGCTCTTCAGGAAAGGACACCCACCGGATGCGTGGCGCAGGAGGAAGGGTGGCTACGAGGAAAGCCGGGCGTACCAGCCCATCAGCTGGAACTAAGCACCCGAGATAGGGAGCTGGGGACTGCTGCGGATGGCAGACTTTGGAAGCCAAACTTATTTGCATAAATCAAATTCACATTGATTGATTCACACTGATCTCTCTGGGCCATCAAGGCTCTGGCCAGTTCCACAGCCAGGCTACTTCCTCTTTGTACATCCTGGTACTCAGGGAGCGGCCCATTGTATGTCCTCCATGCCTCCCTTTGTGGTGGCAGCTGAGCCCACAATTTTGCACAAGAGGCCTGTGCCCGGACTATCTCGGCATCCCTATGTTTTGCTGAGTAAACTCTGCCACGTCTGGCTTCTGACTTCAGGTGAGCAGAGTTTGTCCTGTGAGCCTGGATGCACCCGAGGTTTCCTAGAGGAGGGGCAGTCCTGTGATTCTTCTCTTCATCTAGACACTTAGGGGCAGCTCTAGGGTTATTAATTAATCTAATTTCAGTATTACTGGGTCTCCAGGGGAGAGAAGAGAGCAGGGAACACCTGGTTGGTGCAGCAGTGAAAACACACACATCCACAGCTGGATGTCAGCATCTTACATAGAACCCCAAAGTAAAGATGACAGTTATCTTAAAGGTCACTGGTGGGCTGGGAAGGTGGCTCAGTGATAGAGTGCTTGCCTTGCATACATGAGGCAGGCCCTGGGTTCTCGATTCCTCAGCACCACATGAGCAGAAAAAGCTAGAAGTGGCACTATGGCTCAAGTAGAGTACTAGCCTTGAGCTGAAGAGCTGAGGGACAGTACCCAGGCCCAGAGTTCAAGACCCACAACCAAAAAAAAAATCACTGGTCACTATATCAGATATAATAAGGAAAATTCTGAAACATCAGGTCTCTGCCAAAGCATGCTTTAGGGGCATAACCTATCCACACGCTGTTGGAAAACGGGCTGGTGGATTTGCTAGACGTAGAGATGCCACAAACGTGCCATTTGTAACAAATATGGTACAGTGAAGGACAAGAAATCACAATCTGAGAAACTGAGATAGGCCTGTGCTGCCCCTCAGAGCACAGACACACAGGACACAGTAACTGAGCCACCCCACACCCCACGCCCTGCACCCTGGCCATCACCAGCTCCTACCCCACAGCCGGACACAGCAACTGAACCTGTTCCTCACAGACAGACTCTCAGCGTGTCATGCACATACACACACACACCTGGCAATTGCTGGACTGGGAACAGCACGGGGCACTTCCTGTCTGGTACAACCCTGCAGCCATCTGCCTTCTCTCACTGTAGAAAGAGAGGAACTCTTGGGGGAAAGTAGAGCCCAAGCGGACTCCATGTCCAACAAGCATTATTCCTACCGTGAAGCCCACAACACATCCCACAGGCCCTGTGTGGAGAAGAGTCAGTGGGTTTCACACATGGCCAGAAATGAATTTAAGAGAGCCTGGGGTCACATGGAGCGCTCCAAATAGCCACAAATAGCCTCCTTCCTTCCCTACCTAGCAGCCTCGCAGAAAGGGAGGAGCTGGGCAAACAGACTGTCACCATCCACAGAGGCAGGATGAGACTGCGCCAAGTGAGGGTGGCCAGTGCCGGTCACACATGAGGACAGCAGCACCGCACAGGAGCTGTGCACCTCCCCTTCACGCCTGCTGCGCTGGGGCTGCCCCAGGACCCATGCTCCTGCCTGCTCATCTCTTTTCTTCTCTGCGATTGACAGCATATGCATGCACGCTCACGCATGTGCATGCGTGCCATCATGCACGCAAGCACACACACAT
Organism: Dipodomys merriami; assembly: GCF_024711535.1. NCBI lineage: Eukaryota > Metazoa > Chordata > Mammalia > Rodentia > Heteromyidae > Dipodomys > Dipodomys merriami. The sequence continues at coordinate 1,381,350 of NW_027204060.1, forward strand.
ACACACATAGGCAAATGTACAGCCCAGAAGAACAAATACACGTGTGGCTGTGGTTTATTACAATAGTGTCATTCAGTCCAGGAGTTCATCCAATCGCAGTACTGAAGCAAAGCTGAGGCCCAAGCCTGACCCCAGGGCCTGGCGGCGCGGTGTTGCTGGGGGCCAGGGACCAGTGGGAGAGGGGGGCAGGAGTGCAATTGGACGGGTCAGGAGGGCTTTGTCTGAGGACACACGCCACTGTTCTGAGGCATCACCTCTCACCCATCGCTCCCTCCGCTGCCAGTCACACACACACACACACACACCCTTATTTGGTCTCCAGCATCCTTCCAGAAGCAGAGCGTCACCCCACCTGAGTCTGAGACAGAGCACAGGGAGGAGAGAAGTGGGTCAGAGGTTAGAGGACACAAGTGTGTCCTTGCACACAGAGGTCACCAGATATGTGAGCAAAGTTCCCAGGCAAATGACTTCATCGTCTCTGGGCTGAGACCCTGGCCTTGGGGGGGGCGTTGGAAAGCCCCCCCTTTTTGAAGCAGTCAAAGCTGAGGCATTTTGCTTTCAAAACAAAGCAAGGGAAATGTGGGGAATCCCAGCAGCTCCTGTGCCTTTGTCCTCTTGGGGCATCTATCCGGCAGCTGGGGCTGCATCTTACTCTCCCTCCTTCTGCAGCGCCTCCCCCACCATTCTCCAGCCCATCTCCCGGACCTGTGGGCTGATGCTGCTAGCCATTTCCCCTGCACCCCTGCACCCCTGCACCCTCTCCCCTCACTCCAGCCCACTACTTCAGCCCCCTCAGCTCACTCTCTTCTGATCCAGGACCAATTATCATGGTAAGAAACAGCCGGACTCTTCCAGTCCACCTCCCCACTTCCCCACTCCCATGCGAGGCCATGACCTGCCGCCCCACACAGGCGTGTTCGGGAGAAGCCCTCGCTGCCTTGAGAGGTCACGCATCACCGGCTGCTCATGAGGGCTCTGAGGCTGAGTGTCAAGATTCATCACCTTAGAAGGGTCCAAAGCATCCAGTGAGTGGCCTAGAAAGGAAGATGAGCCCAGAGCTAAGGAGTGGGAAGGGAAGGGAACGGTAGACAGGTGTAAAGAGAGATGGGTGCCAGCTTTCAGAGTATCAGTGCAGTATGAAAGTGTCTTACCCACTACTGTGACAGGTGCATGTGGTGTAGGTTGAGGCCTGGTGTTTGTGGGTAACCTCCATGTAATGGGGGGAGGGGGATATAGCTGATGTTTGTCCCTAATATGTTCAGTGAATACAAGACAAAAAAAACAGAAAAACATCAGAAGAGGAAAAATGCAATGCAGGTGGGATGTAGGGTGGACAGGCTGTGAGGCACACCGGCGTCTGATGACCCATGCATAGGAGAGTGGCTGCCCACTGGCACCCTGGACCAAGCTGCCAGGTCACTGTACTGTGGGTGAAAGGAACTTGTCCACTATGCCTGGGAGCTGTGGGATTCTTGGGTTCCTGAACACACTGGTCTTGCTCCATAGCATGAGCCAGATTTGCATTATGGCTAAAGCCACAAAACAATCCAAGGCAGGAAAAGCTTAAAGGTTGCAACAACTCCAGCCACAGTGGGATTGCATTGCGTTAGCACAGCCTGAGGCTGCGGTGGAGGAACTGAGGGCTGCAAGGAATCCCACCTCCGGCTTTGCTTCCCAGGCTGGGGAATGCCTGGCAACCACAAAACGGGCTTCTCAGCGAGGAGAGGAATCGCCTCCCGGACTCGCTGCTTCCAGATCTGCTCTTGACACTTTTCCTGGAGCATCCATCCAAAGCGAATAAACCCTTCACATGTATGTACACACAGAGTCAAAATGTAATCACACATACATGAACAGCAGCACATAGCTCACCACCTACAATGATCTAATGCAGTATATATTGTATTAATCTGGCTCATTTCTTATCTACCTTCTTCTGGCCCCATAATGGACCAGTGGACCACTTCATGGAAGTCATAGCTTTTGTCCATGTTGCTGACAAAGATCTCTCTTCCCAAAACCTATAATGCTAACAACACATCTCCTATAGCAGGTGCTCGGTAAAAAACTGTTGAATGCACAGAGAATCTCATGTTGCCTTGCTAGGGCTGTAGCCCATGTCTATTTAGCTACAGGTGCCTAGAAACTAACAGGAGGCTTTGTGTGCCGCCTGAGGCAGCCAGCAGGCGGGACTCCAGCTCCTTCCCAGAAAACCACATCAGAAAACCACATTCGAAACCAGAGGAGCTTCAAAGTAGAACTTGATCTCGACTCGAGGAACAAATGGACACACTGGGATGATAGTTAAAGCCTAGCCCTCATTTTCACTAAAACAGTACTCCTTAAACATTAACATAGTGGCATCTCTGTGCTTCCAGCCTCTGAGCTGGTAGCCAAGAGAGCTGGGAATCAAGGTGTACAGTAATGAAAAGTCAAGCTTACAAAATACATCTAGCCAGGCACCGCAATGAACTCCTGCACTCCTAATACTCAGGAGGCTGAGGCAGGAGGATTGCAAACTCAAAGCCAACCCAGGCTACATTAAAAAAAAAAAAAGGTCTCAAAACAAGAACAAAATGAACAAGTGAAAAGTAAAAATAAAAAGGTTAATTATCCAATACTTCAAGTCACTAGTTACAAAAATAGCAAATATCTAGAAGAGTAAATAAGAAACTGAAGTATGTTCAGAGCTGGTTGCTCCCACCTGTAATCCTAGCTACTCAGAAGGCTGAGATCTGAAGCTCACAGTTCAAAGTGTGAGAATCTTATTGTAAGGTCCACTCCTAGATGGCTAGCAGACTCCACCCTCCTCGCAGCAAAGTCTCCACCCAGTACCTGCATTACCTAGGCAACTGGCACACCTGGAAGAGGTCACATCTGCATCCGCTGAGGTCACATCTGAATTTGATGTGGCCACACCTTTCTCCACCCATACCCTAGATAAGGCCTAGCCCAGGCCCAGAGGCCCTCTCTCGCTGCTCTTTTCTACCTCTCTCGCTGTTCTTTTCTAGCTCTATCTATCTCTCTCTGCTCTTTCTCTGCTCTAGCTCTTTCCTCTCTCTTTCCTCTCTTTCCCAACTCTCTCTTTCCCAGGCCTTTCCCAACTGCATGGAGTGCCAACCTTGCCTGGTCCCAGCAGGTCTACTGAATAAACCTACCCCTTACCTGAATACCACGTGTGTGCTGCAGTTCTTACTCGGATACCTCTTTTTAAAAACCTAACACTTATCTTCAATTAACCACCAGAAAAACAGAAGTAGTGCTGTAGCTCACTGTGTTAAGAGTACTAGCCTTGAGCAAAATGAGCTCAGGGACAGTGCCCAGGCCACATGGTCACCACCAACAACAACAAAAGAAACTGAAATGTTAACCATTTCAGCTGTGTAAAACCTATTTAATTTTTCTGTAACTGTCACCCAATTGGGGGTATTTAACTGACTTAAGAGAAGCTATCAGAAGTGAAGAGGTTAGCCAGGCTCGGGCTATAATCTTATAATCCTAGTTACTCAGGAGGCTGAGAGCTGAGGATTGTGGTTCAAAGCCAGCCTGGGCAGAAAACTCCGTGAGATGTTTATCTCCAATAAACCACTAGAAAACTGGAAGTGGTGCTGTGGCTCAAGTGGTAGAGCGCTCACCTTGATCTGAAGAGCTGAGGGACAGTGCCCAAGCCCCATGATTGACAAAAAAAAAAAAAAAGAAGAAGTGCCCGCCCACCCCCCTTTCCCCCCGACCTCACTTCAACTTACTCTTCTCCATTTCACTACTTTACAATAAATAAAACCCAGGACAGAAGCATTGGCGGGACTTGGCTGTCACTTATCTCTTGTTCCTTCCGGAAACAGTCTCTTACAGGCAATCACAGCACAATTTAGTGAAGAGAAGATTGTTAATAATACACTGCTGAGTTCAACGACCGCTGAGCTCAGGGCAATGATATCAATCAGGGGAATTTATACAAAATGGATCTGTTTTTAGAGGGCAGAATAACAGCCCTGATGTCCAAAAGAATTCCACCCAGCAGACCGCGGCAGCAATGGAGTCCCAGGCCTCAGGCACATCCCCTGAGGCGTCCTGAGGCTCTGGCCTCACTGGAGCCAGGGTGAGCTGGGGCTCACCCTTGTCCCCAAGCCTGCGTTCCCCCAGGTTTGTGGAGGCCCCAGGGGACGTGGGGAAAGGGTGCTTTTCTGCAGGGCGGGTCTCCAGCCAGGAAGCCCACGAAGGGAAATAACCATTCTATGCTGTGTTGCTGACAACATCACAAATGAATCACCATGTGGACGCTTGTGCCTTGACAGGCACTGGGGCCACCCGGGAGCGGGCAGGACCGCAGGAGCTCTGACCTGCCCGGTCGTGGAGTGTGGTTGGACAGGAGCGTGAGGCAGGAGTTAAGACCAGGCTAGTGTTGAAAGACACTGACTTTTGCGACCGCAGTTTGAAGTTTAGCTGAGTCAAGATAGGAGGGGACTTGTCTGTGGGGACGGGGTCAGATGGGGCATCGAGAACATTCCTTCCAGTTCTAAGGCACACGAAACCTGGACTCACAGACGGAGTAAACGAGCAGCTGTGTGCAGGTGCGCAGTGATTTCCTTTAAATTCCCTTATAGCCCAGAGCCTCCTGCGAGGGAGGAGGAGGCCGGCGCGGCCTGGAACCTGTGCTGATTGCCAGGTGCCCAGAGGGGCCCCGCCCCCGCCCCCCCCAACCCCGCCTGTGTGACTCACGCAGTGCAGCTTAAACTTGCACTCATCTTCAATCTCATCGGCGCTGTCCTCATCCGACACCTCTCCTTCCTCCGCGTCATCCCCAAGGTGGTAAGGCAACTTCTTGCCCTGAAAGGAATCAAAGCAATGCATTTAAACTGAAAACTCACAAGAGCCAGAGACAAGAAGCAGCACACCCAAGGACAGGTGAATGGATGCGAGGGAGTACTCATTTTGGTGGCTCAGTGGTAGAACACTTGCCTTGCATGCTCGAGGCCCTGGGTTCGATTCCTCAGCACCACATAAGCAAAAAGAAAAAAGCCGGAAGTGGCGCTGTGGCTCAAGTGGTAAAGCACTAGCCTTGAGCTGAAGAGCTGAGGGATAGCACCCAGGCCCAGAGTTCAGGCCCCACGACCGGACCACCCCCCCCCAAAAAAAAGAAGAAGAAAATTCCGGTACACATTAAAGCACGGATGGATGAGCCTTGCAGACACTAAGACAGATGGCATAGCCAGAAACAAAAGACAGAATCCATGATTCCGTGCACACAGGGGACCTGGAACAGCTGAGTTCACAGAGGAGAAAATAAAATGGAGGTGAGCCACACAGGATTTTATTTTTATTTTTACTTATTTTTTGGTGAGGGCACCAGTTCCAGGGCTGGAGCTCAGGGCCTTACCCTCTTGCTTATTGGCTTTTTCACTTAAGACTGCCCTTCTTCCACTTGAGCCACACCTCCACTTCCAGCTTTTTGCTGGTAAACTGGAGATAAGAGGCTCTCAGATTGTTCTGTCCAGGCTGGTTTCAAACAGCAATCCTCAGATCTCAGACTCCTGAGTAGCACGGATTACAGGACTGAGCCACTGGGCACACCCTGCAGTGCGAATGCTTTTAAATAGGACTAAAGCACTTGAAAACAATCAGGGCAGTAGGTAGATTTTGTTATATAATTGACCACAATTTTTAAAAGGGAAAACTTGAGGTTCAATGAGCTAGCCTGTGGTTGATCATTACTTCAGCCTGACTAGAAGGCACACAGCTTAAATTAGGAGTAATTAAAAACAGAGAAAGGCCGGGCGCTGGTGGCTCACACCTGTAATCCTAGCTACTCAGGAGGCTGAGATCTGAGGATCGCAGTTCAAAGCCATCCTGGGCAGGAAAGTTCGTGAGACTCTTATCTCCAATAAACTACTAGAAAACCGGAAGTGGCTCTATGGCTCCAGTGATAGAATGCTAGCCTTGAGCTAAAGAGTTCAGGGACAGCGCCCAGGCCCTGAGCTTAAGACCCATGACCAACTAAAAATAAAAAATAAAATAATAAAAAAAAAAAGAGAGAAAGGACTTTTAAGGAAAGGCAGTCTTACTACATTCCACTAAGTGTAATTAATGAAGGACACTTATTTTATGAAAATTCAGACAAGTTTCTTTCATTATGTGAGTAAGCGTACACGTGACCGCACTCCATCATCTACAACCACTGGAGGTGTAAGGTTGCCCAGGGTCCTTGGTGGAACCCAATCCTATGGGTACTGGGGTGATGGTGTTTTGAGGTCGGGCCACTGGCTGTGGTTGAGCCACTCCCCTGTCCCATGCTCCGCCCTGGCCCCACAGACACTGGAGCCACCAGAGCCACTTCTGGTGCAGGGACAGTTCCCGCTGTCTGGCATTTTGTTACAGCAGCCCGATAGGTCAAGACTCCAGCCATCAAGACAAGGCCCACCACAAGCTGCTGGTTCTAAGCAGGTTCAAGGCACCTGTACATACATGCCCACACCTACAATGTGCACAGGCACACCTGCATGCCTGGACCTCGACACCTGCATACCTGCACACCTACACCCACACACCTGCATGCCTGGACCTCCGCACCCACACCTGCACACTTGCACACCTACACCCACACACCGGCATGCCTGCACACCCACACTTGCATGCCTGAACACCTGCACACCCACACCTGCATGCCTACATACTTGCACACCCACACCTGAATACCTACACAGCCACAACTGCATGCCTGCACAGCCACACCTTCATGCCTGCACAACTGTACCACACCTGCACACCTACACCCACACACCTGCATGCCTGCACCTCCACACCCACACCTGCATACCTGCACACTTACACCCACAAACCTTCATGCCTGAGCACCTGCACACCCACACCTGCATACCTGCACACCTGCACAGCCACACCTGCATGCCTGCACACCTACACCTGCACACCTACATGCCTGCACACCTATACCTGCACACTTGCATGCCTGCACACCTACAATGCACATATGCACACCTGCACACCCACACCTGCATACCTGCATACTCACACTGCATGCCTGCATACCTGCAGACCTACACCCACACAACTGCATGCCTATACCTGCACACCCACACCTGCATACCTGCACACCTGTACAGCCACACCTGCATGCCTGCACCCCTGCACAGCCACACCTGCATGCCTGCACACCTGCACACCCATACCTGAATGCCTGCATACCCACATCTGCATACTTGCATGCCTGCACACCTACACCTGCACACATGCACACCTGCACACCCACACCTGCATGCCTGCATACTCACACTGCATGCCTGCATACCTGCAGACCTATACCCACACAACTGCATGCCTGCACCTCCACAACCACACTTGCATTCCTGCACACCTGCACAGCCACACCTGCATGCCTGAATACCTGCACACCCATACCTGAATGCCTGCACACCCACATCTGAATGCCTGCAAACTTGTATACCCACACACCTACACTTGTGCAGCTTCACATCTGCACACCTACACTCTTCACACTCAACAAGCCAAGTTTCTCCTGCATAGCCTGCAGTCCCAAACTACTTCTGACACCTCACCAAAATACACGCCAGAAATCGGGGCAGGGGCTTAAGCAAAGGAAAATTCCTATAGTAAGATTTAAGACACCTGAGAGAAAGATAGCATTACACCCATCCATCAGTAACCATGGAAAATGCTTCCGGAACCTATCTCAGGTACCAACATCTAAAAACACTGTACAAGTCTTTTACAGAAAATGGTGTGTTATTCTCACACCACCTACACATCCCCCTGCTTAAATTGTCTCCGGATGCTCTTAAATACTTCACACGCTATTCCTAATGAGAGGAGGAGAGTCTGCACATGCCAGCCACCAGGCTCAGACCTGAAGTCCTAGCCAGAAGGCAGAGCTCAGGAGAACCACAGTCGGGGCCGGTCAGCAAGTTCACGAGATATCCCCATCTCAGCCAGCAGCCAGCTGGCACAGTGGCACATGGCCATCATCTCAGCTGTATAGTACGCACAAATAGGAGAACTGTGATCCAGACCGGCCCAAACAGGGAAAAAGTGAGCCACTATCTCAAAAGAAATTGAGCAAAAGGAGCCAGAGGCCTGGCACAAGTCAAGGTGAAATGACTGTCTAGCAAGCACAAAGCCTTGACCACAAAAAACAAGTATTTTTGATATGTGGGTGGTTAAATCTGCCAATATAGGAGAGCTGACTGTACAATAATGTTCTTACGATCTTGGTGAACTATAAAAACACAGGGGAAAGACTGGAAAGAAATATGATTTCATTGTTCAAAGTGTAATTATCTCTAAATCAGAGTATCGTGAGCAGTGTTTTCTCCCTTTCTATGTTCCTCAATTTACATCAATTTACATTCAGAAAAAGGACCGCAATTTTAGAATGCAGTAGAGGGCGGGGCCGCAGGGACTAGACCAGAGGCTCTGGGTCGCTGGGGCTGCTGCCTGAATGGCTGGCTGCCTCTGGAGCAGAAGGAAATGCTAACAAACTCTGCAGGCAGGCATGGAGGCGCTGAAGCTGAGTGGCCAAGGCTGATGGGTAAGTGCCCTCCCTCCCTCCCTCTCCTCTTCTTCCCTCTCTCTTTCTCTCTCTCCAGAGGTCTTGAACAGAGGATCTAGCTAAACCACACCCAGGTTCCTACAGGGACACGGGACAGTGGAATGAGTTGTTTGTTGTTCAAGACTGCTCACTGGGGGGATGTTTATGACACTGAACACAATCCAAACCAGGACGAACCCAGTGAAGACGCCGCTCGGGCATCCGCACACCTGGCCACAGAGCCCACGGCTCTGAACCTCGTGGCCCACAGAATAGCAGTCAGGAAGTACTGGCAGAAAGGCTGCATGGGGACTCGGGGCTTCTGACGCCGAGGGGCCGGGGGCCAGCTGGCCTCTGGGTCTAGATGGGGCCCCCGGCATCTACGTTAGAACAACAGCAAGCACACATGTCTAGGCCATGGCAGCGGGTTTGCGCCATGCCTCACCAGGCAGGTGTTCTACTGCTTGAGCCATGCCTCCAGCTCTTCTTACCATGTCACCAACCATTTCTTCTGAGTCAGTGTTGTCTTGGGTCCAGTGGCAAAACCCAAGATGGACCAGTGTGCAGACACAGAAAATACAACTTCTCAGCTGTCAGATCCCAGAGCCCAGTGATGGCCTCTGACCTCAGACTCTGAGCCAGACTGGTGTGCACAGGTCCTGACACCATGGCTGTGCCCAAAGGGGCCCGCACCCAGTCCTCAGCAATGCAGGTTGCCCCTGGAGGACGCAGCCCATACCACCTACCTTATCATGCCAACTGCCCACAAAATGATTACAGGATGGGGAGCCTGTCTAACCTGTCTACCGTCTAACCCAGAAAATGGTTTTGAACACAGGGGTCAGCTTCCACAAGACTGGGCAAGCTTTTCGTATTGCTGGTGAGCGTTAGTTGTTGTATTATCTACAACTTTTATCCAGGACACTTCTTCGCAGTTTTAGAATCTGTCGTTTTCATTTAATTGACAGAAAACCAAGTTCTGGTAGGTTCTAAAGATGAATACTCCTGAGCAGTGTGCCCACCTCTCCTTTCTCATTGAAGTCCTGGCATGGAATCATTTGTTTCCTCCAAGTTCTCATTCTCCTGTACATTTGGTAAAATACAACCCAGCCAACAATTCATTGCTGTTGTTTTGGGTTTTGGGTGCCAGTAGTAGGACCCAAACTCAGGGCCTATGACCTGTCCCTTAACTATTTTGCTCAATTAGTGCTCTACCACCTGAACCACAGTACCACTTCTGAGTTTCTGGTGAGTAACTGAAGATAAGCAGCAGGGGCTGGCTTAGAATCTCTATCCTGGGATCTGCCTCCTGAGTAGTTCGGATTACAGAGGTGAATCACTGGCACCTGGCTTTCCTTTGTCTTTCACCTCAAAAGAATGTAGCCATCAAAAACTGGTTTGGGTCCACACATACAATTCACCAAAACTAAGAAAAATCATAGAGTCGGCAGTCAGAAAGCCCAAGGGGCTGTCTTCCTGACTGTGTCTGCACCTACAGTATCCGCTGTCCCTGGAAAGAGACCCTCTGTGATGCCATCCCTCACCTGCCTCTCGCCCACCACGTGCCGTCTCTGGAACAGCGCTTCTCACGGATACACGCGGGGGCTGATCAACCGTGACAATATATCTTTTTTTGACAGACAGTTATTGGAGCTTGAAATGGGAGGAAGAGATGTGAACAAAAGGCCTTGGCTGGGGATGTGGGGAGCTGTCTGGCTCCTGCCCCGGATGCTGCCGTCCGCACTGACAGCACAGACTCAAGGGTTATACCTGTCCCTTCACATCGTAAAGTAAAGCTCAGAATACGTAGCAACACCACAGTGACGCAGCCCCAGAACTGATGCACTGCATCAGAACTGCCTCTCCTGATGCACACACAGGTCTAGAAAACCTGTGTGCCTGCAGGCCAACCACTGCTCTTGAGAGTATGCAGGGTTCTCCCAGGGTGGCTTCCATGCCCGCACCACCTGAGTGGGGATGGGGGAGGGAGAGGGGAGAGGCCCAGCTGGCCTGGATGCCCGCGCCGTCTGGGCCATTACCTTCACCAGAACTTTGCCTTTCAAGCTCTGAGGGCTTGGGAGCTGCCTGCCGTCCCCGGCATCCACACTTGACAGGTCCAGCTTGTCCCCGAATATCCCCTTCAGGTACTGAGCAATCTTCCGTTGCTGCTGGATGCTGCAGTGGTTCTCAATGGACAGGATCACGGGGAACCTATGCAAGAGTGGGAGGGCGGCGGCGTGAGCCAGGGGCAGCACCAGAGGCCCGGACCCCCAAGTCAGTGCCCACTGCAGCCCTGCAATCTCACGACAGGAGCTGCGGCCGTGCGGGGGACACGCTGATTCTACAAGCAAGATTAGAGGCACATTAGAAATACACCGCTAAGCCAGTGAACTCTGCTAGGTGGAATGACTGAACTGTGCTCACCGTGTGAAATGATGAAGGCCAGGAGTTGGCATCTGGCAAAAAGGTGAGGAGAGGGAGCACATTACGTATGTGTTAAAAAGAATTAAAGGAATGAACGCTTAACGGGGGAGGAAAATTATGAAATGTATTTTCCTCTTGTGTGTTCAAATGCCCAGGTATTTCTGAGACCATTGCATATCATGAAACACACTCAAAGTGTGTGTACAAACACATGAAAACATATATAGATAAAGATAGAGATACATGCAGATATGTAGAGATAGAGATCAAGATATACTGATACAGATATAGACAGATATATTGATCTGGATATAGAGATAGATAGACAAATAGACATTGATACAGACAGATATAGATATATTGATATGGATATAGAGATAGGTATCTAGAGATGATACATAGATAGAGATATAGAGATATAGATGAATATTGCTACAGATACAGATATAGATATGTGGATACAGATAGTGATATACAGATATAGGTATAGATCAAGATATACATCCTCAACTTGGAAATTGCTACTGAGGATAAAATAACACAATGGACTTTGTATGTTGTGGCATCACGTGTTGGACATCTCAAAATGATTTCAGGCAGGGTTATACACTCGTCTTTAGTTTTACAATAAAAGAAGCCAAGCGTTCATGCTTCGCCAGCATGCAGGAGTCTGTACAGAAGCTGCAGGTCCCTGTAAGGTAACTGACTGCCCAGCAACTCACTGAGAGCCAGATCGGTCCACAGCCCCAGAGCGTGAGGAGCTGAGAAAGTCAGGCTTGCTCCTCAACTTTTTTCTTCAGAATGAGAAATTACTTCAAACTCAGATTTATTCGTAGTTTCTCCCATTTTCCATCACATACAAGGCATTCTTTGTCAAGAATATATAACCAACATTTAAACTGCGTAAAAACTGTTTCTCTGGACCTTTCAGAGAGGCACAAACTCCCAATGACAGCCACTGAGCTCCTGGAATGACTTTCTGTCCCTGTCAGCAAAACCTGGTACTGCAGGTGACAGAGGGCGAGGTGAACCTGGACGATGAAGCCAGCTGGGTCCTGACCAACCTAACCTGCCTTGGGACCCTAGAGTGCTGGGAAGAAAAGCCAGCATGCCAACAGGCATGATAGCTCACATGTGTAATCCCAGCTGCTCGGGCGGCAGAAGGTTAGGAGGATCAAAGTTCAATGACAGCTAGAACAAGCTATCATCTCAGCAGGGAGCATATGACTGTCCACCCAGCTGCCCAGGAGTCCCAGCGAGAAGAACCGCAACCCCAGGTCAGCCGGGGCAAGGAGCAGGACCCGAGTTCTAGAAGGGAAGAAGTAAGCTGAAAGCCAGATGCTCGATGTGTGGTTGAAGTGGTAACGTGCCTGCTTCTCAAGCTCAACACCCTGAGTTCAAAGCCTAGCACCACCTGCCCCCAAAGGGCACCCGTGGAAAATGTAGTAAACAGGCATGGTGTTCCTGTAGAGACCTCCACACAGGAGATGAAGAGTTAAGTCGGGAGGTCCTTGGAGCACAGAGAGGCAGCGGAGTCCACACAGCACCTCACACACACTGGGCATGGAGGAAGATCACCACCAACTCCGCCCCGAGGCGTCAGAATCAGGGTTGTGAAAAGCAACCCGAAGCCGGGCACTCAAAAACGCCACACGCTAACCTGTTCTGCACCAAGGGTCTCTTTGTACAGCAGCAGTTTTTCCGCATGCTTAATTAATAAGGCCACATATTAAAAAATGTGAAAGGCCACTAACATCTAGAATATTAATTTTCTGCAACTGTAATTTTTAATTTGCTTCTTTAATTCAAAATTCTTTCTTGCATGCCTGATAGGCGGCAGGGACCCGCTAGGTCACAAAGAATGAATTACAAATGTCTAAGGCATAGTCTTGTATTTTTGGTGAGTTAGCTATTCTGTAGCTTTATTTATTTTTTGTGTCGGGGGGGGGGGTACTCCTGGGGCTTGAATTCAGGGCCTAGGCGCTGTCCCTGAGTTTCTTTTGCTCAAGGCTCTTGGACTTTTCTGCCTGGGCTGGCTTTGAACTATGATCCTCAGATCTCAGCCTCATAACTACCTAGGATTACAGGTGTAAGCTACCAGCACCAGTCTGTCCTGTAGAGTTAAAACAAGCCCAGTTGTCAACAGTGGTAATAAGGCACCACAGGACAGGACAGAGTTATATTCCAGATGCTTAGGCAGGTGTGGAGGCCTCTAATCCTAGCTACTCAGGAGGCAGAGTCTGGAGGATCGTGGTTCATAGGATGCGCCAGCCGAGCAGAAAGTGAGACCCAATCTCAAAAAATAACCAACACACAAAGGACTGATAGAGTAGCTCAAGTGATAAAGCACCAACCACGTAAGACCTTTGAGACCCTGAGTTCAAACTCCAGTACTGATGCATACACACACACACACACACACACACACACACACACAGTCAAAGGATTAGATATTCAGGATGCTAAATTCAGAGAGAAGGGAGGTTTGAATCCGCTGGCGTGGACACGCTCTCCCTGTAGGACAGGCAGGCGGGGTGGGGGAGGGGCACCCCAGGTGGAGAACAGCATTGGCCAGTAGTCTGCTGGTCACTGAATACGATGTCTCTGTGGAGCATTGGAGAAAAGGGCAGGGAAGAGTGGGATGCCTGCAAGGACACAAGGATTCGCTTGTGTGGAACAGGGAGCCTTGGAAGACACCAAGACAAGACTGACAACACGGGCATGGATTTCAGAAAGAAAGCATGGCACCAACCAAAAAAGGTCCATAAGGATGAGAGAAGTCATGGGTGCCAGAGAGACCCCAGGAGGGAGAGCAGAGGGGAATGGGGGAAGCTAGAAAGACTCACCTGTGGCAGAAGCTGCTAGTAGACAGACAAGGCTGCCCCAGCTAAGAGGAAAGAGCGAGAAGCAAGAGGAGGGTTGGCAGAAGGAGGCCACGGGCTCCCCCTGGATGCGAGGCTGTGAGGGCCAGGGCGGGGCTGGCCACGCCGAGCCGAAACCATCATGAGAATAATGAGGAGGATGTTTCTACAGAGATCTTTAACTTAGAGGAAGAGTTCTGGGGGTGTAATTAGTGAAGTATCCAAAGAATGGACCAAAAATGCAATCAATTACGAAACAGTTACAATTAAGGAAGTGAGGGAGATGGACTGGAAACTCACAGGGAAAACAGAAAGAAAGAAGCAATGGCAGCCAAGGAGAAGAGAATGTAATAATGGAGCCCCAAAATGCAGGTGTTGGGGAGCAAACAGTTAAGCTTTTCCAATGCCAATGAAAATGATCAGGTGATCCTAGGATGTCGGCTGCTGCAGCACAGGACAGCCAGAACAGTGGATGCCATTGGGTTTTCATACTGCCTGGAATGTGCACATTGCAACCTGTGTGTCCCGGCTTTGTGTGGAAGTTCTGTGCCCTGGAGCTAGAGATTTTGAGGTCATCCTGTTCAAGGACAAGGTCTAGGAGGCAGGCTGAGGGGACAGGAGAGGAGGGAGCAGAGGATTAGAGAGAGGAGCGGGGTCCCAGGGCATTCCCCCACAGGCCTTGCTGGCTAGGCAGTGGAGGATGGAGAGGCAGGAATAGCAGGAATGGAGAGCAGGAATGCGGGGATGGCTCGGCCTCAAGGCCGGTCGGAGCTCCGGAGGTACTCACTCATTCTTCACAAACGCATGCTTGTTGATGGTCTCCACCACGTCTCTGAAGAGAATCTTGGATGTGAGCGTGTAGCCGTGGTGAACTACTGGCTCTCCATCTGGCCCATCCCAGCAGTCAACTGCCAAAAATCAGATCTCCACATCAACCGCCTGCAGGGCTGTGTCTATCAGCACAGCAGGCTGGACACAGCAGGCACTCTTTTGGACTAAATTTGCCACAGGAGATTATACCTACTAAACTCTGCTGAAGCTGCCAGATGGAGACAAAGGTCTTCTGGCATACTTAATAGAAACAATTGGAGATAATAATTTAACTTCTTTAAATGTTATAGTTTATGAAGATTTTAAAAAATGCTTTGTTTTTGAAATGCGTATAGTTTTACAGAGGTCTATGCTCAGAAGTAGCCTGGAATTTACCAGAAATTCTATTGGAAGTTGACCTAAGTCTAACCAAACATGACCACAGGTGTGATATTTCTTAGTGGACATCTTTGAGCTCACGGCTCCTTCAGCCGATGCTCCTCATGTTACTAATGAGGCTCTCCCTGACTGTCCACTTAAACCCGTTAAGGTTTCCACCAGATTCCTTCCCTCATCGTGAACGGCACAGTGGTTACACATTAACACCAGCTCCCTACTGGCATCTCGGCATCCCACCGATACCAACGCAAATGTGAGCCCCGTTAGCGGGCGGGGGGAGCCCACGCACCTTCCAGGCAGCGGCAGCCCTCCTGGAGCACGCGGGCGTACATGTCCACTCGGGACTGCGAGAGGAGCTGGTCCCCAGTCAGGTAGGTGTTGTGCGAGGACGCAATGTAGTAGTTGCAGAGTGGCTGGTCCATGTCCTGGCACACCTCCTGGTGCACGGGGTTAAAGATGTCACACGCAGGGCTGCGCATGAAGTTCGTGAAGCCTGCGGGAGACCGAACAGAGTGGTGTAACTTTCCACGCGTGCCTCTTAAACTCTCTGATTCAGACAAGGTCCAAGAAGATCCAAAGTGATGTTCATGACAGCTAGGACATTTGCTTGGCATCAAATAGAGGGTCAGCAAGCTGAAGCCGGAGGGGAGAGAGTGATGGAAGGGCCACTGATCAAGAGCCACTGTATGTCAACAGACATGTTGGAATGCAGCTTAGCAGCCACACTTATGCCATCTTTTGGGTGCCCACCAGGGGAAGCCATCACTCCCTAGTACAGAAAAGGCCCACATTAGTTTACCCTTTCTGTCTTTAAACTTGTTTTAAGGATATACAATTTAAAGTTGTTCCTCTTCATTTTAAATACCCTCTTATCCAAGAATAAATTCATGGAACCAAAGCCTCCTGTCAAGGCAGGGTTGTGTTCAGTGCCCGATGCCCAAATCCAGGAGTCCAGGGCCAGCCTGGACAACATAGCCCATGGCTCATAAAAACACAAAGACAAAAGAACAACAGTAGCAGCAGCAAAAAAGTAAACCCTGCCAGACGCAGGTGGCTCACACCTATAATCCTGGCTACTCAGGAGGCTGAGATCTGAGGGTCATAGTTCGAAGCCAGCCTGGGCAGCAAAGTCCGTGAGACTCTTATCTCCAATAAACCACCAGAAAAACGGAAGTGGTGCTGTGGCTCAAGTGGTAGAGCACTAGCATTGAGCTGAAGAGCTGAGAGATAATGCCCAGGCCCACAGTTCAAGCCCCACAACCCACCCCCCCTACACACACACAGAGTCAACACCTTTTTCCCACAGTCACTGGGAGCACTGGAAAACAGGAGACCAACCATCCAATGAGAGAAGCCCAGCTCCAGCCTTGGGAGATATTCCAGACATCTGGGGCACTGTAGTCCCTGAGGGATACCATCTCTTCCTCATGGTTTATTCCCTACAATTAATTTCTCTGCCTCTTTTAAATGCATAGGTTTTAAACAAACATGAGGCTGTATTTATACAATTTTACTTATGTATAAGGTGCTAAGAGCTAGCTTCTGAGTGCGTTTCAGTGTGGGTAGGTTACTTAATTTCTTAGGGTCCCTTTGCCTCAAGGTAACTATAGTAATGAGATTTGTGGTTCTAACAGCTTCTATAATGCTACCTAGCAGGAAAAACCAAGACAGTCACTCTCATTTGGTAAAGAAATATGTCTATTTCAAGCCAGAAGATTCCTAGGTTACTGAGTCTAGGACCAAATCTCCTCTCCTAAAGCACCAGGATGAGCTCTTTCCATGTGAGAAAAGCCCAACACTTCTTGGAATCGATCATACATTGCAGTAACACCTGAGTATGGCAAAAACAAGAGGCAAAAGTGACACTAGGGGTGAGGCTCAAGTGGTTGAGCACCAGACAAGAGCAAAGCAAAGACTTCAAGTATCTGAGTCAAGCCCTAGTACCGGCACAAAAATAAGTAATAAACAAACAAATAAAGTAAGAGAAAAATCATGGCATTTCCTTTGTAGGAAAATATAACTTTTTTTGGCTTTATTAGAATTATCTCAAATTCCACGACTATCTCTTGATTTGGCTGGAATTTAATTTAGCCAACTGAATCAAGGAAAGGGACGTGAAAGCCTATGGTTATTTTACCTTCTATGCCAAGAACATTCTTCGCCTTATTTTCTTCTGAAACTTCGAATTTCTTGATGATGTCAAGACAGTAGTCCACCGTCACATTGCTCATCTAGGCAAAAGAGGACATTAAGAGAGTGCACACAACCTAGTGAGATACACTTCTCCACACAGGAGGTGAGACACTCTTGAGGTGGTTCAAAGTGTGGAGGGATCAGTGCCACACACTGACATATACCTGTAGAGAGAGAGGTGAATCTTAACCCCGCCCCCTACTCATCTTTCCCCATCAGAGAACACCTTCAGTGATGGCACAAAATGCTCTGCCCAGAATAACAAAATAAAACCAGGGATCAATGAAAAATCCATTGCTCTAAATCCACTCACTGCATAGAAACTATCTTCAGAATAAAATGTCCCTTCCGTAAAACGACAGGTGGCTAGCCATCAGTCCATGCGAAAGGCTCGCTGTTATACAAGTGAAACTCTTTGGTGCCTGCTGGTAAATGCCCCATACCAGGTGTGCATCGATGGGACCCTCCACAGAGCAGTTCAGCTCTGGGACTCAGGAGCACAACAGCTAGCAAAAAAACAACAGTAGACAAAAAGCCAGGGACTGCTTGTACTCATACCATCCAGCACCCACATCGGCTGAAGTACCCGCTTCTCAGCCTCTGACTGCCATAAATCTCTGGGTCTGATCCCCAGAGAGGAAATGAAACAGCTGATATTTTGGTTCCGAATCAATTCAGCCTCACAATCTAACACTGACATTTAAAATCACGAATGAATGACAATAGGGAGAATGCTATTTCATATTTCAATTATACTCCTCAAAGCTTTCACTATTGCTCAGGTTCAAGACTGGTGTTTTAGTGACATCTGTTTTTGTTTCCTAAACAGTCCATTTAACAACATTTCCTTTTCTTTTTTTTCTGCAATGGAATGAAGCTGAAGCTGCTGTATAGAGTGCTTCTTTTCCAAGCCAGGTACACCATTGTTGATACCCCTCCCCTATCCCCCCCCAGGGGTTTCTCGTCTTTCCTATGTACCAGCCACTGACTGGGAACACTGTAGATCAATGAGACCCCAGAACCCCCCAGGCACTCTACTGACTGGGCAGCACCTGCTCCCAGCAGCCCCATAGCCTGTCTGCTGCGTGTCAGAGAGATCTGTTTGCACATGTGCTCTTAAAGATACATCACTGCTCTCATGCCATGGAAGACTGAGTTCGCCTTGCAATATTCAGTGCTAAGGCCATTGGTGCACAGATTTGGGGACAAGAACCGGACTCACCCCTTGAGATCTAAAGAATCTCTAAACACCTCTGGAGGGAGTGGGTGAGCAGAAGATTACTTACTAGTTCAAATTTGACATACTGTAATAATGGCTTTTCCATTTATATACCGTTAATGTGAAATCAAGGTTTTCCGTATATAATATTAAGTAGTCTTTTTTTTTGGGGGGGGGGGTCTGTTCATGGGGCCTGAACTCTGGGCCTGGGCACTGTTCCTCAGCTCTTCAGCTCAAGGCTAGCGCTCTACCACTTGAGCCAAAGCACCACTTCCAGCTTTCTTCTTTTTGCTTATGTGGTGCTGAGGAATCAAACCCAGGGCCTCAGGCATGCAAGGCAAGTGCTCTACCACTGAGCCACCTTCCCAGCCCTTAAGCAGTCTTTCTAATAGCCCTTTTAAATGCAATATGTTATCTACCTACTCATCCAGCTTTTGGTGATAGTGGGATTTGAACTCAAGGATTCATACTTTATCTTCACAAGATCTCGCTTTCTATGTGTGTTTATTTCCTCATTCCTCTCTCTTCTATCTCTTCTCTTCTACCACTGGATGTAGGACTTACTATGAATGGAAGATGATATCTCAACCTAATCACATCTATGAACATGTAAATATTTGGCACAAAGGTTCACAGGATCTGGGGGTTCGCCTGGGCATACCTGGGGTCCCTATTCAATCACTACAGCAGGACATAGTTCCCAGAGGACCTTTCTCCGATTTTTAACCTGCTGAGGAGAAACGTGGGGCTTGGGCTAACATCACTGCTAGATCTCCATGTGCTGAAGACGGGTTACCAACAAATGGTGGCTTAAAACAATGGAACTTTATTCTTTCCGAACTCAGGGCAAGGGCTACAGTTCTCTGTGGACAGGTGTTCATTTGATTTTTGCTTTCCTTCTCAGTTTCTGTGGAGGAAAAAAAAAATCCTCAAATCTAGATATATACACAACTGTGCACTTGACCAAAATAGCAAGTGCTGGGCTGCCCTGGACAGTTCCCCAGCCATTCCAACCTAAGGTTGGAATGCCACGGGCAGCTGTCAGGGGAACTCCACCAGATGGTCCTGCACGGCCTCACTGCTGTCCACTGGGTGCTGGCTGGCCTCCACGTTACTGTGTGGTCTCAGCAAGGCTAGCCTGATTTCCTACACTTCTGACATTGTGAATATAGACTCCTCAAGGCTCCCTGGCTGAAGCCCCAGAACCTACACATCACCTGTGCTGCAGTTTCTAAGCCAGCCCAGCCTCCAGAACCACCTTGCAAAGTCACACTGCAAAAAGCCACAGACACAAATCCCAGAGTTCTTGGAGCCATCTTCACCACGAGTTCAGAGCTCACCCAGCACCCTTCCCCACTCCCACCCCCACCCTGAGAAGGTATTTCAGTCTGGATCTTTCTGGTCTGTCTACCTCTAGCACATGCTCTCAGTTTTATACCAGGGTGGAGGAGGGAGAGCAGCTCTTCTGTACCCTGGGGACAGAAGCCCGCCAACCTCCAACCACTACACGGGTTTCCTGCCTTATGAAACCTGTTCACCTCACTCCGGGAGCTGTCTGTGGCTCCTCCAAACAGTGGGTGGTTCTGGGGCCTCTGCTTGCCTGGGCTTAAATCTCAGTGTTCTGGGGTCTAACTTTAGGTCAGACAAGTTGCAGGACATTGCTGCTCCTCTCTCTGCCTCTATTGTCTTACACAGTGGGGAAAGCATCCCTCCTGTATTTTTGGATGGTTTCTGGATGAAAAAAATCATTCCACTTGCAGGGAGGAAGGCCACCACGAGCACGGTGTGCATCCCCAAACCAGCACCCAATGCATCCTAACACTCGACCACTAATTTCACATTTGGACAAAGGAAGCTTTCAGACAAAATGTCCTTTGGGAACTATATTTGAGGCAGCAGAAGGAGTATAATATGTAATTATGCTGAAAGCTCTCTCAAGGCTTTAATTGTGACTAAGACAACAATTCGATAGACACTGGGGGAAAGATCTTAAAGGAACTCATCTATCATGAGGAAAAGTGAAAAAGATAAACGTACACTAGCACCAAAAGAGGGTATTTACAGCAAAGAGCTTATAATTATTTCTCACAAGTGCAAGAAGATTAGAATGACAATGATTCTTAAGGAAACACTCCAATTCCATGGAGGGACAGGACAGAGATGACACATGTAGTTGTAATAAACAGTATTGGGAAACCGTTTCGCTAGAAGAATAAAGAAGCTAATGGGGCGACATTGCACAACAAGATGGATCTATGTCAGGTAAGTTACGGTCAGGAGAGGAACCTGTTGGCCCGGGAATAGAAAAGCTTTGAAAATCCCCCTACCAGTGCCTTTGATGTGTGTGTTTCACGGGAACCGGACAGGGCCCTGGCTCTTGTTTAACAGTGAGGTTTTTCCAGCTCTGTGGTGCTCCACCTCTTGCCTTTCTCTCTTCTTCTTCTGTCCATGACAAAAGTCCAGCTGGGATACCGGTGGCTCCCGCCTGTCATCCTAGCTGCTCAAGAAGCTGGGATCTCAGGATTGTGGCTTGAAGCCAGCCCACCAAAAAGCCAGAAGCAGAGAGCTATGGCTTAAGTGGTAGAGTAAGAAAGCCAAGCAAGAGCCTGTGACCCTAAGTTCAAACCCCCAATGTATTTGCACTAATGATAATACATAAAATTAAAATAAAAGATGGACATGTTCAAACACTGGCCGCCTGATCATTTATATCTATTTCTAATACTTCACACTATTAGTATAAGGAGATCATTGCCGATATATTAAAAATGGAATACATTAGTTAACATTCTTTTTTGGGGGGTGGGGGATATATACATGTACACTCAGGAGAAAAGGAATAAGCCAGTGTGCAAATGATCACTTCCCCTTCCTAGAAACATTTTTTTTTTTTTTTTGGGTCCTGTCGTGAGGCCTGAACTCTAGGCCTGGGCACTGTCCCTCAGCTCTTCAGCTCAAGGCTAGCACTCTACCACTTGAGCCACAGCGCCACTTCCCTAGAAACATATTTTACATGATTCTCAGATAAGATTTTTATGGACCTATGGTATTTACCCTTTATTCTAGGCTTCAAGTACACCCACATCTGTCTCTGAAAGACAAATGTGTATTTCTTGGCAGTATTTTTGTTGTTGGTATTGTTGGTGGTGGTGGTGGTGATAATGATGGTAGTGGTACTCGGGTTTGAACTCAAGGCTCTGTACTTGCTGTGCCAGTGCTCTACTGCTTGAACCACACCTCCAGCCCTCTCAGCAGTATTTTAAAGAACCCAGTTTGGCGATCTAATGATACCTTTTGTTCCACCTTCAAAAACTGAGCCAGCTCGTCCACCGTGAGGTGATCTTTCTTGTCACTGTAGCTCAAGAGTAACAGATAGAGGTCTCTTCTCAAGGACATCATTTTGTAAAACACACAGAACTCTTCAAAGGTCAGCGTACCCTGGTTCTCATCTGTGTCGGCTTCCTGAAAGGGGAGGAAAACCAGACTGTGTGAGGTCTGCAATCATTGCTTCTCTGGAGATAATCCAACCCCGGTCTTCCAGATCTCAGTCTACTGAGTAGCTCACATTATAGGGACGAACCACCAGCACCCAGCTCTTCAAAAAAAAAAATTACTTAATATAGTTTGTTACCATTTAAGGTATTGTTCAAAGGGGTCACAATGCCATAAGTTAGGTAATGAGTACATTTCTCTTCTCTCTCTCTCTTTTTCTCTCTCTCTCTGTCTCTCTGTCTCTGTCTCTGTCTTTCTTTCTCTCTTTCTCTCTTGCATGCGCGCATGTGCACCAATCCTGGGGCTGGGAGGGAGGGAGGGTGGGAGGAATACTGGATCAAATTTTTCCATTAATCAACTGTCAAGCAAACTGCTTATAATACTTCTAAAAGGGTAATTAGGAGAAAGTATTTGAAGCACTGAAACTGTGAATACATGTTAAGTTTTTTCTGATAAAACAAAGTATCTTTTTAGGAAAAAGGAGGGAAAGGAGTGTTGGAAAGGAGTAAGGGAATGATGTAGGAGGTAATATCAATCGAGATGTGTTGTACTTCTGTAGTTAAAAGCTGACATGTTGAATGGCAATCCTTCAGTACAACTACTTAAAGATAATAATAAAAAAAAGTTGACTTTAATTTTTTTTAATGATACAAAACAATCAGTATTTGCTTTTAGCAAAACATACTAACCTTTCAATGACCTAACCTCAGGAGGGCTCTGCAAGGCAGTGGGGGGAGGGGGGGGGTTGTACCTGGAACATCTGTCGGACCTTCCTCCGGGGCAGGCTAACGTTGAGCTTGTGCATCAGCTGGTGGATCTCCTCGATGTTCAGCAGCCCGTCCCCGTTCTTATCCGCCTCCTCGAAGGTCTGCTTCACCCACGGGCGCAGCAGTCAAGGAAATCAACACAAAACCGCTCTCATGGAATACTCCAGACAACATTAAAAGGAGCACGGAGCCTGGGAAGAAATGCTTCCGAGAAGCCCCTGGGATCCATAGGCCCCGAGGCACTCCCCACGAGGACGGGAGAACAGACATGGGGGTGGGAATCAGGGCCAACTATCGCAAAGGCTTCTCTGACCCAAGCATTCTCACTCAACCTTATCCAAAGGAATACTAAGTGCACTGCTGCACAATCCGCCGTTTCACCTGTGGCCAGGGGGCAGCCTGCACTCCTAGCCCAAATTCCACTTGAGAAGATGGCAACTGAATTCATATATCTGTGAGGAAGCATCCTAAACTCAAGACATGTCATCTGACTTTGAATACATTATTCCTTTTCCTCATTTCCTGACCAGCTTCGCTCCATTGGAACACGGGCCTGTATCAGCATGCATAACACCAGAAGTCCTCATGGAAGAGGCCCAGAGACAGCCTGCGGCAGGACCAGACCAGCGGCACAGCTCTTCAACACCTCGTGTTCCAGGATCATCCTAGCAAAACCTCCAATGTACAGTGAAGCTGGCCCCTATCTTCTCAGAGGCCCTCTCAGCCTGTGTCTACCTGTGCAATGTTCCCCCATCCACTCCTATGCCTAAAGCACGAGACCATCCAGCTCACACAAATAAGGATGTAAAAGTAGAGGAAAGGGGGAAATGTGGCCAGGAGAGGCAGCACTGGGTCTCAAGCCCAGCTCTTGGCAGCCTCACTTACATCCCTCTCCCCCTCCCCCCCCCCCGTCCCTTCCCCCTTCACAAGGTCTCTCTACACTGTCCTCTTCCTGCAGAGTTCTCACACAGTTGGCCAAGCTTGCAATCATTCCTCTGGTCAGCCCCGAGTGAGGAGCTGACCTCAGGGAGACCTTCATCGGGAAACGGACGCTCAGTCTGGCTTCTCCCGTGATTTTAGGAGGGCAAGTGTTAGTAAGCAAAATGTCACTTCCTCTAGAGTTCCAAACAACTCAACGTTCACACTGTAAGTTGAAAAGAGAGAGGAGATAAAAAGGCAGAAAGAAGCTCAGGGGCCCGGAGCTGGAATTTCAGAAAGCGTCTGTTAAAGCAAATGGATTTTATGACAAGGCAGGACTTTCCTTCCTGGTCAGCGACGCTTTCCCGGGGACAGTGAATGGATGCCTCTACAATGCGGGTCTGGCTGTCTCCTACGGGAGTGAATGTCAGCCTCTGCAGAACTCTTCTGCTCCTGAGTTCACAGGAGCCTGTATCAGCGGGTTTATGAATTCCCTGACACGGGAGGGAGAGGAGGGGTAAAGAGTGAAAGAAAGAGGCAGAAAGAAGAGAAGCTTTAAGTCCTAGGCCTGTGGGAGCAAACTAAACACAGCGTGCTCTTCCTCTGCCCCTGTTCATGCATAGGCACACAGGCACAGCACCGGAGGGCTAGGAGGATATTGGTCATGGGTCCGCTGCCTTTTAGCCAGGGAGTCCTCATCGCTGATGCCGGCCATCAGGTACTTGAGGCCGGTGATCCACGTGCGCGCCTCCTCGGGGTTGGAGGTGATCAGGTCCAGGGATTCCATGTGGTTCCCGTGGTAGATGGTGAAGCAGCAGCTGGGGTCAAAGCTCCCCTCAGCCTGCCGGTGGAATATTTCCGACTGCCGGCCCTCCGTGACTTTGTAAATGGAGTCGATAAGAACTGTCGGAGCCAAGAGGGGCCAGGGCAGAAGACAGGTGGAGGCCATTACTTGAAGTGGTTGGGAAACAAAAGCAAAACCACCCTGCTTGAATGCATGTATCAACAAGCTGCTGTCATTCTAAGTCCCGCTGGGAAACACTGACCCTGTTTCCTTCAAGGAAACATTTTTACATATATTGAAACTCAGTGAAAACCAATAGATACTCCCCACTCAGAGTTCACCATCAGCCTCCTAAGTTTCCAGCCTGCAGACATAGGCTTCGCCCCAACGACTGGCTTCCCTGTTCTCCAACATACAGAGGGAATGTGGCAGCACCTCTCAGTCCCTGTAGCTAAGTGAGCTACCGTAATGGTAAACTTTCTACTTATATCCATCTGCCTGTCCACCCAGACATTCAGCCAACCAACCACCCATCCATCCATTCCTGCACCCATCCATCCATTCCTCCATCCATCATCCACCTATCCATCCATCCATCCATCTATCCATCCATTCCTCCATCCATCATCCACCCATCCATCCATTCCTCTATCCATCCATCATCCATCCATCAATCCATTCCTCATCCATCATCCACCCACCCATCCATCCATCTATCCATTCATTCTTCTATTATCCATCATCCACCATCCATCAATCATCCATCCACCCAGCCAGCCAACTACCATCTATCTATCCATCCATTCCTCTATCCATCATTCACCCATCCGTCCATCCATCCTAATGGTTCTGCTTCATGAATTCTGACAATATGTAGGAGAGAGAAGTTAAAACCAGGGATCAGTTAACCATTTTTATTGAGTGTAGTTACAACAGTGGTGCTAACTCATTAAATAGCTGACCGTACTTAGAATATCACAATATACTTCAAAGGCTGTTGGATTTATATCATTTAACTTTTATGAGAAAATAAAAAGTCCTCAACTCTATAACCTCACGTTCTGATTTAAAACCACATCATACTCCAACACAAGAAAAATATGAGCTTTTATAGCATTCATAAGTTATATGAATTTGAATTCCCCACAGAGTGTCACCATTTACTGACCCCAAACTTGCAAAACTATGGGTGTTCCACAGACCTGAGTTCCCTAGAGCCTACCAGCATTATCCATGTGTTACCATGGCAATCCAAGCAAAGTATGTGTCAGTTAGATTTACTTTTTGCCTTCTCGCTCTTCCTGGAGGGCCGCCATCGGAGACGTGTCCGGTGCTCGTCCAGATAGAAGAGCCGGACCAGCCCTTTGGTCCCACGCTTCAGTTTGATCATCTGCGTCCCGGACTGCATGACACTCATGCATCTTTCAACTGCAAAAGAGACCCAAGGCCAATCAGCTGCTATGTAGTACACATGTGTACTGCTGTGCAGAGCACAGAGTCAAATAAAACTTCCCAAAGGCTGCAGCAATCGGAAGAGGTAACAGGAAAGAGAATGAATTCATCAAGCTTACACCACCAACAATAAGAAAACTTACTGACAAAAATAAAATTCTGCTTCCAAGTAAAGAATGTATCTTTTCTTCTGTTTTCTGAAATGCATGACCACTTGAACTTAGGTTTTCAAAGCAAGTTTTTTATAAATCTTGTGTATTTTTATACAGCCAGATATAAAAACAACATATAATGATATCTTCTCCTGACTTGTTTGCTTTGTTTTTCTTTCTTTCTTTTTTTGTGGTGCTGGGACTCAAACTCGGGGCTTTGTGTATACTGAGCATTGCTCTGACACAGAACCATAGCTCCAGACCAATAAAAATATTTTTTTATTTTAATTTTAATTTTAATTTTTTGTGAACATACTGCAATAAAAATATTTTAATGCGCAACCAACAGAAACAAATTTGGCAAAATGCCAAGAACTGTTTAAGTTGGATTATAGTTACATGTAGTCTTGGATTATTATATTTCTATGTTTGTAAACACTTAAATGTTTAAGAAAACAACAGATTTTTTAATAGAAAACATTTGTTTTAAACTGCTGAGATTTTTTTGCAACTGAACTCAGATAAGGTCCAAATCAGTTATAGTCTTACTTAAAGCTGTAATTTAAATCCCATCTGCCTTGAGAAGAATCCTGCTGAATATGTCTGCTGTTTTTGCTTGTTTCTGTGTCTTAGAAGCACTCCTCAGCAATTCTGTGCATCTTGGGTGACCTGTCCATCACCCGAGTAAAGAACAGGCACCTGACTTCGGTTTAGAGCAAATTAATCTCCTCTCCAAGAACACAAACCCCAAGCCAGTCCCCGCCTGATAGAGCGGAGACGTTTCTACCATCACGCCTTCACAGGTGTTCTGATGAAGCTTCCCTGAGATACCACCCTTGTCACCATTCTTATTTTTCTCGAGAATGACAACGGATTTCCCTCCCGACTCTGAAATCGCGGCAGTATCCTTTCAAAGCACTCTTTTCATTTTTAACATGTCAGCCAGAAATAGAGCACTGGAAATCTTTTCCTCTGAGTCTCAGTATGCAGAAGCCAGTAAAAAGGACAGAAGAAGACACACTATAAATAAACCTCAACAAGATGACACTTCAGCTCTTTTGGCTAAGTCTCTTGCTCTTTTTTACTAGGAAAGAAAATCTCATCCAATAGCAGTACAGTGCACCTACTACGTACCCACTGGAGCGAATATTCACACACCACAGGCACTGTTTATTCTGTGAAGAGCCTTCTCTTACCAAAGTGAAATCAAGGAGAAAATACATCAAATTAAGTGTAGTTTCAGGACCCAATAGTGTATGAAGGTGAAACATAGGTTGCCTTTACTCATATAAACTTGAACTATCAAATACTCAAGTAATGAAATTATTACTTAATTTATTAACTGGATTACTGATTCTCTGGGAGTTTAGTATCTGAAGCTCTCCCTTTTCTCCCCTTCTTGCAGGGTATCTTGTCAGCCTGGTAACTACCATTATTTTTCTTTTTATTATCTTCGTTGTACAGGAGTTGTGATTTAACAAAGCAGTTTATGAGTACAATATATCTTGGTCAGTGTCAATCCTTTCAACATTCTCACCCATCCCTCCTCTACCTACCCTTTCCCTCATTCCTGAAACTGTAGGGTTTACACTGCATTCTCCTCCCTTCTCCTCTTCATTCATTTACCCCTTCCCCTCGGCCCCACCCTACCCTTGCATATATACTTCCTAGTGTTGTGTTTTGTTTGGTTCCACCGAGCTTTGATTTTGCCTTTTAAGGAATTGCACTATTTGTGATCTCCCTTGGATTTACCATATTTCAGTTCATACCTTTGTATATACTTGTATACCACCCAATGCATTTACTTATAAGTTTATAAGCTAAATCCAGCTTCCACATAAAAGAGAAAACAAGCCACCCTTGTCTCTCTGAGCCTGACTTGCTTCACTTAGCTCCACAGCCTGCGCACAAGGTCTAGTGCTTCCCACTTCCTTCCTGAGGTATACTCAAAGTTTAGGTCTTTGATGAAGAGCCTTGATATGGTATGATGATTTGGGGACAGGGTAAGAGACAGGGGTCTATTTCTAGTTATTCCACATGTGGATCATCTGTTTTCCCAGCACCATTTGTTGAAGAGACTATCTTTCCTCCAAAGCACGTTTTGTATGATTTGTCAAAAAAAAATCAGATGGCTGTAATTTCAAAGATTCATTTCTAATCAGTTGGTCTTTGGACCTCTTTTTGTGCTATGCAGTTGTTGTTCATAATGGCTGTGTAGTTGAATATGAAATTCAGTATTGTGGTAACTCCAGCACTTCTCCAAAGAAGTTCAAATGGTCAATAAATACACAAAGAAAGGCTCAATGTCCTAGCCATACAGGAAATGTAAATCAAAGGACATTGAGGGAATGACCATCATAAAGAACACAAACAACTGGGCTGGGAAGGTGGCTCAGTGGTAGAGTGCTTACCTGGCATATATTAAGCCCTGGGTTCAATTCCTCAGCACCACATACATAGAAAAAGCCAGAAGTGGTGCTGTGACTCAAGTAGTAGAGCACTAGCCTTGAGCTAAAGAGCTGAGGGACAGCGCGCAGGCCCTGAGTTCAAGCCCCAGGATTGGCAAACACACACACACACACACCCCACAGCAGATGCTAGCGATGATGTGGGGGAGAGAGAACCCCATTACACAGCAGGAGGGAGTGTGAACTAGGGCAACCACTATGGAAACAAGCATAAAGGTTTCTCAAAGAACTAAAAATGAAACAACTACCCTACTAACCAACCTACTATCCGGACATACCAGTCATGGGCATTTATCTTCAAAATGTAAGCTGTCACTATTCACAATGGCTGAGCTAGGGAAACAGCGAGGTCCTATAACTGAGAAATAGATGAATGCAATTACCTGTTACTCAGATAAAAAATAAAAGAAATTAGCTAGGCACTGGTGGCTCATACCTGGAATCCTAGTACTCCGGAGGTGAGATCTGAGAATCTTGGTTCAAAGCTAGCCTGGGCAGGAATGTATGTGAAACTCTTAACTCCAATTAACCACCCAAAAGACAGAAATGGAGCTGTAGCTCAAGTGGAAGAGAGACAACCTTAAGAGAAAAACAAAAAAACTAAGACACAGCACCCAGGCCCTGAGTTCAAGTCCCAGTCCCAGCACACACACACACACACACACACACACACAGTCTGACTGCAGTACAGTATATGCATGTGTGAGACACTGAAAGGAAGGAAATGTTTGAAGAATTAACAGCACTTTAACAACAAGGAATATTAGGAAGTGGAAGTGCCCTGCCTGTTGCTGTGGGTTCTAATGGAAGGGAGGGAAGAGAGAGGGTAGAAGAGGGCAAATGTGATCAAAATATTTTATGTACCTGTGTGAACCTGAAGCTTACTGAGGTTTGAGAAGGGGGATGGGAGCAGGAAGAATGACAGAGGGGTGACCCTGACGCAGATCCGTTGTATCTATTGTATGCATATGTGGACATGTTAAAGCGGAACCCACGAACAACCTACTGAGGTTGAGATGAGAATGACAAATACTCCTTAAGAAAACTGGGTCAGTGGCCTGTGTCCACACGTGTCAGTCATGCAAGAGGATGCGGACTCAAGCTCAGCACCACCAGAAAAATAAGTTAGACTCAAGCGTTCTTTGTGTAAAAGGAAGCAATGGTGGAGATCAAATACTCGTCCAGCCATGTCTAAATCATTTACGTGTCAGCACAAGTCAGATTCTCCATGGTCCACCTCCAGTGGAGATGTGAAACAGCATTTTCTACCTCAGTAAGAGCCCTGCTCCGCCTGTGCTGTATGAGCAGACGGCACAAAAGAGGCCAAACAGGCTATCCCACAGGTACACAGAGGTGACTCCGAACCCTACATACATCCCATACATCTCCTTCCTGGCACACTCGGCAAATGGCTTCAAATGAAGACCAAGACACACACAGCCCCTGTGATCCTGTATCCTCCCCCAGAGCAGCTTTCATATTTAGAAAACCAGTTGTTTGCATTTGAGGCAACAATGTCTACGAAATAGAGAAACTAATACTGTAGAGAGCTGCGTGCAGCTGCACCTTAAAGATGGCGCTGGCTTCCGCCCTCCGCCTTCCCGATGGCGAGTGCTCTCCGTGGTAAACAACTCCTTATATGGCTAAGGCAAAGAATCTGGCTTGCTTTTACCTGGACCTATTGGTGGTTCCCACGTGGCGTATCAGGGTTGGCTACCCAGCGGGTACTTAAGGCTGTGTGGAATTCTCCCCGGAGTCAGAAGATTGCTCAAAGGTCCTGAATAAACTGCTGAGAGAAGAGCTCAGTGTTGCGTCTTCCTTGCTGGTCGAGGTGGTCGTGACATAATACTTATCAGCCCATGGCCTACCACGCACACACCTGCCGGCCACTGCCTAGCACACACACACACACACACACACACCTGCCGCCCACTGCCTAGCACACACACACACCTGCTGTCTACTGCCTAGCACACACACACCTGCTTCCCACCTCCTAGTACGCACATACCTGCTGGCCTTCCACCTAGCACACACACCTGCCACTCACTGCCTAGCACGCCTGCACCTGCTGCCCACCACCTAGCACACACACACCTGCCGCCCACCGCCTAGCACGCCCACACCTGCTGCCCACTGCCTAGCACACACACACCTGCTGCCCACTGCCTAGCACGCCCACACCTGCCGCCCACCGCCTAGCACGCCCACACCTGCCGCCCACCACCTAGCACACACACACCTGCCGCCCACCACCTAGCACACACACACCTGCCGCCCACCACCTAGCACACACACACCTGCCGCCCACCACCTAGCACGCCCACACCTGCTGCCCACCGCCTAGCACGCCCACACCTGCTGCCCACCACCTAGCACACCCACACCTGCCACCCCACCACCTAGCACGCCCACACCTGCTGCCCACCGCCTAGCACGCCCACACCTGTCGACCCACCTCCTAGCACGCACACACCTGCCGCCCACCACCTAGCACGCCCACACCTGCTGCCCACCGCCTAGCACGTCCACACCTGCTGTCCACCACCTAGCACACACACACCTGCTGCCCACCGCCTAGCACACACACACCTGCTGCCCCACCACCTAGCACACACACACCTGCTGCCTACCACTAGCACACCCACACCTGCTGTCCACCACCTAGCACACACACACCTGCTGCCCACCACCTAGCACACACACACCTGCTGCCCCACCACCTAGCATGCCCACACCTGCTGCCCACCACCTAGCACGCCCACACCTGCTGTCCACCACCTAGCACACACACACCTGCTGCCCACCACCTAGCACACACACACCTGCCACCCCACCACCTAGCACGCCCACACCTGCCACCCCACCACCTAGCACGCCCACACCTGCTGCCCACCACCTAGCACACACACACCTGCTGCCCACCACCTAGCACACACACACCTGCTGCCCCACCACCTAGCACGCCCACACCTGCTGCCCACCGCCTAGCACACACACACCTGCTGCCCACCACCTAGCACGCCCATACCTGCTGCCCACCACCTAGCACACACACACCTGCTGCCCACCGCCTAGCATGCCCACACCTGCTGACCCACCGCCCAGCACACACGTGCTTCTGTCTGCCACGCTCCAGACAGACATCCACCTGTTTGCTAATGGGCTGCACTGGTTGGAATCATGATAGCCAAGCCATGTGCTTTTCTCATTTGTATTATAAACAGCTTTCCACGTTTTAACACAGTCCTAATAATTATCGTTTAATGGCTGCCTACCAGAGCATAAATATTTAAGGAGCAGAACAGATGAGTCAAGGACTATATTCCTAACTTTATTACATAATTAGAGCTTTAAAAGCCTTAAGGGGACCTCATCTGTGAAAGGAAAGGCATAACAATGTGCTGGCCAGTCCTCCAAATGCAGGGCCTTTGAAGGATTAGATCAAGGCATCCTGGCACAATCAGCTTACAATAAGTACAATGTCCTTAGGGATTTTCGGTTCACTAAGCCTCTAAGCAGCAGAGGCTGTTAAGAAAACAAAAACAAACAATAAAAATAAATAACTCCTTCTGACTTAAAGGAACACGCAGAAAGTACGTATCATTAGGACGGTCCAAGAATGTCAGTTGTCTGAAGAGGGAGGGGCAGATTCTCCATCTGTGTCTGCATCAGAGATAACGCATGGTTAGGAAATGTCCTACACACTACCTGATGCTGATCTTTTTTAGCAGCTTTCCTGATGTACATGGCATGGGATAAGATTCATACATGATTATATCTTCAACTTGACAGCACCATCCACATAGACAATGCCACAGTCTAACCGTAGAATAGTCCCAACATCGCAAGGAGAGCGGTCCAGCTCTCGGCCCAGCCCAGGACAAGCATGTCCTGCCTTCTGCCTCTCTGCCTGGGCCTTTCCAGGGCACTTAACACAGGAGAGCTCACCAAGTACAGGCTTCTTGCATTCAGCAGGCAATCTCTGAGCTTCCTAGGAGGGAGATGTTATGTCTGTGACTTGTTTCCTTCTTTCATCTCCCCCCGCACCACACTGAACCTCTTCTGCCAGAACTTAAGGTAACAATGACACCGAGTAGGAAACAGGCTGAAAAGAATAACAAGTACATGGGCAGGAAGGAGCACTCTATTACCACACAAATGAGGAAGACCAGCTCTATGAAGGACATGGAGTCAAGAGGAGGGGACTACATCCAAACACACAGCTAGAGCATGTACTACTGTTTGTCTAAGAAAAATGAGACCTTTATAATTAGCTACATATGGTTACAAAAAGACACCCAAGAAAGATTAAACCAGATTACAATGGAACTGGTTTCCTTCAGGGGAGGGGGAATCTCACAGAGAGGAATTGGAGGGAAATGGGCTTCTCTCAGAATCCTGTCTCCTTAACAAGAAGAGCAAGGAGGGAGGGAAATACACACACGAACACACACGTATGAATGTGTGTGTTTATGAGTGTGTGCTTAGGTATAGGCACATATTTTCCTGCCCTGGACTTTTCCAACACATAAAAGTCAGATCTGTTCTCAAGGTGCCCTTGAGGTTTTCACATACAAGGTCACGGTGAGACCCTGGCACCCAACTGAACATCAGCAGGCAGACTGAAATGGCAGGTTGAATTGGTTTGCTATCAACTGCTGTATTTTCAGGCTTCACATGCCAGTGAGGTAGCAGCAGAAAGAGACTAACAGTGAGAACCATTTCATCTCTGTGGAGAAAGCTCTCAACAGAGTGTCTTCAAAAGGAAGGAGTGACTCCCTGAAATCCTCAAAGAAGTAAAGGGCGCATTGGCCTCATTCTTAGCACACAACCAAATCCTTTCCCGGTGCACAATGTGTGCTGGGAGGTCAGGTGTGTGGGGGTCTGGGGTCGCTGTCCCAAGGGACAGGCTCTGGCGATGATACCATCACTCACTGCTCTGTGGCTTCTCTAGATCACCCAACACCTTCCTTTCCAAAGCCTAAAAGGCATTTTCCAGAAATTTCTGTCCTTTATAGAAACACTGATCTTGCCTTCAAATATGTCACTTTCTTTCCACAAGATAATGTTGCAGCTCTTCTGAAAGTCTTTTAGAATTGTGTGTTATGTATGTGTGTGTGCATGTCTGTGTGTCAGGGGCTTGAACTCAGGGCCTGGACACTGTCTCTGAACTTCCTTTGCTCAAGGCTAGTACTCTACCCCTTGAGCCACAGATCCACTTCTAGCTTTTATGTGGTTAATTGGAGATATGAATCTCATGAACTTTCCTGCCCTGTCTGGCTTTGAACTGCAATCCTCAGATCTCAGATTTCAGCCTCCTGGATTGGTAGGATTATAGGCTTGAGCCACCAGTGCCCAGCATCTGTTTTTGATTTGTTTGTTGGTGTTTTTTTTTTGTTTTTTTTTAACAAACCAACATCTGTGTGTCTTACTACAAGCTTGAACTTCTAAATGAACCTTTGTATAAAATATAACTTCCCGGGCTGGGAAGGTAGCTCAGTGGTAGAGCACTTGCCTTGCATGCATGAGGCCCTGGGTTCGATTCCTCAGCACCACATAAGCAAAAGCAAAAAAAGCCGGAAGTGGTGCTGTGGCTCAAGTGGTAGAGCGCTAGCCTTGAGCAGAAGAGCTGAGGGACAGCACCCAGGCCCAGAGTTCAGGCCCCATGACCGGACCCCCCCCAAAAAAATATATATGTGTGTGTGTGTATGTGTGTGTATATATATATATATTTATTTTTATATATATATATATATATATGTATATCTTCCCTTCCCCAGGCTTGTGCAGACAGCTCACAGGGCCTTCAAGTCAAACCTCGGCTTAGGAGCACCAGGAGGCACACACTCTCGCTATGTTTTTTGGGGGGTTTTTTGGTCAGTCATGGGGCTTGAACTCTGGGGTTGGGCACTGTCCCTGTGCTCTTCAGCTCAAGGCGAGCGCTCTACAACTCGAGCCACAGTGCCACTTCCAGTTTTCTAGTGGTTTATTGGAGATAAGAGTCTCACGGACTTTCCTGCCCGGGCTGGCTTTGAACTGTGATCCTCAGATCTCAGCCTCCTGAGTAGCTAGGATTACAGGCGTGAGCCACCGGCACCCAGCACACTCTGGCTATGATAAGACTCCCTCCTCTGCTCTGCGGGGAGGACCCCAGGGAACTCCCTGATTTCCTTTTCATTGCCTAAGTCACTCCTATGGAGGAGAGAAGATTGCTCAAAAGTCTCTTAGAAACCAATTGGTTACCAGCAGCATTTTGGCATTGTGTGCAATGGTGCATGCATGTGTGCGTGCTCTCACATCTGCAAAGTAGATAAGTACCTGTGACAAGATTTAGGTCAAAGAAAGGCACAAATCAATTAGTACATTTTAAGATGCAAACCTTCGCCGGTCGCCAGTGGCTCACGCCTATAATCCTAGCTATTCAGGGGGCTGAGATCTGAGGATCCCAGTTCAAAGCCAGCCCAGAAAGGAAAGTCCGTGAGACTCTTATCTCCAATAAGCCACTACCGGAAGTGGCACTGTAGCTCAAGTGGTAGAGTGCTGGCCTTGAGCTGAAGAGCGCAGGGACAGTGCCCAGGCCCAGAGTTCAAGCCCCACGACCAACAACAACAACAAAAAAGATGCAAACCTTCTTTTATTAAGTCCTTCCATGTAATGGTGTTTTCCTTTCCAATAAGACCTATTTTATACACAGCACAAGTTTCTGTTCCATATGCTTTATACATGGGAATGAGAAGCAATGAATGCAATGCTAACAAGAATTTCCAACAACAGGGTCCTGTTGGTTTTACTTACTGTTATCTCATGGGGAGGAGGGATGGGAATAATATTTAGAATATTAAGATTACAGGGGTGGGTTTGCATAGTGTGACTCTTGTAAACAATGAAGGGCATGTTAACAAAATGAAGCTGAAGGGAGGGAGGGAGGGTTCAGGAAGGAGGGTTAACCCATGGAGGGAGAAATGGTGGATGAATTCCATCACAAAATCCAACGTATACAGATGAAAATGGAACCAGAGAACCTAATGGGATTGATGGGGGTGGTACAGATGGGGACGGGAAAGACAGAAAGTGACTGAGCATGATGAATCAGGCCCAGCCAAGGACATTAAATTGAAACCTTGGTACAGTTAGTACAATTTGAAGACAATAGTGACATCACCATGCTACAACATTGAATCATTTATTCAGAGATATCACATAAGCATCACTGAATAGCTGAGCAGGCACCAGAGGCTATATGTAGCCTCTGACGCTGTTGTCCCAAACCTGTAAAATACTACAGATCCTAACATCATTTGAAAACAATCAGAAAAGTCTAAAAATGGGGGAAAGATAAGAAATACTTTAACTTATCAGCAAAGTGAGCACATAGGATCAGGGCAGATGTGCTGCGGAGTTTCCTGCAATCTCTTCTGGGAAGAGGAGGAGATGTGCTGTGGAGCTTCCTGTAATGTTCCTGGAAGGGAAAAGATGTGCTGTGGAGCTACCTGCAGTCTCTTCCAGGAAGTGGGGGAAGAAGGGGATGTGCTATGGAATTTCCTGTAATCTCTTCTAGGAAGGGAGAAGATGTGCTGTGGAGCTGCCTGCAGTCTCTTCTAGAAAGAGGGGAGGGGCAGGCATTTGAACCACCATGCTCCAGACACCAGACTTCTCGTCAGTCTCTGAAGTCAGAAGCACTCGCATACCATGGCACAGGTGTGTACATTTTTACATACATGTCCACACACATCTGGAGCAGTACCGGCTCACCACCTCACAAGGACAGCCAGGGATGAGACCACCCTGTGGTGAATGAGTCACTTCGAGGAAAGCATGGAGAATTGAACTGGGACAGGTCAGGGTGAGAAAGCAGGGAGTGGTGGGGTGCAGACATGAAGACTCCCTCCCACAAAGGCTCATGGTCTGAAGGCTCAGTCATCATCCATTTTAGGGGCACTGAAAACTAGGCAGTGGGACCCACGGGGCAGGGGGGGTGGGAGGGGTGGCAGTGTGGCAGACTGCACCGTGGAGGGGTAGGTCTTCCTCCACAGCATGTTCCAGCCACCATGAGGAGAGCATAGTCCCCTACTGTGAACACCCATGTGATGGTGCTTGGTCCAGCACACGGGCTGGCTCCTCATGGGCTGGCTCCCCAGAAACTCCGAGCCAGAATATAAAATCCCTCTTTTTAGTATTTCGGTCACAGCTCCAGAAAGCAAACACAGACAATGGTGCCAGAGATGTGGGATCGTTGCTATGACAACCTGAAACCTCTGGACCAGCTGGGGGAGGGAATGCGGAGCCTCTGAGGGCGCAGGCCTGAATGCTGCAGGTAGAACCCGTTGCATGACTCCAGAAGACATTACAAGGCCAGCATGCCAATGGAAACACGGATGGAAAAGGCGAAGAAGCCACCAGGAATTGAGGTCGTAAATGCTACATACTCTAGAGAGGAAAAAGGAAAATCTACATTTTGTCCGTGCCCAGAGACTGTATGAGGACGAGGTGGAAGGCGGCTAATTTGGCAGAGGAAAGTTCAAGGAATACCATCACCAGCACAGGTACTGCTGCCTGCATTGAACCAGGCTTCTGGAGAAAAACAAGGAGCAAACAGCAGCAATGATCTACCCACCAAAGGAGTACATTCAAGTTGTAGATAAAAACTGGTACTGGTGCTCATGCCTGTATACTCAGGAGGCTGCGATCTGAGGACCCTGGTTCAAATCCAGCTCAGGCAGGAAAGTCCATGAGACTCTTATCTCCAATTAACCGCCAGAAAACCGGAAATGGTGCTGTGGTTCAAGTGGTAGAGTGCTCGCCTTGAGCTGAAGAGCTGAGGGACAGCCAGTGGGTGGTAGCTTGTGGCCTCATCCCTGCTTAGCTGGAAGTAGGCCTGTGCCAGCTACACGACACTGGTTTGGCAGGCCTGTAAACACCAAGCATCATGGGGTCAAAAGGAAGCCAGGGTGCCCGGCAGTGTGCGACCCTATGGGCCAACTTCCAGGATGAGGCATGAAGCTGCGAGGAACCTGAAATGGTGGTGGAGAAAGGCAGGAGACAGCCGAAGGTCACGTGAGCTACAGCCAGCAAGGTCACAGGGCAGGGCTGCCTGGGCCCCAGGAGCTCACGAGGTCCTGTGCACCCTCAACACAGAACATGGAGCAGGGGGGCTGCACACTTGCCCTAGTTGGGCTTTGGCCTCCTTCTAGGAACTCACATCGTCCTTTCCCAACAAAATTCCATTTCTGCCGAGCGATTCCTTCACGGAGGGCACCTGGGGTCTCTGATAACCCTCAGCTCTACCATGGCTCTGGGAGAATTCGACCTCTCCCCAACACTCAACTTGAAGATCAGACTTAAGCTCCTCCAGCCCCAAACGGTACACATGCCCTCGGTGTCAGGAAGAGTCCTGCTGGGGGCAGGACTCCATGGAGCCCTAAAGCATCTGGCCCACAGAAGAAATCCAGTCTGCGTCTGCAGGTCTGAGAGGGGGTCTTAAGGAAAGCCCACGCCCCGGGAGAACACTGCATGGTACACCATTCCTAAACATCCATTCATTCCTGCTTGTCCTTAGAAAACGAACTCATTAAAACACGTGCACTGAACGACTTGTCAACTACCCTTCAGTCATACTGGACCGCAAATAAGAGACAGATAAACACATTGCTAAGGCAACATTTTTTAATCCTGTAGAATAAGCAATTGGGAAAGTAGTAAACTGGCCAACCTATTTAGCAGTTCATTAAAAATTCATTAAAAACATCGTTTTGCTCCATTGTTCTAGTCTGCCGGCTTGACATGTAGGCTGACAGATGGCCAAAGAAGCTCCAGGCAGATGTCCTCAAGAAGAGGAAAGAAGACATTCCCACACATGCCCTCCCTTCCCTTCCCTGGCCCTGGCCAGCCTGGGGCTCAGGGTCCAACCCACACCACACACCACCACAAGCTAGAACTGAGCACATACACACACCTCCTGGAGGCTCTGAGAAAAAAAAGAAAGAAATGTGTGGTGAATGTGTTGTTAGGAAAAATATTGATGTAACAAATTCAAACCAAGATGCAGTTTGGGAAGTTTTTTTCTAAAGGAGGGCTCCCCAGTATGATTTAACATTTCAACACCAACAAATTAATTACATGGGTGTCTCAAAGTATGTTACGTCAGCATGTAACCAGTCTGCAACCTGCGTGTGGCTGGCCAAAACAAGGTAAGTAGATTCGTCTTACCATTAATGTAATTTGAAACAATTCCTATACCATTAGAAAAACTTGAGAAGCTAATTTTCTTTTCTTTTCTTTCTTTTTTTTTTTTTTTTTTTTTTTTTTTTTTGGTCAGTCGTGGGGCTTGAACTCTGGGCTTGGGCGCTGTCCCTTAGCTCTTCATCTCAAGGCAAGTGCTCTAATGCTTGAGTCACAGTGCCACTTCCAGTTTTCTAGTGGTTTATTGGAGATAAGAGTCTCATGGGCTTTTCTGCCAGGGCTGGCTTTGAACCATGATCCTCAGATCTCAGCCTCCTGAGTAGCTAGGATTATAGGCGTGAGCCACCGGTGCCTGCCTTGAGGCTAATTTTCTATCTGTTGAGTCTAATTTAAAAATTTTGGACCTGGTACTGCTTAAGTTCTGGTTTTTTTCTTTTTTGTCATCAATTTTTACGGCATTCATTTTATTTATTGCAGTGCAATCACTAATCCCCAATAAAGAAGACTGAAGAACACAGCCCGGCCCAGTAGACACAGAGGCCCCAGAGACCACAACCCACCCCCTGCCCCCGAACCCCCCACCACCACCCTATAAATGACACTTGGTTCTCTGTGACAACCTGACTCAAGCTAAGATGGACAGAGTGTGACCTGAATATTATAAAATCGGCCTGAATGTAAAAAGCATGCTAAAGCAAACTGTCCAGTGTGCTGAGTGAGCCCTCCGGGGAGTGGAAGTTCACCCCCACCCACCCACCCCTCCCAGTTCCAGACCTGATGGGGAGGGAGAGCTGGAGGAGGGAGGGAAGGAGGGAGGGAAGGAGGGAGGGAGGGAGGGAGGGAAGGGATTCCGAGCTTCAACATTTAATACTGTTTATCATGCGCAGGCCTCAGTGATTATTATTTAAATATCCATGTTAAGAGACAGGGTTCACAGGCTCACCCTCTGCCATGGGTCTCTCTTCAGGAGGTCGGCCTGTCAACCACATCAAGCCCAGGAAAGCCTCAGACACACCCTCCCTCCTCAGCTCCCATCGCCAAACTTGAAAATCACAATGCTCTGTACCTTCTTCACCCAGGCTGAGGACCCCTCCTCCAGGACCAGCCCTCACAAACAGCCAAGTCCCACTGACAGAAAGTGGAGATAGAGCTCTCTTTCAGACTCTGCTCCATAGGCTTTGGGCATGCTGACAGCTGACTCTGCCAGCCAAGATCACCCTGCTTCTCCCTGACGCAGTCAGCTGTGACATATTCGGGGGGTTTTCTTTGCATACAAATGTTCATTTGTGAAGTCCTAACACTGAGCAACCTTCAGCTCCAGAAAGTATTTGGGCAAGTGACCAGGTTCATAATCTTAAAGCCTCTAGCTTTCCAGATTATGCAGCATCTGACTCTTCCTATTTAATTAATGTCAAACTCATAATGTCATGCAACATTGCTGCTGGAATGTTTCTACTTTTTTCAACATGTCTATTCACCTACTTGGTTCTAATTAAAATGAATAAAACTGAGTAAATCAAGCCAAGCACCAGTGGCTCACACCTATAACCCCAACTACTCAGGAGGCTGAGATCGGAGGAAGTCCTGGAAACTCTGATCACCAATGAGCCACCAAAAGAAGGAAGCTAAGATTTGGTTCAAACAGTAGAGCCTTGGACAAAAGAGATCAAATGCAAGGCTCTGGGTTCAAGCCCCTGTCCAACAAAACAGCATGAAAAAAAACTGAGTAAAATCAGATGTTTACACAGGCAAAGGATGAAAGAACTTGACAGCCCATCATCATACTGGATCAAAATCTGGGAGAAAATGTTCATGAATGAAGGATTCCAACCCTGGCCAAGCCAGGACACGCATCTTAAATTGTTAACATTAGGATTCACAAAAAGAAAATTATACTCCACAGTACACATGACTCTAACCCACACATCTCAACTTTATAGCATTCTTCAATAACTACAGAATTAATGAACATATATCAAATGAATGAACAAAAGTAGGAAAATCCACAAGATAGACCATCAGGATAGAAAGGCACTGGCTGTGTCCGGCTTTGCATGAATAAACCACATGGGTCTATCAGGATCTGTCAGGATCCAGGTTCTGGGGCGGGGGGCGGGGGGGACACAGGGAAGGAAGGGACGTAGGGAACCGAGGGTGGGGGGGGGAATAGTGGTGAGTATCTAAGTCTCCTGCTCCAATAGTGGTGAGTATCTAGGTCTCCTACTGCAGCTTGTAAATGGGGTCAGTGTGTTGTCCAAAGAGTCAAGCATCGGATTCTAACTTGGCCGGGTGTGGTGACCGTCCGGGAGTGAGGACAGATGGAGGGGTGACAGCTCTGAGACACAGTGTTCTCATGACCTCGCTTAGAGGCTCGTAACCCTTTATACAACTGGTAAGAGTGATAACAGAAGTAGGGAGTCCCAGGGATCACCACGTCACCGGGGGCAGTGAAGGGGTTCAGTGGGACCCCGCGAGCTCCACCAGAGGGGGGGGCTGGCAGTCACAGAACCACGTAGCCCCTCCTGCCTCCGCTCCCTGACTCCTGCAGACACGCCACCCTCATGATAAGCCCCCAGCCTCGTGCCTTCTGTCTCCAAAACTACAAACTAAATACACCTCCTTACGAAGTGCCCGGGTCAGGTACAGGAAACAGACTTGGCTGCTCTGCCTGGGAGCATGGTGCCATGTGGTGGCCAGTACCACACGTGGGCACGTCAGGGCCCCGGGGAGTTCCGGGGAGCTCTACCCAAGCCACAGTCGTGTCCTAGCCACACGTCTGTGTCTGCAGATGGCTTGCACGGAGGACACAGCAAGCAGCCATGGGGTGGCCACTTCCACGCTCACCAGAGCAGAGAATGGCAGGCCACAGGGGAGAACCGGGCACATGCCAGCGAGACCTCACAGCAGGTTTGGGCAGCAGAACCACCCGAACTCCCAAGTCCAGCATCCAGCAAGGCCTGGTTACCCGTGAGCTCCTCAACACGACTCAGCACCCACGACGTCAGAGTAACATGGTGGCAGCTGGAAGGACTCTGTGAGGATTCAACAGTCTTCAGTCCTGGAAAGGTTGTTGCTAACTCGTAGTTCTGCTTAGCGGCATAATTTAAACAGACCAGCTCCTCCTCCTCCTCATAGGGCATATGTTATGGGATATCTCTACACATTTACACAAGAAATCTTCTGTCACCCTGGCATTAATGGGCTCTTGGACAGGTAGGCTAAAACCTCCAAGACTGTGTAATTAAATTATTAGTACCAGGACTAAGCTAGGATCACCGGGTCAGAATATTCCCAAACTCCTGACCCAGAGAAACCGCGTGACAGCAGATGTGACCAGTGATCTGCAGGACAGAGTGAGGTTCTGTTCCCAGGGCGGGGTCCCCCGCACCCTAGACCGTGGGCTGCGCTCCCACAGAATTCATATTGGATGGCTGCCATACCCCCTGCAGCTGCCCATGCAGGGCACAGAGCAGAAGCTTCTCAAAGGCTGGGTTGTGTCCACTCTGCCCAGTGCTGTGTTTGCCCAGTGTGAACAACAGCACCTGGCACAGAAATCATCTTTCACTGAGAGAGTCCAGCTCCCCCGACCCCCCCCCTCCAGCGTAGGCTAGCCTGCACCCTGCTCCACACGCCCCCTCCAGTGTGGGCTAGCCTTCACCCAGCTCCCCCCACACCCCCTCCAGTGTGGACTAGCCTGCACCCAGTTCCCCCCCCACCCCCTCCAGTGTGGGCTAGCCTTTACCCAGCTCCCCCCACACCCCCTCCAGTGTGGACTAGCCTGCACCCAGCTCCACACACCACCCCCTCCAGTGTGAGCTAGCCTGTACTCAGCTCCACACACACACTCCAGTGTGGGCTAGCCTGTACCCAGCTCCCCCCACACCTCGTCCAGTGTGGGCTAGCTGTACCCAGTTCCCCACATACTTCTTCCAATGTGGGCTAGCCTGTACCTAGTTCCCCA
This sequence comes from Dipodomys merriami, assembly GCF_024711535.1. Classification (NCBI taxonomy): domain Eukaryota; kingdom Metazoa; phylum Chordata; class Mammalia; order Rodentia; family Heteromyidae; genus Dipodomys; species Dipodomys merriami. The sequence continues at coordinate 1,423,992 of NW_027204060.1, forward strand.
CATACTTCTTCCAGTGTGGGCTAGCCTGTACCACTACACACACACACACACACACACACACACACTCCTTCCAGTATCCACACACACACACACACACACACACACACACACACACACACACACACACACACACACACACACACACTCCTTCCAGTATCCCCAGGCCCAGTTTAAGCCCCATGACCACCACCACCACCAACAACAACAAAAGCATGTATGCTTAACCTGAGAGCTGATGAGGAAAGCAAATTAACTCATCTATCATAAGCAATAAGCATTGATCTAAGGCCTCCTGCTCATACTTTCACTGCCCCAGAACGAAGGGCATGCTGACCATCCTGCAGATGGTCCAGCCAAAACCTCATTCTGAACCCCTTCCTTGTGAACCTGGAACCTTTCAGACACATCAAAAGGCAATCACAACAGAGCCTTCATCTCCTGGCCAGGGCTTCGCTGCCCTGAGCCAAGCCGAGCTTCCGGCAGAGGATGGCCTGGCCCACTACACTTCCCACCATCTCAGAACTGTCATTAGATGCCACAGTGCCTACTGTGTGCATCCGTATGTCCAGGTGACTCAGTGGGAGCAAGGCAGGTGCAATGTCCATCTCCACAGTCAGGGGAGCCACAGGAGACAGCAAGCATGTCAAGCATGTGTCCTAGCTGACAGAAAAGGTACAGAGGAACAGAGACAGAACAACAACAGAGGATCCACAGAGCCAGGGTGGTCAGGGAAGGCACCTCGATGAGAGACGTCTCTGTGGAGGGACGGCTCTGGAGGGACAGTTCTGGAGGGATGTTTCTGTGGAGGGGCGGCTCTGTGGAGGGACGTCTCTGTGGAGTAGATCTTAGGACTGACTGAGCTCTGAGGCCAAGCCAGGGAAGGGCAGAGGGAAGCAATCCCTTGGAAGGACAGGGTGGACAGGTCCACTGCAAGTGCTGTCACAGGCAAAGGAGGAGGGGGGAAGAAAAAGGGGAGGAGGAGAAGGAGGAAGAGGAGGGGGGAGAGGAAGAGGAAGAAGAAAAGGAGGAAATACCAGTATAAAAAGGTTACAGAACACAGACAATACACCATCAAGGAAATGACCAATAAACCTAAAAAGACGCTCACCACACTCACTTTGAACGAAAGGCAGATTTAAGCAATGCTGCTCCATGGCTGGCTGGAGTGGGAAGGCATGGCTAGAATGCAAGCAGACAAGCCCTTGTCAAGCCCTTGTTTGAGCAAGGGTTTAAAGGTACATGTGAACAGAAGTCTGGTATGGCATTATTTATAGAGCAAAAAACTGAACTATCCATCAGTCAAGACCTCACTTCTCAGATTGTGGAGCATTCATGAAATTATGTCAGACAATGCAACACAACATAGCGACAGAGGTTTGGATATGACATGAGGATACTCACACATATACGAAAAGGATTAATATATGTATATGTGTGCTCATTAAATCAAGAAAACAAGACTAGAGATGTGGCCCAGGCAGGAGAGCCCAAGCCAATGAGCATAAGACCCTGAGCTCCAATCTCAGCAAGGCCAAAAGTTAATTAAGGAAACAAAACCAATTCGCCGAAGGTCATTTGGAATAAGCAGATTTTTATTTCTAAATTATGGTGTACTTACAGGTACCAATGGTAAACTGGGAAGAAAGAAAGCAAGTGATCAACTGTGGGAGGAGAGACAGCCAGAGTCTGGAGGAGTATGATTTATCACAGGGCTTCTACTCTGTTTCATACATCTAATAAGTTTCCCATTGATAAGCGCAGATGAATAGTACAATGTTAAAACCAGTACACATACTTTACCATGAAAAATAAAGCCCTTGAAGGTACTCAGCAAACACTCTCCACCATGGCGTGAGCACCGCCTTTCCCTGCCACTGCTGGGGGGTCTGTTCAGCCCCAGAGAGGGACCCCAGCCCCCTCCCCCTCCCAATTTTATTGATAGGCAGATTAGCCATCCCAATTATTTCTCTGAAGTCACCAGTGAGACCACGGATTCTTTTCTGAGATAAACTACAAGAAAGACAGCGGGGGGACAGTGACCTGCTGCCAAGCCCTGAGCTCTGCCTCTCCTCCTCCCCTCCCTCCAGGAGTCCCGCAAACACAGCAGAGGCCTGAGCCTCTGCTCAGGGCAAGCTTTCTTGGTGAACGTAATGATCCAATCAGCCTACATGTACAGAAAAACAGATCAAAATCCAGGAAAGATCTGGGCACTGCTCTGCCTTTCTGCCTCAGCCCCCCTTTGGGGAGCAGTGACCCCAGGGGCCGGATGCTGTAATCACCCACACCCTGCCTTGCTCACAAGCAGCAGTGCAGGGACTAAAACGCACCGCATTAAACCTTGCAGGAGCAGGAGAGCTGCTAACGAGCCACACTGGCAATGCATCATTTCTCTAATGCATCAAGGAAAGGGGCCTGGCTGGGCAGCCAGACTGGGCTGATTATCTGGAGAGTTCTGGAGAGCCAGCAGCAGCAGAGCCCATGGTTTGCATGGTCCTGCGTTCCCCACCAGTGACCAGTGCACAGCGTCTGTCTGCACCTGGTCTGGGGCCTGGTGAACGCGCTCACAGCCCCAAGCCCACTCTGAGCATTGCAGAACATTCTGGAGACCCTTCACTTTTGAACATTTACTACAGATGTCGTGTATCGTGTATGGCATGTGTACTCGGCCCGGAAAAACTTCTGGTGGGCTGTCTCCCTTCCTTGGCTTCCTCACCTTCGCTGCCTTCCCTTCAGCCCCAAAATCAAGGCTTCCCCCTCACCCACCCCCCGCACCCGCCAGCACCCCACCTGCTCATCACAGCGTCACTGTTGAGCCTGTGTCTGCAGCCACCACCCCTGCTGTGCCGCATGGGGACTCCCTCTCCACCTTGGAGAATTCTGTCCCCACACCTGAAGGGGGCTTCACGCTGCACCCCCACTCCACGTCAGCGACCCCATGAGAAATACCAGACAGACACTGCTAAGGAGGGCGTTGCCAGGTTTCAGCTAGATTGATGACCCTAGTGCTGACTCTGCTCTCCTCCCTTCCTCTGTCCCCCAGCTATGTGGCCCCACCGCAGGTCCTAAATCCCTAGCTGCTGCTGCTGCAACAATTGTCTACGTGCTTTCTCGAGGCCCCTCCACCTGTGTGTCTGCACACAGAGGGGGAGGAGGCTCGTTTTGTATTCCTTTCTCACTTTTCAGACATCTGTCACACACACACACACACACCAGCCCCCATCCTGGTGATTTCTCCTCAGATCTCTAACGCTCTCCCATTTGCGGCTCCTAACTTCAGCTCTGACTGCACCGCTGGAACAAAGGGGAGGGTCCTCACCTGCTGGCCGCAACATGGGCCATACACTCTCCTCACCCCTCCCATGTCCTCCATTTGTTTTCCCTCTACTGAATTATTCAGAAGTCATGAAATGCTTCCAAAAGTCCCACACCCTGGAGGTGTGGCTCAACAGTAGAGCACCTGCCTGGCAAGTATGAGACTCTAAATACGAACCCCAGTACTGAAAAGAGAAAAAAAGGGGAGGAAATCAAAAATTCCATCTCTAAGGTGCAGTAGTGCATACCTGTAGTCCCAGCTCCTTAGAAGACTGAGACATGAGGATCCCTTGAGCCCAGGAGTAGAGTTCAGGATGCAGCTCGCTACACCAAAAGTGGGCATGTGCCTACGAAACAGCACTGCTTCCCAGCCTAGACAATGCCACAGGACTCTGCATCTTTACAGACACAATCCATCCATCCATCCATCCATCCACACACACCCCACATCCCAGGCGGTGCCCGCCCCCATGACTGCAAACACCATGAGGAATGACAGGCTGCCCATCCCAAATCACACCACGCCAGCCTTCAAGACACACTCTAAGTGTGAGCACTCCTACACACTTCCTGACACAACATCAGAAAATGAGTCCCTGGACAAGGTCAGTACTTGGTCAGCCCAGCGCCCAAAGTGCAGCCTACAGGTCTCTGAAGAGACATCTGTGCTCACCACTTAAAATGACACCGGGCACAACTTCACTTGTGCACACATGGTACCCCAGCAAACTAGTAGACACTAACAGAAAATCCTGGCTTCCAGGGCCCTGAGAAAAGTCTAAACCCCACGGTCTGATCCCTGGTGAGTTCCCTGACCCGACTCTGATCGCTCTTCCAGTCACGGGCTTCACTCCCGCTGTCATTCCACATACACGCACCGTGGCCCACACACCATGGCCCATGCACCCTGGCCCTCGCAGAGACTCTGTGCTCATTCACCCTCCCTTCCTCCTGAACAGTCCTCCTTCCTGCACTCCCCTCACCTGATCCCACTTCCACTCAAAAATCACCAATTATACTGGGAGGGTGTCCTCGGTCCTTAGCGTAGAAGCTACCCGTTCACCTTTGGGCACTATTCTCCCAGTCACTTGTTTATTTGACAGGGTGAGAAACATCCCGCCCAGAGGCCACAAAGGCCCGGGAATCATTTGGTCCAATCCAGTTAGGGCCACCACGGACAGGACCAAAATTCAACAAATCTAGAAACTTCTTCTAAAGCAAATTCAATCACTGCAGGCCCATGAATGGTATTTTAAGTATCTTAAGGGCCTTGCAGAACAAAGTGGCCACCTCCGTATACTGCCTCAGCTTCAGACTTCCAAAATCCTCGCAACTAACACCAGAGACCAGGTCACTCCATTATCCACTGGAGGAGAGAAAGCAAAACCATCCTCAGCCCCAGGAGAGCAGAGATGTGAATCTCCAATGCACACACAGAGGAGCAGCTAAGCTAAGCAGCCACAGAGGCTGGATGTGTGGCTCACGGGGTAGAATGCCTACCTGGCAAGTTGCAAGGTCCTGAGTTCAAACTCCACTACTGCCAAAAACAACACTAATAAAAAATATTAAAATATAAGAAAAAGAACAGCACAGCAGGGCCAAACACAGAACATGGCTAGGCACTGCAGAGTGGTAGAAAATAAAATCTCCCACAGAAAGAAAAGGTCTCACCCAAGATAGTCAATAAACCGAGAAAGTGACCAAAAGGATCTAAAGGCAAAATCAAAACAGGAGTAAAGCCTGGTGCCCATGGCTCATGACCATAATCCCACTACTGAGGAGGTTGAGATCTGAGGATTGTAGTCTGAAGCCCACTGGGACAGACAGCCCAATTAACCACAAAATGCTAGAAGTGAAGGTGTCAAGCAGCCCTGAGCTCAAGCCCCAGTACTGGAAAGAAAAAAGAGTAGAACATTAACAAATTTTAAAGTGCAGAAATCCTTGGGGGTTGGGAGAGATCAACAAAATAAGTGAAAAAAACTTGGCAAACGCAATGAAGAAAACAAAATGAGAAAGTACAAACAAACTGTAAAAAGGAAGAAACAACAGGAGTGAGAGATAGGTTTAAAACACCAAACAAATCTTTCACCAACTGAACAACAACAAAAAAGAGAATCTAGATTCCATCAATGGTTTTCCTTAAAAACACATTTTTCCCTATTTGAGGCTAATACAGGTTGTCTGGGAGAGTTCAATTCTCACAGGATGGAGGAAGTATCTCCCCAAATAAGACACGCCACAGATGCTCCAGAAAAACGTGGAATGATGGGAGGACTCTCGAGGGATGGTGGGAGGACCCCCATGGGATGGTGAGAGGACTCCCGTGGAACTTCACAGAGCAGGTGCCCCTAGGCGACATGTCCTGATCCAACATGCACAGACTTGAATACCAGTCACAACCTTTAAAGTTTATAATGAACTTCAGCTGGTAGATAGCTCAAGCTGAGGAGCTTCTGCCTCACACCATGACACCTGTGTTTTGTTTTGGTGTTGGTTTTTTAAATCAACTAGGGCCAGGCTCACATATGTAATCCTAGTTACTGGGGAGACTAAAGGCAGAAGGATCATGGTTCAAGGCCAGCCAAGGCAGAAAAGTTCTTAAGACCCTATCTCAAAAATAGCTAACAGCTCAGGACACTGCTGGGTCACACTTGTAATCCTAGCTACACAGGAAGCTGAGATCTGAGGATCATGGTTCAAAGCCAGCCCGGGCAGAAAATGCCATGAGATTCTCATCTCTAATAAACTACTCAGAAAAAGCCAGAAGTTAGCCGGGCACTGGTGGCTCATGCCTGTAATCCTAGCTACTCAGGAGGCTGAGATCTGAGGTTCAAAGCCAGCCTGGGCAGGAAAGTCCATGAAACTCTTATCTCCAATAAACTACCAGAAAGCTGGAAGTGGCACTGTAGCTCAAGGGATAGGGCACTCGCCTTGAGCTGAAGAGCTGAGGGACAGCGCTCAGGCCCAGAGTTCAAGCCCCACAACTGACAAAAAAAAAAGCCAGAAGTGGTGCTGTGGTTCAAGTGGTAGAGTAGCAGTCTTGAGCACAAAGAGGCTCAGGGACAGAACCCAGGCCCAGAGTACAAGCCTCGGGGAGGCAAAAAAAAAAAAAGAAGCTAACAAAAAAGCAGTGCAGGACATGGCCCAAATGGTGGAGTGCTGTGCCAGTCTAGTAAGCAGTGAGGCACAAACCCTGTATTACCAAAAACATCAATAAAATAAAATTGACTAGAGTTGTGGCTCAGAGGTGGAGAGCATGTCTAGCATGCACAGGCCCTTAGCCCAATCCTCAGGGAAAACACAAAGAAAAAAGGAAATAAACTGTATGTGTGGTATGTGGTGGTGGTGTGTGTATATGCATGCACATGTATGCATGCATGTGTGTGTCCATCAGACATGAAGCCAGCATCTTAATGGGAAGATTATAGACATTAACTAAGGTTGAACAAAGGGAGGGTGCCATTCTTTCTAACATTGCATTAGAGGGGAATTATCCAATGTATTCAGACAAGAAAAAAATAAAGGCATAAAAACTGAAAAATAAATCAAATTTTAACTGTAGAGCTGATATAATAATATACCTGGAAAACCCAAGATAATCAAGGATAAAATATTTAAATAAGAGAATTTAGAGCTGGGCACTGATGGCTCACACCCATCATCCTAGCTACTCAAGAGGCTGAGATCTGAGGATTGTGGTTGAAAGCCAGCAGGGGCAGAAAGGTCTGTGAGACCCTTATCTCCAACTAATCACAGAAGTGGCGCTGTGGCTTAAGTGGTAGAGTGCTAGCCTTGAACAAACAGGAGCTCAAGGACAGCATCCAAACCCAGAGTTCAAGCTTCAGGACTGGCAAAAAAGAAATATTTTTAATTAAAAACAATTTAGTATAATATAAGTTATAAAATTAACACACAAAAATCTAATAATCTTCATATAATCACACAGTAACCAATGAGATGATACAATGGAAGGAAAAAAAAAACCTTATTTATCTACAAAAACAACAGCAGGAAAAACTTTTTATGGAAAGTTTATGGAGCTAAAAGGACTTGATCCTTAACTACAAAGAAAATTAAGTGGGCAACAACGGCTCAGGACAGAGATGCCTGCTTCTAACCTTCCTGAAATGAAAAGACTAATAATGATGAACGAAAGAAATGAAACAATCACTTCAAGACTTTGGATATCAGGCCACAAAGAATCATGGTCCTTGAAAGATGAGAATCTAATGGAATCTCCCTGCAGTATGGTGGCCTTGGCTCTCTGCCAGGAGAGATTTTCCAGACCCTAAAGCAGAAAGAGCCAAATGGCCTTTGTGAGCTGAAGAGAAAAGACTGGGGACTCAGAGAGGCCACAGCCACCAGAGTTCAGGGGATAGCAGGCCGCAAACCACCACATTCTGGAGACACAGCCTTTCTCCAAAGCCAGAAAAGAACCATGCTAAAAAAACACCCATGAAATCCACACTCTCAGCTTCTGGTCTAACTTCATCACAGAAATGGTTATATCACAAGCATCTATTAAGCTGGAAGATCTGAACCTAACTGACAAATTCAAGCTATTTGTCCTTAAACTTTGCGAGAAAAGTACAAAATATTCATAACAAAAACTTCAAAGAGTAAAATCTGCTTTTAAAGAAGTTTGTTTCTGAAGTCAATCTCTATTCATCTTTTTCTTACCATTCTGTTACCTTTGAGTGGTTGTACAAAGGGATTTCAGCTTGAGTGCATCTTGACAATGTCACCCCTGCCATCCCTCCCTCATCTCTCCCAACCCCCCATTTACCTAATTCCATTTTTACATATGTGCATTGAGTATGATGATGGTAATTGTCCACCCTTCTGTTTCTCTTAGCGCCTGCCCTACCCCAATGGTCAGATAAGCCTACTAAAAGAGCACTTTCCCACTGGGAAAGATATGGTCTCATGTTAATTGGCCCTCTTCCTTCTTGGCTGCCTGCCAAAAAAACAATCACAGTTCAATATTATAGCTCCCCCTTCAGAAGTAATTAAGAAGTTAATTGGACTTAGAAAGTACCATTACCCAGCAGACTGTAAAACTAACTTAATTCCCGGACTTCAGTGAAAATGCAAAGATAGAGAAGCAGCGTCACATTCAAGGCCAGCGTCAAATCTGTCTCCCTGGCTGTCACACCAGCACTGCTGGGACAGCTGTAGGACAATAATCCCTCCCCCACACTTCCATACCCCATCAGCAGGGTGCCTGTAATCCCAACTACCAGCTACACACAAGGAGGCTGAGGAGGGAGTTGGAAGGTAGCACAGGCAGAAAAGTCTGCTTATCTCCAATGAACCTGCAAAAAGCTGGAAGTGGAGCTGGGGCTCATATGGTAGAGTGTCAGGCTTGAGCAGAAAAAGCCAAGTGAGACCACAAGGCCCTGAGTTCAAGCTTCAGTACTAAAACACACATGCACACACACACACACACACACACACACACACACACACACACACACACACACACACACACACACACACACACACACACACACACACACACACACACACACACAGCCCCCATCACTCCCTGGGAACCGAGATTTCCCAGTCTCTCTCAACCCTCTGCACGCCAGAACGTGAGCACTGGCAGGCACACTCCAATTCCTGGCTTGTGAAGGAAAAGCAAGGAGCCTGCCTAACCTCAACATTCCAGAATATTCCTTTATGGCTTCTCACCACCGTCCGTCCGTGGTGAGACCTCTCCGCGCCCCTCTTCTGTTGTCACCGCTGGAGGGGGCGGGGAGTGCAAAGCTTCGGCCTGGCCACACAGGTCGGGTGCCCACTGGGCTGGTTTTCCCTCTCATTTCAGACTCACTGCCTACCTGAATGGCTGTGCCAGACATATTCTAGAACAGGTGGAGATTTTAAAATCTTTTGAAACAGAGCTGAGACTACAGCTGTGCCATCACACCCCATTTGTGTGGGGACCGTAACAAGGCCCCCCTCGGCAGGAGACAGGTGCCTGGGCCTCGGTCACGTCACTGGGGTCCCATGGTCAGGGTCACGTCACCCAGGTCTCCTCCGAGCCTTGCCCAGCAGGCTTGCCACACTGCGGGCCATCCAGACATCCTTCTTGGTAGAACTGTCCCCAGAAGTGAAATCCACTTGCACTAATGCAGCGCTTAGCTGAGTCCCAGGGAAAAGGCTGACGACCTGAGGCCGCGGGGAGGCAGGGAGACCAGAGCCCCACAAGGCTGGGCCAGGAGTCCTCGCACACACACTGTACCGACAAGCATGCGAGTTGACCAGGCAGACAGCGCCATTTCTGCATGGGAAAGGCAGACTTCGTGGAATATTCAAGTACTAAACATAGCTTACCACAGCTGCAGATCAACTTCAGCTAAATGATGTCACCCACTGCAAGAGCAGAAAGTAATTCTCCCATCACATACCTGCATCCATCTTTTGAGTTTTATTTCATCTTTGGTACACCTGGGTTACACATTATCACATGAAAATCAATAGGCCCCTTAAAAATCCCTTGTTGGAAAAGAAATTGATGGTTTTCCTTGTCCTGTCTCCCGTAGGATGAAGATTCCCTATAGCGCCTTCCTTAATGACAAGTTCAGAAGAAACTGACCGAATGACAGATGAAAGACAGAGGTCCAGGGTGATATGCCGAGCATCCTTCCTCCCAAAGCTTTGTAATGACACATGGAGAACTGCCATCTTGAAGAACACGGGTCATTGTCCCCACCCAGGCTGCCAGCATGGTCCACAGCAGACTGGGCAGCCCTCCAAACACACACAGCCCACAGCAGACAGGGCAGCCCTCCAAACACACATAGCCCACACCACACGGGACAGCCTTCCAACCCTGCACAGCCCACACCACACAGGACAACCCTCCAAACACACACAGCCCACATCACACGGGACAGCCCTCCAACCCTGCAGGGCAGCCCAGGACATTGCCCCACAACCTTAGCACTCACACAACTCCACCTCAAACTCAACCAAGGCCCTCAGTTCAATAACTGGAGCAGGAGTGGGAGACAGACAGACAGACAGACAGACAGAGATAGAGAAGAAAGGGAAGGAGGGAAGGAAGAAAGGTAAAGAAATAAGGGAGGGAAGGAAGGAAAGAGGGGAAAGGGAAGGAAGGGAGGAAAGGGAAGGGAAGGAAGGAGGGAGGGAAAGAGGGAAGGAGAAAAGGAGGGAGGGAGGAAAGGCAGGGACGGAGGGGAAGAAGGGAAGGAAGGGAGGGAGGGAAGAAAGGGAAAGAGGGAAGGAGGGAAAAAAGGGAAGGAAGGGAGGGCGGGAAGGGAAGGAAGGGAGGGAAAGGAGGGAACTCATTGTTGTAATGGGTCCACCTATATCCCTATTTAAATGATTTGTTTTTTCCCTTCCCCTCCACAAATTATACCGACATCAAATACAGTGAAAGCAAGGGTTATACCATGGGGGAGGGACATACAAAGCAACAAAGAAATCATCTTATAAATGTTAGAAACAATCGCAAGAAAAAATAAGCATTTGAATACTTATCTTGGGGTTCATTTCACCTAACATCATTTATCTGACCTTTTCTGCTTGTCTCAGACATACACTAGTTATTGCAAATAAGGGAAACCGTGGGACCTATGTTTCTTTGGGCCTGGCTTACTTCACTTAATATAATTTTTTCCAAGTCTTTCCATTTCCTAATAAATGGGGAAATGTCATTCTTTCTGATGGAGGCATAGAATTCCACTGTGTGTATATACCACATTTTCTTGATCCATTCATCTACTGGGAGGCATCTGGGTTGGTTCCATATCTTAGCTATGGCAAATAATGCTGCAATAAACATAGTTGTGCTGGTAGCTTTAGTATGGTCTTGTTTGTGATCATTCCAGTAAATGCCCGAAAGTGGGATTGCTGGGTCATAGGGGAGCTCTATGTGGAGTCTTCTGAGAAACCTCCATACTACTTTCCAAAGTGGTTGAACAAGTTTACACTCCCACCAACAATGAAGTAAGGTTCCCTTCTGTCCACATCCCCTCCAGCATCTGTTATTAGAGTTCTTGATTATAGCCATTCTAACTGGGATGAGGTGGTATCTCAATGTTGTTTTGATTTGCATTTCTTTTATGGCTAGGGAGGTTGAGCATTTCTTCATGTGTCTATTGGCCATCCTTCTTTCCTCTTCAGAGAAGTTTCTCTTTAAGTCTTTAGCCTACTTATTTATTGGGCAGTTGTTTCTTTGAGGATTTGTTGTTGGGGGATTTAATTTTTTGAGTTCCAAGTATATTTTAGATATGAGGCCCTTATCCATTGTATGGTTAGTGAAGATCTTCTCCCAATCCATGGGCTTTCTATTGATCTTGCTAGCTATGTCCTTTGCCATGCAGAAGCTCTGCAATTTCATGCAATCCCATTTGTTCAACCTTTTTTTGATTTGTTGTGTTTTATTATCTTATGTTTCAGACTACACCACAGGTGCAGAGGTCACAGAGAAAAGCCCTGCCCCCAGTGAACTTGCCCAGGAACAATTCTGAGTTGCCCGTTCACCTTTGCCTCTTTCTCTCCCTCCCTCCCTCCCCTTCTCCTTTCCTCCCTCCCTCCTTTCCTTCCTCCTTCATTTTTCCCCTCCCTTTTCCTCCTTTTTTTCCTCCCTCCCTCTCTCCTTTCTAAAAGAGATCTCCATCTTTGTCCTGCATCTATAAGCACCAGGTGTTTCATCCGCACACAGCAACTTCTGCCCTACAGAGAGTGCTGCGTGGATTGTGAGTGGCAGGCCAGGCCATGGCACTGCGCCCTTCTACATTTCTTCACCGGAACATAATGCATCCTCAGGGTTAATGCTAGAAAGATTTTCCAACAACAGACTGAGTTTTCTGCATCCTTTGGAAGCCCAACTGCTCTCAACACAAATAACACAAAGGAGAACTAAATATAGTGCCAAAGGCAGCTCTTCTGAGCCTAGTCCTTAATCCATCCAGACAAGTGCCTTTGAGTACCTTGGCACAGGCAGAGAGGTGGCTTTTGCCCCGATTTTCACATTATGTAACCACTACAACCTCCTCCTCTCCTCTCCTTCTCCTACCTCCTCAGCTCCTCTCCCTGCTTTCCTACTGAAATCCCCTTCTAGATCCTTCCTAAGGCCTAGGCCTCAGGCTCTAAAAAGAGATGTTATGTCCCTCGATTAGGATAACAGAGCACCTGCTGTGTCTCAGACACTGTACTAATGAATGGAACCCGGGACCCTTGGGATCTAGTGGGGAAAGTCAGCACGCATTTTCTAGAAAGTGTCAGACCATTCATGCACTAGGCAGGCAGGACGTCCACATCTGCAGCATCCTGAGCTGCCCACTGCGTGGTGTCAGCTCTAAAAGCCCTGCATGGAGGAGAAGCCCCCGCCGGCTGGGCCTGTGCAGGACCGGGCGGGAGCAGAGGTACAGGGCAGCCAACGTAGCTCACACCGCCTGCATCGGGTTCATCAGTGCTGCTCACTGAACTCAGCAGAGACACAGGGTGGGTTCGCATGGCCGAGATATCACAGGTGGGACCGAGGACCTGTCGGGCACCACATGGCATCTTCCAGAAAGAAGGATCTAGAAATCACTGTAAATGAGCGGTGGAAGAGGAGGCAGCCGTGTGGGCCCTGGCAGGGGACTGTATGTGTGCTCAGCAGAGAGGACTTGCAAATAAGAAGTATAGAGAAAAGATGTTCAAATAATCCCACAGCCAACGATGACCGGTGTGAAGAGGGCGAGGTGTGAACCTCGGCGCGGACTTCATGCTCCTGTGAAGCACTGGGGAATGCTGTCCATTGAGTGAGACAACCAGCTCCTTCTCATGGCAGTCAACACAGACCTGACCGGGCTTTCCTGCTGATCTGGGCTTTCTGTGTTTTTAAGATAAAAGTCTCACTTCTTTCCCTAGGCACATGCCTGGACTGTGGTCCACCGATGTTAGCCTCCCACTATGGCTGGGCTGACAGGTGGGCACTCCACAAGTCTAAGATGGAGTCTCCCAGAGTTCTCTGTCTGAGCTGCCTGGGCTGTGATCCACAGCCTCCAGGCAGCTGGGACCGGTGGCATTAAGTCACCCAGCCCCGGCCCAGGCTGGGGATGCTTTCAAATCAGCAGTGGACCAGAATACGCGTAGGTCATTTTCCTTTCCTTTCTATCATAAAAAGTCCTTCCCATAACTTTCTTATATAGATATATCTTTCTGGAAAGATATATTTTCCAGGATGAGGCCACTGACCTGAAGATTGATCTTCTGTCAGTCTGCCCCACAGAGAGGTGACAGTGATTCAGACTCCATCAGTGAGGTATAAACACATCGCTTGCCCACACCTGGGCTGACACCCACATCCCTCCTCCCCACTCCCTCCCTCCCTTCCTGCTTTTGTGCTTTAACAATCTGGTAAGGTAATACAACCTGTATTTCCATTCGTTCGTTGTTTCATTCACCCATGAAGTGGTGGGGGTGAAAGTTAGTATGTTACCCAAATGTTTAACACTGATCTACATCCTTAGCCCTCACTTATTTAGTTTTTGAAAGCACGAGAATCTCTTAGTCTCTGCTCTTGTATGTTTAATAGAAACATCAGGTCTTCAGATGATCCCAAAGAAATGTATTATCTCCAGCGAGGTTCCAGTGGGCTAAATTGACACCATTTGGCTGAGTGGCTGGAAGCAGGGGCACATGGGATTTGAAGGAATAAGCACATGTAGAGATGGCACAAACCACATGAAGGTACTTCTCTGGAGCCAGGCTGGGCCTGCAGAACAGAATCGCTACTTTCCTTCTGCGTATGTGCCCTAATTAATGAGTGTTAGGCTCATTACTGTCAGCTAAGGACCCAACTTCCTGCTTCCCTAGAGTTCTCCATCCTTTTTCTCATGCTCAGCTTAGTTTGGACTTGGGTTACTGGGTAACTAGGTGAGGGGTAAATATACCAGGGTACTTAGAGGAAACACACAAGTGGAAAACTGGTGTAGAAGTCAAACCCCAGGAAAGGAAGGAAGAGGCACAGGGTGTGTGTGTGTGTGTGTGTGTGTGTGTGTGTGTGTGTGTGTGTGTGTGTGTGTGTGTGTGTGCAAGCACGCAGGAGAAATTGTAAACAGAAGACTTGTATAATTGTGAAAAAGACCTAAGGTGCTAAATAACACAAAACCTGAGAAATATGTGTGTCAGAGAAATTGACCACACACATGCTCAAAGCCAAGCTGCTACTGGGACTTGTATCTCTCTTTGGCTATTCTATTCCAGGCCCCAGATTCTCCCCCCCTCCAAAGCACGAGGAAAACATGGATTCGAACCTCCAGTGACCTCAAATGTTCCTCTGTTCTCTTAGGGACACAAAGCAACAGTCTTCTCACCACTCTAAATTCCATCACCCAATGGAATCCTCTCTTCAAGGAAGAGGCCCGTGACAGAGGGGAGGTACAGCATTGGCTTGGCATGCATGAAACTTTGGGTTCAACTACAGCGCTGCAAAGAAAGGGAAGGAGGTGGGAAGGAGGGAGGGAGGGAGGAGCTGGAGGGAGGAAAGGGAAGGAGGAGGAATGATGCCGGCTGCCCCTGTGATTCCAGGATTGCCAGTGGGAGCTAACACAATTCTCGGAAGCAACAACTCCAGAATTCTCACCAAATTCTTGCTGTCTGTGAAACGCAGGGTTTCTGTCACGCCTGCTGCTGCATGCTTAGCTTTGTTTGTGTTATTAATGATGCTTCTCTAGGTTTACATGAAACGAAACCCTGGAAACATTCTGCAGCCAGCACCAAGGAGGATCCAGGGTCTCACAGAACAGAACCCTGTGCTAACAGCCACGAGTCTTAGCTCCATGGACTCGCATGTGTTTTTAGAAACCAAACCCATCCTACAAAAAAAATAATAATCATCATGCAGAGCAAGAGAATAAGGGGGAAGTAAGTTGGCATCTGCCAAGGAAAGAATGGAGTACTATACATGCAGGAGCATGAAGAGCCAGAGGCGCCAAGGAGAGGAAAAGGAAGGGGCCCCAACCCTCACTCACAGAGTTTCCCCATCCCCCTGCATGCGCTCAGCCTTCATTTGCTGCTTTTTCAGTGAAAACAGGCATCAGCTTGAGACAGGAAAGCAAGTGGAGAGGCAGGGATGTGAGCTGAGGGAGGACAGGCTGGCGCCATACTGTGTCTCACCTTCACACTTTAGTCTAAACTGGAAAACCTTGACAAGTCCATCTTCTTAAGCACCTAAACCTGAGAATTCCTGCTTACTCTGCTCCCAGACCTGCCTGTTCCCATTTTCCCAATTGCGGGTGTTTGGTCATTTGTTTATTTCTCAAACTGTTAATAAGAACCTGAAAAAAAAAAGAAATTAGTCAAAAATGGTGCTGTGGTTCAAAGTGGTAGAGCACTAGCCTGGAGCGAAAAAACTCAGGGACAGTGCCCGGGCCTTGAGTTCAACCTCCATGACCTCCCTCCCGGCCAAAAGAGAGAGAGAGAGAAAGAGAAGAACTGGTATTTGCCAGGCACCAGGGCTCACACCTACAATTCTAGCTACTTAGGAGGCTGAGATCTGAAGACTGTGGTTCAAGAAAATCCATGAGATTCTATCTCCAACAAACTACTCAGAAAAAGCTGGAATGGCACTGTGGCTCAAGTGGTAGAGTGCTAGCCTTGACCAAAAGAAGCTCATGGACAGTGCTCAGGCCCAGAGTTCAAGCTCCAGGACTGCAAAAAAAAAAAAAAAAAAAAAAAAAAAAAAGTCAAGAAAATAAGAAGATGGCAAAGATATACAAATCATTGGCATGAAAAAGAAAATCATTGACATGAGCCTCAAGCTGGAGGAAATGTTCACTGTGAGGGGCAGGTAGCGGCTGAGCCCACATGAGGTCCTACACCGTGTCTCTCCAGGGTGCCACAGACAGGAGCGTGCGGTGTGCTATGTTCTGGTTTACCACCTCAAGCTTGGAGCACAGTGATGTTCCGTCCCCATGAGATCTCCAGTAATGACGGGATTCCTCTCTGTGTGTGTCTGAGTGTGCATACCTGTGCATTCACACACGTACACATGCACACGCGTGTGTGCACATACATCCTACAAGAATTGCAATGCTCCTGCCAGAAGTACCAGCCATGGCTGTGTCTGAGGGCAGAAATGTAAAGGGAAATCTCAATGCTGAATGTCAAGCAATATGGCTTGTTTTGCTTTGTTTTTTTTTTTTTTTTTAAGGCATGGGTATAAACATAGGTGGTCAAAAAGAAATAAAAGAAAGAAATGATGTGGGCTGGGAATGTGGCTTAGGGGTAGAGTGTTTGCCTAGAATGCATGAAGCTCTGAGTTCGATTCCTCAGTTCCACATAAACAGAAAAAGCTGGAAGTGGCACTGTGGTAGAGCACTAGCCTTGAACAAAAGGAGCTCAGGGACAGCGTGCAGGCCCTGAGTTCAAGCCCCAGGGCTGGAAAAAAAAGAAAGAATGTTAGATGAACTTAGACATAGAAAAAAATGCACCCCAAAAAAGGTATTTTAAGAGAAAGAGAAAGAAATCATCCCGTGGAGCTAGCTTTTGTCTTGGCTCTTCTCTCTGCTGGTTTTATCCACCGTTGGGGGGGAGGGCCCTGAGGAGGGGGCTCCGGGTCCCGTGTGAACTTTCTGTCACGTCTTTGCTCTTTTCCTCCCAGGAGAATGGATGATACATTGATCTTCAAGAAAAGCAAGAAGCAACAGGCCACTGGATTAGACGAAAGCCTGCTGCTCCACCTGTGTCTAGCCCTGCCTTACACTTTAAACAGATCGATAGAAGCAATCATTTACTTCTCTTCAAAGAGACAGCCGGAGGAACTCTAGCTCCCGGGAGCTAGCTTCTGTTTTGTTGACTTGTAATTAGAGGAGGAAGGGATCATTTGTCAAATCCTGGCTGACCGGAGTTCACCACCTGGGAAGGCCCGGAGCACTTCCTCCAGTGGGCCAAGGGATCTTTCACACTGGATGGCTGAATCTCTTGCTCCTCGCGCTTCTGGACTCTTCCTGATGGAATGCTTTTATATTGCCTGTCTGCCCCAAAGCCACCCTCAGTGTTCCTGAGCCCACCCTGCTCACCCATGGCTCTCCTCCCCCAAACGCTGTGTGGTCGGCCATGTGTGGACTCACTGGCTCCCACGTGTGCATTCAAAGCCAAGTCAAGCCCACTTAGCTGGGGAAAGGCATGCACAGAGGGAACAGAAATGTCCTCGTTGGGAAAGCACAGAACTTTCCTCCCAGAATCCTGCCTGCATAATCACCACCACCAGGAAAGTCACAACGGCATCAGACACAAGTACAGTCTAGGCTCCAAAATCAGCCACAGGGTTAATTAGCTGGTAGTGGGGCCTGGATGGGGGGGCAAGTCCTTCACCCACAACCACACCAGCTTCACATTGGGACGACAGTCCTTGTGCCCGCTGGAGTGCCAGGTACCCTGCTTTCTCTGATGAATTTGCTTACCTATCACCATGCCACAGAAATCTCCAGACTCTTGCTAGGCATGGTGGGTGCCACCTACAATCCCAGCACCTACGAGGCTGAGACAGGATGGCAAGTCAAAGACAGCTCAGACTACTCAATGAGACCCTGCCTCAAAAAGAAGAGAAAAGGAAAAAAAGAGCTCAGAATTTCCAAGGTCTGCAGTACCCTTAATTAAAACAACTTAGCTTTGCCCTGATGAACGTGACAGCCATGTAAACTACGTAGTTGCAGTAATACAAATTTTCACACCAGGCCAGGGTCAAGATGCTGGAGGAGGAATTCAGAAAAAGAGGAGAAAAACAGTGGCCATGGGAAAAGTTAGGAGGGATAAAAGGAAGGACTCGTAAAGGAACAATAGTAAAAGGAACACTTTACACTAGTAAAGAACTGTCGGGGACAGTTCTAGTTGGAGGAGCAGGAAATGAAAGCTTGAGGTGGCGAGGTGGCTCACTGACAAGAGCAAGGCTTAGGAGGCTCCAGGGCCAGGGGTTCAAGCCCCAGCACTGGAATAAAAGGTGTCAACCAGTGTTAAGTGACAGCGGTGAGCAAAGTGAGCTGGTCCATCATCCACCACAGGGGAGAGGAGCTGCAAGGTCAAGGAGGCCAGGGCATCCTCAGACACTCGAAGTAAACCAGGAGGAGGTGCAAATATTTGAAGTTTATTTGGGAAGGGAGACAGTTCAGAGACAGTCC
Organism: Dipodomys merriami; assembly: GCF_024711535.1. NCBI lineage: Eukaryota > Metazoa > Chordata > Mammalia > Rodentia > Heteromyidae > Dipodomys > Dipodomys merriami. The sequence goes on from NW_027204060.1 coordinate 1,442,444, forward strand.
TGCTTTGCATTATAAATCCCTGGACTTTTCAGCAGAACAATTCTTTTTTTCTTTTTTGGTCAGTCTTGGGGCTCGAACTCTGGGCCTGGGCTCTGGCCTTCAGCTCTTCAGCTCAAGGCGAGCACTCTAACACTTGAGCCACAGCGCCACTTCCCCCTCGACTTTTCAAATTGTTTGTTTGATTTACAGTTTGACTCAGGAACTTGTACTTGTGAGATAGGTGCTCTACCATGCGAGGCACACATCCATTTTTGTTTTCTTGCTGGTTATTTGGAGAGTCTCTTGAATTTGTCTGCCTAGGCTGGCTTTGATCTCAGCCTCCTGAGCTAGATTTACAGGTGTGAGGCTCCGGAGCCCAGCAAAGAGCCAGTTTTGTTTTATTTTGTTTTTTTCTGGTCCTGGAGCTTGAACTCTGTGTCTGGGTGCTGTCCTTCAGCTCTTTTGCTCAAGGCTAGCACTGTACCACTATGAGTCATAGTGCCACTTCCAGTTTCTGGGTGGTTAATTGGAGATCAGAGTCTCTCACAGGACTTTTCTGCCTGGGCTGATTTTGAACTACAACCATCAGATCTCAGCCTCCTGACCACAGGCAGGAGCCACCAGTGCCTGGCTGAGCCAATGTTTCTCAAGAATAAGGAGGAATCACTCACAGGAAGATCACAAATGGACTGAGGGCTCCACAGAGCCATACTGAACTCACAGCCTTGGGGTGCTATCATCTCCAGTGAGCAGAGAACCATGGTCCTCCCCACTCCAGTGAACAGAGAACCACGGTCCTCCCCCTCCAGTGAACAGAGAATCACTTTCCTCCTCCTCCAGTGAACAGAGAATTACAGTCCCGCCCCTCCAGTGAACACAGAACCACGGTCCTCCCCTTCCAGTGAATAGAGAACCACGGTCCTCCCTCCAGTGGACAGAGAACCACATTCCTCCTTCCTGTGGATAGAGAACCAGTTATCCCCCTCTAGTGAACAGAGAATCACAGTCCTCCCTCCAGTGAACAGAGAAACACGGTCCTCCCCCTCCCGTGAACAGAGAAACACAGTCCTCCTCCCTCCAGTGAACAGAGAACCACGGTCCTCCCCCCCTCCAGTGAACAGAAAATCACAGTCCTCCCCCTCCAGTGAACAGAAAACCACAGTCCTCCCCCTCCATTGAACCACAGTCCTTCCCCTCCAGTGAACAGAGAATCACAGTCCTCCCTCTAGTGAACAGAGAACCACAGTTCTCTCCCTCCAGTGAACAGAGAATCATAGTCCTCCCCCTCCAGTGATCAGAGAACCACAGTCCTCTCCCTCCAGTGAGCACAGAACCATGGTCTTCCCCACTCCAGTGAACAGAGAACCATGGTCCTCCTTCCCATGGACAGAGAAACACAGTCCTCCCCCTCCAGTGGACAGAGAACCACAGTCCTGCCCCCTGCAGTGAACAGAGAACCATGGTCCTCCCTCCAGTGAACAGAGAACCACAATCCTCCTCCCTCCAGTGAACAGAGGAACATAATCCTCCCCCTCCAGTGAACAGAGAACCACACTCCTCCCCCTCCAGTGAACAGAGAACCATGGTCCTTCCCCCCCCCCCATGTTCTTGTGGACAAACACAGTGACCTGAAAGCACAGAAGGCCAGGAGGACAACAAGACACAAACATAGACAAGCTCCCTTCCCTGGAGGGGCGCACCCCAAACCCAAGGAGGTGATGTGGGGAGGGGAATGGGGACCTGCTCCAGCCTTCTGGAGCAGTGCTGCAGGCCGGAGGCCTCAGCCCAGACACCACCGGCACCATGCCCAGCACCCTCCCATCCCTTGTTCCCTCACTCAGTACCCAGCACCCTTCCCAGACCCCTTGTTCACCCAGTACCCAGCACCCTCCCAGACCTCTGCCCCAGCCCTGCTCTACCCCCAGTTCATACACTGCAGCCAGACAGGTCTCTCTAAAACTGGAGACTGTTCATCTCTCTCTAGCTCGACAACTTCTGCTGGCTTTTTTATTTTTATTTTTAAATAATGCCCAACTCCCTCGGCCTGAGTGGACAGGTCTTCACTGCAACACTGGCCCCAAGTCCAGTCCTGGCTCCTTCACCTGGGAGCATGACCCTCCTCACCCCATAAAGCTTGCTTCAAATGTCCCCTCCAGAAACCCTCCCATGAGCCTCTCCACGCTCAAGGAACCCCAAAACATGGGTACCCTCTCTATTACAGCACTACAGGAATATACACACATGTATTTCCTACATCAGGAGTGACAAGAGAGGGAAAGGCTTTTGCTCTTCTTCATGTCCCCACCCAGAACCTTGTAAGTTCACACTGGATCTCCATTGATGATTCCAACTGATGACTAGCAATAAGAAATTCTGTAAATATCCCATCTCCCCCTCTCCAGCGGCCATGCACCTGGGATTACAGTGGCATCAAACAAGCAAAATCACAAATGCTGGAATGTGTTGTGTTGCCTGAAAGCAAAATACCATGCAGTTGGGGGTGGAGGGGCAGGCCCCCAGGAACTGGGAGCTGAGGCGGGACAGGGATGGCTCTGTTCCAGCTCAGTTGGGGAGGGGGGTCGGGGGATGGGTCCCTGGGACCTGGGAGCTAGCGGGGGAGGACAAGGGCATCTCTGTTTCAGCTCAGGTATGCAGCCTCTCCCTGTCTGCTTATTCTGGTTTCTTCTTGGGTAGAAATCCTTTGATTGCTCTCTAGTTTCTTCCAGCTCTAGAAACCCAGGCTCGCTCCCACAGTGACCTCTGCCCTTCCTTAGGTGTGACAAGCCATAGGGGATTCACAGATGGTACCAAAGTTTTGGGACAAAGTGTTCTTTATTGCTACCCAGAGCAAATACAATCTCCTTTCAGCTAAATTAGATGAAATATACACCACCCTTACTTCTGTATCATCTTACATTTCTATGCTCCCTCTCCATCTTCTAAATGGATTATTTCAGAGGCATTACATCAACAATTCTTATCACAACCTTGTGAGCAAAGGGAGGTAGCACCATGTCTTGCTGCTAAAACAGAAGTTGAGGTTCACAGACACAGTTGAGATTATAGCACACTACCTTCGTATGCTTTGGTCTTGCTCTGATTTTAAATGTCAAGTCCCTAACTTCTCTCAATAATCACTGAAATGAGTCTCCAGTTCTAGCTCAGTGTATTACATCATATTCTAGGGCAAATAATAACAATAGCATTAGTGATCAATTCCTGAGGCGATAATACATACAAATACAGGAGCAAAATACACTTTACCCGTGGTAGTCTCATGGCTCCAGGTGCCATGATAGCCCATTTCCTCTGCTCGCTTCACCTCCCCCAGCGTCTCCCAACCTAGCAATCTGGTCTACTGAAGCCACTTCCACTGACATTGACATCTCATAATCAAATTGGACCTCATAAAAATTCAGAATTTATTAATTTTACACATTCCTCACATACTGTTCTTCTCCAAAGTGATCTGGAATCTGGAGGAAATACTGCGTGGAAAACGGTGTTGCTACTGACCAAGCAATATTTGATCATTTACAAACTAAGATGGAATTTTGTTTTACTCGGCAAAATGAATAATTAAAGCACATCAGAGAAAACCAATTATGTAAGGTATCAAATACGTGCTCAGTTCTTGAAGATTCTAGTAACACCATCTGTACATCAAAACCTCTGCCTTGAAACAAGACATCGTGCATTGTCTATACTTCAAACACTTCCATATCAAGAAAAGTGAATTCTAGTCTCCCTAAGGTTTAGGAATGGTATCCGTCTTTGAACTGCCATCCTGAGGATCATGTTGTGTGGTAAACAGGAGAGAAGTCATGCATTACTTCCATGTTAGACTGAGCAAGCAATCCTGCAAGCATGGGAGGCAGGTCAGGTTTCTCCTATGTTCCCCAAACCAGTTCCCAAACACAGGAAGAGCGGAGACTACACAGGTTGAGCTGCCAGTCCGGTAAGCAGTCCTCCCTCCCCTTGTCTGCATCAGAGCTTCTCCCCCGGCTCAGTCAACGCAGGTGTATGCAGGAGATCTCAACCGTAGTGGAGTTGATGTGTTGGAACACAAAGCCAGCATGCAGCTGTGAGCGCAGCCAGGCATGGAGGCCACGCAGCCTTCTCAAGCCAGGCTCTCAGAGCCCGGCATGACAAAGTTGCACCTGAGTCGGTGCGCACCATTAACCACAAACCACAGGCAGAGCTGGGTGTGAAGGAAGTTTGGAATCCGTGTCTCACCGTCTCATTTACACTGCCTGACCAGTTATTTCTCACAATCTAAGAATGATTCCGTATGTTTTATAGTTCTGACCTTCTGGCCTTGTATTTTGGCTCCTGAGGCTGACAGACAAACAGCCTCTGACAATGTGACACATGGATTCTGCCTCCATGGTATCCATGCTCATCCACAGTATAGATAAAATGGATTGCTTTCCCTACCTGTGACTATCTTTAACTGACACAAACAGTAAGCCATGCTCCCCAGAAGATTGAACAAAGTTTAAACATAACTTTATTCATCCTTAAAGTGAATAGGATCTGACAACATTTATAAGCCTACTGTTTTTAAGAGTCAGACCAATAAATTATAGGTGCGTGTGTGTCCTTGACTTCTAAGCCAGGCACACACATGATTTCTCACCAATCAATTATAATGAAGCATCATTCAAATCCTACCAGTATAAATACATGCATTCGCAAGGAAAAAAATTCTTCCATCTACTCAGAAATACTTCACCTTTACATTTCATATTGAAATGGATGAAATCTATTTCATATTCCAGATACCACCAAGAATTTAAATACATCTTGAAAAACAAACATTAAAAAAAAGGAAACCACGAAATGTTTACACAGTCTACTCACCTGAGGTCGGCAGTGCAGATCTTACCTTTTTCTGGACTTAAGTTTTTGTACACTTCAAGGTCTGCCATCAGATTCAACACTGCTGTACATCGTTCGCCACCACGGTGAAATCTCTCTCTACAGGCAAAGCCTTTTTCTGACACACATTTCCGAAAAGCAAGGAGGAAAGGCGGGGCCGGGGGTGGGGTGGGCCTCCGCCACTCACGCAGCCCTCACAACGCGAGCTTCCAAAGCCGGCTGTGCAGGAGCTAAATCCACAAGATCGGATTCGAGAACTTTATCCCAAAGTGGGAAGCACAGTCGGCACCTGCAGCCTCTGCCGGGCTGTGTGGCCACGGGAGGTGGGGGCAGGCGGGGAAGGGGTATAGCTGCACCACTGGGGGAGGAGACAGCGGAGCCCTGAGCCCCAGGGGACCCCACACAGCTCCTGTCTGGGAAGCATCTGTCCTGAACCCGCCCTCCCTGGTCATTGACAGACACTGGTTCCATCCGAGTGACGCAGGCTGAATGCAGACGAGGAACATGCACACACACACGCACATGCACGCAGCATCACACACAAAGACACACACACACACACACACACAGTCCATCCGAGGTGGACACATCCATGAGCCTACTTCTTCTATGCGGGTCTCGGGACACGCACGGGCATTCAAAGCAGTGAGCACAGAAATGCCTGGAATGTTTCCAGCTCCAAGAGAATAAGGTCAGTTTCAAAACAGTTATACAGTGAGAGCTATTTCTCTAGTCTTAAAAAAAAATCACATCCCCAAAGACAAGGTAAATGGCATGAATGAGTCTGGGAAAAGTCAGTTTTTAGTGAATGAAGGAACAGCTTTCCCTCAAGAACAGCAGGGCGGTATCTGGAGTTGAGCTGTCTTCAGAGGAGCTAGGTAGAGGAAGAAACACAGGCAGACATCTCAGAGCAACTGACTGCTGGACACACCGGAGCGGGGCCTCTCTGGCAGGGCGTTAACTCCTTCACTCCCAGAATGCTCTTTCTAATGATCGACGTCTGTTGCCATTTTCTCCTCCCCAGATTCAATGACCTCCCCACCTGAGACCCCTGGGGTTCAAGCACACACACACACACACACACACACACACACACACACACACACACACACACACACTGCTCACACCAGCTACATCCTCTCCCATCTGGTTTGCCCTCAGCCCAGGGGTCAAGCTCTCCGCCCCAGGGGCGAGCCAATTTCCTGGCTGTTCTCTCCAGAACTCCTGGGAAATTTCTATTTCAATGGTGTCTGGGTGTATACTATCAGAATAGCCTTTTGTAAAGGTGAGTTGACACACACACATCCACAGCCAAGCAAGCTACCAGTGAAGAGCCAGAAACCTGGGCTGGGAAGGTGGCTCAGTGGTAGAGTGCTTGCCTTGCATGCATGATGTCCTGGGTTCAATTCCTCAGCACCACATAAGCAGAAAAAGCTGGAAGTGGCCCTGTGACTCAAGTGGTAGAGCGCTCACCTTGAGCTGAAGAGCTGAGGGACAGCACCCAGGCCCAGGGTTCAGGCCCCAAAACCGTCAAAAAAAAGTCAGAAACCAGGCTGGGTACCAGTGGCTCCTGTCTGTCACCCTAACTACTCAGGAGGCTGAGATCTGAGGATCACAGTTCAAAGCCAGCCCATGAGACTCTTATCTCCAATTAACACCAAAAAGCTACAAGTAGAGCTGTGACTCAAGAGGTAGAGTGCCAGCCTTATGTAAAAGAACCTCAGGCACAGTGCCCAGGCCCTGAGTTCAAGCTCCAAAACTATGTATGTGCGCGCACACACACACACACACACACACACACACACACACACACACACACACACACACACACACACACACACACACACACACACACACACACACACACACACACACACACACACCTAGAACTGCAGCTGTGACCAGCCTTGAGTGAAAAAGCTCAGGACAGAACCCCGGTCCTTCCACCGTCTACTGCCACCATGATGTACTGTCTTTCCCCAAAGGAAACAGGCTGAGCAGCCACAACTGTGAGCCAAAGACCTGGACAGGCACTGGCCGCCATCCAACGCCACTCCTCAAAGGCTGAGCACGGTTGACAGCCGGCTCCTGGAGCCCGTTTATCACTGCTGAGGCGATGGCTCTGCATCTTCCTGAGACACAGAACATGCCCTGGATACCACACATCCTTGTCAAACAAACCAGCCTGGAATTCCTCCACATTGGAAACCTGACATGCATCTGTGACAGTAATTGCTACCTATGCCCAAGCATCTGCATCCCAAGACTGACCGAGTTTTACCTATATTTAACCTTGCCGTGCTGCACAGAACAAGATGAGCCGTCCTCATTGCTGATTTGTCCAGCTCTCCATCAAGACTCTTGGCTTTAAAATGAAGTCGTTTCATTTGTTTTTGAATGTCTAAAAGTATTATTGATCATGTCCCTTCAAATTTTACAGGTTAGCACAGGCCTGCCGGGGCCTCTCCGCCGATGATGACAACGTCCACAGAATTCAAGAGAAAATCCAAGATGGGTTCAATGCTCGGCTTCAGCTTCAGCAAACCAGAAAGCACCAGGCCTCCTGGCGGCGGCCTGGACAGCACTGCTTCTTTTGGTGGGGGGCTGGGAACACAGGCTTCGAGGGGCAGTCAGCATTCACAAACTCACACCCAGGCATAAAGAGATAACCGCATATGCAGCCTTGTGGCTCTGGTGGGTGCTGGCGCTGTGATGATATGAATGGGGTGAGCTCCATGAGGGGCTTGGCCCCCCGTGGCCATACACAGCCGTGCATATTAAAACAAGCACCAGCCCGAGGGCTGAGGCTGGAATGAGCTACTTGCTGAACCCCAAGCGAGCTGGCCTTCCCCATCCTGGGCCAGGGCTGGGCAGCTGGGCTCAAGGCATCTGCAGGCCCAGCACCCTGGCTGAGAGTGAACTGAGCTCCAGCATGCCCAGCACGCTGGCTGGGGAGTGAACCAAGCTCCAGCATGGCCAGCACCCTCGTTGGGAGTGAACCGAGCTCCAGCATGCCCAGCACCCTGGCTGGGGAGTGAACCAAGTTCTAGCATGACCCAGCATCCTGGCTGGGGAGTGAACCAAGTTCTAGCATGACCCAGCATCCTGGCTGGGAGTGAACCTAGCTCCAGCATGGCCAGTACCTGGCTAAGGAGCCCAGAATGGACCCGTGCCAGTAGGCCCAGCACCCGGCTAAGGAGGCCCGGGCCTGCCTTGGGCCCGATGCCCATGCTGCACTGCTGGTGGATAAGGCAGCCATCATAACACCCTGACCCACAGCTCAGAACTCCAGGAATGCCCAGGGGGCCGCAGGCAGCTTCACAGGGCAGCATGCGTGCCTGTGCAGGAGGCGTGCGGCAAGGCGCATGCACACATGTGTGCTGAAGTAGAGGCAGAGGACACACGCAGCTAGGCCCCTCGGGAAGCAGGCTCAGAATAACTGTGGCAGGTACAGCAGGTGCGAAGACGCTGTGGGAACAGCCTCACCGGCAGGAAAGTCCGTGACGCTCTAGTCTCAGAACCACCACCAGAAAGGCTGAAGTGGAGCTGTAGCTCATGTGGTAGAGCACCAGCCTTGAGCAAAAAAGCTCAGGGACAGCGTCCAGGCCCTAAGTTCAAGCCCCACAACCGACCAAAAAAAAAAAAAAAAAGGAAGAAAAGAAATCAAACGTATTTTAATTTTCTGCTTCATTAGTCTTCGTCATTCACAGCCAATGAGCCCGAAATGGTTATGAAGGCTAATTTTGTTAAAGACCTTGGAGAAAAGAGGAAAGAACTGCTTTTTCCAGAATATTAAAGGTGATGAAATAGAAAACTAATAACATGTTATCTCTTTGTATAAGTGAATCTAATTTGAAATCACGTTGTACGAGGATGTATGCAGAAGCTGTTCCCTAGTCAGGAAACGTCTCCTTCACTCCTATCAGAAGCAGGGCGCCTGCTATACCTCAAGTGTGAAGTGTGTGCTCGAACTCACACTCTCGAGGGGAAAGGATCAAAGCGATGGCTGGAGACCACCCAGAGAGGCGTGAGAATGTCATCCTAGGGGTCCAGGAAACAGGCTGCAAGCTGAGAAATGAAGCCCCCATGAGTGTGTCTGGCAAGCAGCCATCTGCCTGCGGTCCACATGTTACTAGAAAGAGAGTGAAGCCAGAACTGGCTCTAGCTGTGGACGAGGCTCCTCTGCTGGGAAAGTTCAGCACATGGCTCAAGGTGACCATCACTTAGCAGAGAGGAGGACACAGCAGAGGCCACCACACAGAGCTCGGTCCCACCATCCTCCCGCCCAGCCCATTCCATCCAGGCCTCTAAACGCTTTCCTCTGAAGTTCTTTTTCTATCACACGATCCCAGTACTGTAAGGAGCATGCCATCTCTGTTCATCAGAGAATGCAGAGGCTGGCGAGATTTCTCCCACGGAAAATCTACTCTGCATGTGCTAATGCTTAGAAAAGCAGGAGGAGGCTGGCTTGCAGGGCTGACCAGGCCGCTGTGGCTCTGCTCAGTCCTGAGTCCCTGCTAGGCCCGGGCCGCCAGCCATCACCGCCTGCCAGGGTCCGGCTGCTTCCACGCGCAGGGCGCCCTGTGTCTAAACCCACTCTGCGGAGAACCACCGGTGTTCCCAGCACTGACTCGTTGAGTGCTGCTCGTTAGCACTGCTCTTCACACCCAAGTCCCAGCCCAACCCGGGGGCCCACGGACAGGGTGTCTGCGTGCCACCAGCTCCTGGGGTCTCTCCACAGACACCCCACCTTTTTGACAGCCACCTGTGAAGACCCACCCACATCCTTGGCAGCATCCTCCAGCCCCTCCATGGTAGTCTCCTAACCACCAGCCCGCCTGCGTTCCCCTCTGAGATCTGGACATCATCACTGAGCAATGCACAATGCAGCCAACTGTGCTGCTTTTTGGCTGTGAAACAACCTTGCTGGGGACTCTCAAAGGACAATGTATCACCCATAGGTGTCATCGTGCATGACACCCTGGACTCAACGTCAGCCACACCCCAGGGCGCCCTCCACAACACAGTACAAAATAGGCAGTCATCACAGACCACCATTGCCAAGCCAACCCACCCAAGTCCTGTGGAAGCAACGCAGGATCCACTGAGGCCATAGGTCTGGGCCTGCCAGAGCGGGAACACGCTGCTCATATCTCAGACCAATCAGAGCAGAGCCTCTGGGAGGGGCCACGAGCCCTGCGCTGAGTCCAGCATGCGGCAGCTCTGGCTCAGACCCTTGAGCTCAGAGCTCACCCTCATTCCAGTTCTCCACATCTGCAGATAAGCCTCTGCCTGGCTTCCAAAGGGCAGTGTTGTGACTGGCTTTGGCACTGTTTCCAAGAATGGGGCTATGTGCAGACAGGGGTCCAGTTTCAACCTAGCAAGGAGCCAAGTGGGACACGGACAACAAACCTGGCCACCACACCTGCTCTTCCCTGGGCCTGTCAACCTCCTGCACATCCCAACAGCACAAAACAAGACCACAGCCAAGAGGGCAGCCCAGCGGGGGCGGAGGGGGGAGAGCCCCTACACAGACCCTTCTTCCAGCCACCTGCAGCCTCCAGCGAGACCCGGCCTTCATACAGCCAGAGGTCCTCAGATGAGTGCATTGGTCTGAGACTGCTGAGACTGCCCTCGTGCATCTTAGCCTTGAACACACCTGGTGCCATGCGGCTAATCCTGCAGGTCTGGGGCCTCCAGGGCTCTTAGGGAGCCTGGGCCTGAGCCTGGCCTGTGTTGTCTGTAGTAAGAAGTGCTCCCAGCCTGTGCTGTCTGATGTAAGAAGTGCTCTACAACAGTGCTCACTTCTGCAGTTAAAGATCGTTACACTCACACAGCACAGAATGAAATCACACAAACAAAACACACCACATTGCCTAGTGCTGGAGGCTCATGCCTGTAACCCTAGCTACTCAGGAGGCTGAGATCTGAGGATCATGGTTCAAAGTCCAAAGTCCGTGAGACTCTTATCTCCAATAAACCACCAGAAAACTGGAAGTGGTACTGTGGCTCAGGACTAGCCTTGAGCTGAAGAGCTGAGGCACAGAGTTCAAGCCCCACAACCAATAAAAAAGAAAATACCACAACTGAGAAGCTTTGTACCAATGGTGCTATTCTAATGAGAGAAAACTCCCCATCAGAGTGGAATGCAATACATTCCTAGTTAAACATTAAAAATCTAGAAAATGCTACTAACTGAGTTTTCATAGCTCAGGGACTCGTTTACAGAAACCTGTTTACCCTTTTATTATGGCAGGTTTGAGGTTTGAACTCAGGGCCTCATGACCATTGGGCTTTCTTGTTCATGGCTTGTATTCTGCCACCGTGCCTCTAATCTTGTATTTTGCTATTGTCTCCTTAACTTTTCTGCCTGGGCTGGCCTCAATTTATGACCCTCCAGATCTCAGCCTCCTGAGGAGCAAGGATTATAGGTGTGAGCCCCGGTAGGCGCCCGGCTCCAGGGCAGCACAGTTGTGATCATTGTTCCAGGGTTCCTTTGCAGCCTTCCACTTCTTCAGGAAGGAACGTCTTGTGGGTCTTCTCTGGGTCCAATCTGACAAAAGCTCAAGTCCAGGGGAGGGGGCCTGTGCCAAAGGACCAGGCACTCTACTGCACAAGAGTTCAAAACCACATTCAACCACGTACCAAAACAACAAAGTTCTAGACAGCCCCTATCTCTCCAATTCCGTAAAATGAGGAAATCCACTTGGCAACGGTTTGCTGAGCGTCTACTACTTGGCTGGCCCTGGATGAGGGCACAGTCTCCGCTCTCCCAGTTGAACCAGGCATCCTACAACTCATGCGCATCTCTGCACTGACAGGGGGCCGGTCAGCCCCTCAGAGGTCGTGGCTGGGACTGGCCAGGGCTGGGAAGTGGGGAAGCTGCTCCCCCAAAAGAACCCAAAAAGCTGCTCCTCCTCTGTGGATCAGAGGAGGAAATGAGGTCACCACGAGACACAGCCACCAACTTCCAGGGTCAGGGGAGCTGGGCGCCAGGAAGAAACCATGGGTGAGGTCCGAGGCACCAGGTGCTGCAGAGGATGGAGTGGAGGGCCCAGAGGGCAGCGGTAGGGTGAGGAGGCACACGGAGAGGAAGCTGGGCAGGAACACACCCAGCGGGGCTGCCTGCCGTGGGCAGAGGTGAGGACGTCCCTGTGGGCTTGGAGGGGGGGAGGTGGCGTGGCGTGAACAGTCAGAATATTCCCTTGAAATTACCAGTCTCCATCTGGTAATAACTCCAAGCATACCATCCGTGTGACAAGCCTTCATATAAAACATGCCACAGTGTTGGCACTAGTGCATGAGCACTATAATCCTAGCCACTCACAAGGCTGAGATCTGAGGATCGAAGTTCAAAGCCAGCCCAAGCAGGAAAGTCCATGAGACTCTTACCTCCAATGAACCACCAAAAGGCTGGAAGTGGAGGTGTGGCTCAAGGAGTAGAGTACTAGCCTAGAGTCAAAAAGCTCAAGGGTACACACACACACACACACACACACACACACACACACACACACACACACACACACACACACACACACACACACACACACACACACACACACACACACACACACACACACACACACACACACACACACACACACCAGGCCATTGGGGAAGGCTTTTCATTTATGCAGTACAAAAGGACAGGCTGCAGGATTTCGTCTGTTTTGCTAGATGGAAGCTAAGAGGCTTTCAGGATTACAAATGCAATCACTCATCATTATTACTGTGGCCCAAGGTAAAATCTAGATCTTTTGCATAATAACTCAATTAAATAATTACAGTGGTTGGGAAGAGCAGAGTCCAGTGGAGGCCACATCCTGCCTCCTGCCCATCACCATGCATACCTCAGGTGCAGAGGGAAAGAGAACGGGGAAATGAGATGGAAATTAATCCCAATCACGGAGATGTGGCTCAAAGAACAAAGGCTTGGAGTGTAACTCGGGTCTGAGGGAAGTGATTCTCAGCAAGTAACCGCTGTAAGCGTGAGGAGCAGTTGACTTCATTAAGCACATTATTCCTTCTTGATAATTGATGAATAAGAAAATTGATCGGCCCAGGTAATGTGAGAACTGGGGCCTCTCCTGCGCCTGGACCACAAGAACCATAGGTTTAGGAAGATGAACCTGAGAATGGAAAGGGAAGTCAGGCGGGGTTGGCGGACACCTTGGCCTGCCCACACCATTCAAACTGAAGCCATAGCTGTGCACACAGCTCACGCCGGAAATCCTAGCCAATCAGGAGGCTGAGATCTGAGACTCACAGGTTGAAAGCCAGCCTGGGCAGGTAAATCTGAGACTCTTGTCTGAATTAACGAGGAAAAGCTAGTAGAGCACCAGACTTGAGTGAAAAAGCCAAGCAAAAGTACACAAGGCCCCAAGATCAGGTCCCAGTACACACACACACACACACTGAGGCTTTGAAAACCAAATACCTTTATGTGGTGAGGAGGAGGGGGTGGGGGGTGGCAGGGGCGTCTCAGCACGATTAAGGCCTTTCTCTGGCCAGGGGCAGCAAGGGGCGGGGGGGGGGGAGGGAATAACCTGAGGGACTGGGAGGGGGAATTCAATGAGTTTCAGGTTGGAAGCCCACAGTGGGATGGACCCACAACCGAAAGTAGCCAGAAAGCTCTATTCTACTCAGAAGCTCCAAGTGCCGTGTGCATGAGAAACTGCATATTAACTGCAAGCGCACTGAGCACTGGTTTATGAAGCCAGACAGTGTATGGAACAACAATGACGCTGTGATTTGCTACAACCAAGAGAGGGATTCTTCAAAAGTAGGTGATTTTCAGATGAGAAGAATTCATGAGGCGTCTAAGCCGCTAAGGCAAGATTCATACTGCACAAAATACTATCTGCACAAACGTATCTTGAAACCGCACGCTTGGTGGAGGGAAGCAGAGCTGTGGCCCTCTGCCTCCATAGTACTCGGGGAGGGAGAAACACCCATGGCCCCTGGGGGTCCCCCAGCTGTGAGCCATATCCACCCGTCCTGTGTGGACCACAGACACTTCCACACATTTGCAGAGCAGGCACCCCATTTATGAATGAATGAATGAGGGAACGACTGATGGAACACAGCTACAGTTGCCTGAGGTAATGTCCCTTCCGCTTTGGGCTGTGGATAACATCCTAAATTGTTTGTAATGAGAATATGGCACCTGGAGCAACAGAAAACCAGGCAGGACAGGCCGCGAACAGCGAAGCAGAGAGTAGTGCTGCATGTTCATTCTGACGCCCATGGACCCCCTCTGGGCCTTTACCACACCCAGCCGCAAGGCACCTTAGCTGGAGCATGCAAGCGTGTGTCCACGTCTGTGGACACAAAGCCCATGGCCCTGTGGGGAACACGGAAGATGGTTTCCTTCTCTTATTCACATTGACTTGGTTGTGCACAGCAAGAAAGGGGTCAGAACACTCACATGGGCGCTACAAAACCCTCCCAAGAGGGACACGGCAGGCCATGTGCCCCCTCTCCTCTCACTAGGGCCATGTCCTCATCAAAGATTACCATACAGCAAGGGGGGGGAGGGGGGTGCTACACTTCTGACAAGTCCCCAAGTTCAGTAAGCTTCTGTGTGTCTGTGCGTGTGTATGCATGCATGTATGCACGTGTGTGTGTGTGTGTGTGTGTGTGTGTGTGTATTGGTCCTAGGGCTTGAACTCCAGGTCTTGGCACTGTCCCTGAGCCTCCCAAGTAGCCAGGAATCCAGGCAGGGCTGCTAATAGCAGCCCAGTGCCCACATCAGCAAGCATTTGCCTCCTGCAGTGGTAGCAGAGCATCCTCTGGTCTTCGGTCACCTGGTCTCCGACATGCACATCCACCATGACATGTTACTCCAGCAGAAATACTTACCGCTGCTACTGCATTGTCAACAGACACACTTGAAATTCCAAACAGCTTTGATCCTTTTAATCTTGGGGATTTAAAATGTGTAAATCCTTCCAGAAATAATCCCTGAAGGCACACAGTAACCAGTTCTTATTTGTAGGTTTGATAGTGCCCCCTAGTGGTCAGTAAGAAGTAACTCACAAAATACAGGACCTGGGACTAGAAATACTTCAAAGGCATCTGAAAGTGGAGCTAGAAAGAAGCATGCTTATTTCTCCCAGGAGGGAGCCAAGTTTCCAAGAGGATTACACAGCCTGTTTACATCCATGTACTGTCAGCGGAGCACAGCCCGGCAGGCTCACGAGACCAGAAACAGATGGTCTCTGGAGTCGGGCAGAGCAGGGTCTGAATTCGAATCCCACTGTTAAACCTCCCCACACCTCAGATGCTAGGCACAAAAAGGGGTGAGAAACCACTGTGAAGACTCAATGAACGGAATCGTCCAGCCTTCACATGAAGAATCTGCCAACCGCATTGAACTATGAAAACATTTTAAGGCTGATTTCAGTTATAGCCTTGAAGAACTCTGGATAAATTTAAAATACTAATAATTATTATTAATAAATATTCTTAATAACTTATCTGAAGCCAGTGCCAATGGCTCATGCCTGTAATCCTAGCTACTCCAGAGGCTGAGATCTGTGGATTAGTTTGAAGCCAGCCCAGGCAGAACAATCCATGAGACTCTTATCTCAAAAAAAAGAAAAAACAAAAGCCAAATGGAGCTTGGCTCAAGTGGTCTTGAGCAAAAGAATCTCAGAGACAGCACCCTAGCAGAGTTCAAAATAGTAATAATAATAATAATAATAATAATAATAATAATCTGAACTTTTTTGAAATTAACACATTAAAGTTTGGGAAAAAATACTTCTAACCCCTGTGGAGTTTGTTGTTGTGGTTACTGTTTTGTGCTGGTCCTGGAGCTTGAACTGAGGGCCATGCACTCTCATTTGGCTTCTTCACTTGAGGCTAGCAATCTACCATTTATGCCTCAGCACCATGTCCAGTTTTCTGGTGGTTAATTGGAGGTAAGAGTCTCATGGGCTTCCCTGTCCCAGTTGACTTCAAACCACCCAGCTCTCAGGCTCCTGAGTAGCTAAGATTACAGACAGGTGTGTGAGCCACTGGTGCCTGGCTCCTGTTTCTTTAATTACCATATTTGTTCTTGTTAAAAAAAATTGAATAAAGTTAACTAGTGACCTACGCCTATAGTCCAAGCTTCTCAGGAGGCGGAGACAAGAGAATCACTTGAGTCCAGGAGTTCAAGGTAGTCTAGGTAATACAGAGAGACTCCATCTCTTGAAAACGATGCAGTTCTAACATAGAACATGCATTGAGTGAGACAGGAGAACAAGGTACGGGCCTCGTGGCAAAGGCTGAGAGAAAGCGCGGTCGGGCACACTACCGCAGTCCGCACTCCACAAGGGAGCCACGTGTACTACCACCCTCCTACCGCAAAGGCACCAGCCACAGGGTCCAGCGGGAACATGGTGCAGGAAGTATTCGCTCTGGCCTGGCACATAATCAACTACGGCAACAGGAGCAGGCACTGCATATGTTTCCCTTCCTGAATCGCAAATAGCGTCTTCCAGCCAAACGCCCCAAGAAGAAGAGGAGCTGTGGCTCAAGTGGTAGAGCACCCAGGCCCTGAGTTCAAGTCCCAGGACCAACACACACACACACACACACACACACACACATCTGATCTCACCAAGTGTAAGGCAACACAAGAAAAATCCGCCATGCAGAATAATAACATACATGAAGTGACACTCAAGAGCTCGTACATGAACTCTACCACCCTATAAACCTGGACTCTTGACATCAGCTCCACTCTAGGATGTCCTGGCAGCAGACTGACACAGCTCACCCCATGGCACCCTCCGAGATGCAGGGGCGGGCGGCAGGGGTACAGAAGCCCGGGGGGCCATGGCGACCCATCTTGATTAGTGGGGATCCCTCCCTGCAGCACTAATGAGCGAGCACTGCTTTGCCCTGCCATGGACCTCATGCAGCCGGATACCTAGAGAGGGCACAGAGGACAGTGATAAGCACGAAGGGATGTCCTTTGCATTCATGTCCACACAGGAACGACCTTTTCATTCCTGTCCCTCCTCACCCCGCCCCTTTATGATCTGGCAGGGACCAGCACAGACAGGCCACCACAAGATCCCAGAATGCCTCACTAGGAGCCCAGCCCAGCACCGGCATGGCGTATTCAAGAGTCAGAAAGAGGAAGGCACAGGGGGCCATGACTGTTGAGTGGCTGGCATGGGACAAAGGGACTGGTTGGGTAATGAGTCACACACACGAGCCCAGGCTCCCAGTCCAAGCCAGCCAGTGCACCATGCCACCTCCGCCAGGCCAGAAAGAGCAGAAGGAAAGAAAGACACAGCCCATCCACCCTCGGAGCTCACCGTGGAACGCGCCGTTGTCCACCAGGAAGTGCCTGCAGTACCGCACGCCGCTCCGCTCCTCCGGCCTCCAGGACGCCATTGTGGCACGACGGCCGGCACGGCTGAGCCGGGCCGCTGGGTCACCTGCCGAGGGAGAAAGGGCAGAAGTGAAGACCATGCAGCATGTGGTCTGTGTGGGCCGTGCCCCCATACACATGGACACAATGTACGTGCACACATGCAGACCCACGCCGCCAAGACACGCTGGGAGGGGCCTGCGTGGACAGCACCCCACACACGTGGAGTAGACATGCACACATGCATGTACACACACATGCACATGCACCCCACGCAGGCCCACATTGCCAACACACACCAGGAGGTGACAGGTGGTGACACACATGTACGCAAGCACACATCACGTGTGTGCATCAACCACACATGCCCACACACACATGCCAATGCACCAGGAGAGTCCTGGCGGGGGTGGCAACATACAAATGTACACCCAGATGTGCACACACACACACACACACATCCACACCTTGATATATACACACAGAACCCCTGGCTTCACATGTGTTCACATGCATCCACACAGAGACCTGTATGTGTACCTGTGTATACATGGACACCCATGTGTGCATGCTCATGTATGTGCAACTGAGTGGACACATATATTCACATGCATACCTACTGACACAACATACACATATACATGTGTACACACATAAGTACTCACAAACCATGCATATATGTCAGCATGTATGTACACACATGCCTACACATGTAAACACTCCAACGCTCCATACAACCACCCCACCTCCACACATGGACCCCAGCTCAGGTACTCCCCGCCATCCCCAGCCATGACCTTCAGTGTCCAGCTCTGAGGAGAAACAGCTATGTATGTCCATTAACTTCCTGATGTTTCTATTAGCATGTATTATTTGCACAAGAGGCAATGCATTGAGACATTTCCATATATGCACACAGCACACGCCATCAACCTCACCCGCCTTTCTGAAAATAACTACAACTGCTGCCACTGTTCTACCTGCACACATACAAGTCAAGTACTTCCATGAGCCTCATTCCTGGGTCCTCTCTACTCAGCCTCCAGCGGTGCCTGTGCTTACACAGACTTGTAGCCTCAGACTACAGAGATTCTGCCTTCTTTCTTTCACGAAGTCCCGTCTTCCTCCAATGCGTGCCCCTCTCTGGTGGGTCTCATTCCTGTGAAGAGCCCTCTATATTTTAAAAAGAATTTCTTTTTTCTTTTTTGGGGGCGGTCCGGTCATGGGGCCTGAACTCTGGGACTGGACGCTGTCCCTCAGCTCTTCAGCTCAAGGCTAGCGCTCTACCACTTGAGCCACAGCGCCACTTCCAGCTTTTTTCTTTTTGCTTAAGTGGTGCTGAGGAATCGAACCCAGGACCTCATGCATGCAAGGCAAGCACTCTACCACTGAAACCACCTTCCCAGCCCCAAGAATTCCTTCTTCCAAGCACAGGGAGAGCCAGGGCAGTCAGGCAGACAGGCAGACAGACACAGACAGACAGACAGACACACAAATATATGTATAACTATAAATAGATAAGTGATATTATTTATAATAGAAATCCCTGACTCTATGTATGCTCACTTCCCTTACTAACTTCATTTTGTGGTTTTGTTGCTATGATACTTTGTCCTTTTAAAACCCTGGGGCTTGAACTCGGGACCTGATTGCTGTCCATGAGCATTTTTACTCAAGGCTAGTGCTCTACCACTTGAGCCACAGAACTACTTCTGGGTTTCTGGTGGTTTACTGGAGATAAGAGTCTCCTGGACTTTCCTACCCGGGCTGGCTTTGAACCTGGATCCTCAGATCTCAGCCTCTTGAGTAGCTAGGATGAAAGGCTTGAGCCACCAGTGCCCAGCTCCTTCCTTTGCCCCATCTAATCACTGTCAACCCAAAGAAGGAGGCGGTAGACTCTTAGTTCTCAGTGGTCTCAGAGCTGTGCCTCATCCACACATGAAGCTGGCGTGGTGAGGAGCATGGGGCCCCCAAAGCCCCTCCGGCCCCAGCGCCCCACAGCCCCGCATGCCGTGAGCAGGGGTGGTGGGTGACCCAGTATGTCCATCTGTAATTATAAACTCAAATAACCCTGGAAAACTACATAATTAACAGAACTCTCCAGGCGCAAGTGACAAAGAGAAATGCTGATTTCTTCTCTGGAACCTCACTAGAGATGAAAGGCAAAGTTAATCACCTCTGACGGCGTGGCCCATAAACCCTTCAGCCGGGAGGAACAGGCAGGCCAGAGAAAAGCCTGAACCTCTCCCACACCTCCTTCCCAGCCACCCTTGGGAATCCTGCATCGAGAAATCCCCACACGGAAGCTAAGATCTCACAGAAGTTGGGCCTCTAGGGTTTCCCCACTGATTTAAAGACAAGAGAATTACGGGGGGTGGGGTCTGCTCCCCCTGGCCAGGCCCAGCAGCCCAGCCTTGGGTCAGCCCAGGGCCCCTGGCTGGATGCTGGGCCCCAGGCCACCCAGCCTGTGGTCTCCCCCCACTCCCACCCAGGGACCACCCTCCCCCTCCACTCTCCCACTCCACCCCAGCTTCAATCACCGCCAAAGCCCAGCCCCTCCCAGCAACTGACACAAAGGGAAATAAATAAAAGGGTACTTTGTTCAGCTTTAAGGCTCACAGGAGACTTTACTAAACCCCAAGTTCCTGGTGTGTTTTCTTTTCTTTAAAGCAATGGCGAGCTGAAATCACTCTGAGCCGCTGGGACAATGAGGTTCAATCAACCCTCCAAAGACTCAGATACTGGCTTGAGAGAACCCCAGCTTGAAAGGAGCTCCTATGTTTTGATCTAATAACTCATCTTTTCTGGAAAAATATCCAAAAGAAATAGAGATGCAGATCAAAATGAATGCACAAAGATATTCACTGTAGCACTTTTTTCTATAACAGAAAAATTAAAAGACTAAATGCCCAACTTCGGACAGCACTGATGGCTGAGTGTATATGAATAATCTTGCTTGCACAGATTTACAAATGAGCATAGGCAAGTGTTCAAGAAACAGACTAGTATATTAACTATGAGATATAATAATACTGTATAAAACTTCTATATGACGTATTTTGTAATATTGCATCACTCTTAACAAAAAGGCATTTGATCTTTGCTATGCCACATCTATAAATTCTCATTATTATGTTAGAAAGCTCCCTGTGCTTCCAACTTTGTAAACTTTTTTTACATGATTTGATAAGAAACATTGTCTGATGCGTACCTGTTATTCAGGAGGCGGTGGTTAGAAGATCATAGGCAACATTAGAGCAAGACTCTTAACTGAAAGCAAACTAAAAGCAAAAGTGGGGGTTAGAGGGCTGCCTCTGGTGATAGAACCTCAGCCAAATGAGAGAAAGCATCAGACCAAGAGTTCAAGTCTTAGCTGGGCACCAGTGGCTCACGCCTGTCATCCTAGCTACGCAGGAGGCTGAGATCTGAGGATCCCTGTTCAAAGCCAGCCCAAGCAGGAAAGTCCATGAGACTCCAATGAACCACCAGAAAACCAGAAGTGGCACTGTGGCTCTAGTGGAAGAGCACTAGCCTTGAGCTGAAGAGCTGAGGGACAGCACCCAGGCCCAGAGTTCAAGCCCCACGACTGACAAAAAAAAAAAAAAAAAAAAAAAAAAGAGTTCAAGTCTTGTTCTTGGACAAATAAATAAATAATAAAAGCAAAAGAACTGGGGGCATGACTCAAGTGGTGGAGCATGCAAGCACTGGACCCTAAGCTCAATTCCCAGCACCACCAACAAAACAAAACTATGACATTGTCTGTCTACTGATATTTCTCCACTAGTCTGTTGATGGGAAATTTCTAATACCAAACCAGTTTCCAGGTAAACACAATCTCTGACCTGTGACCTCCATTACACATCCCTGGCCTGCTCATGCCGTGCTGGGGTCTCTGCACGCATGCTCCTGAAGGAGACCTGCGTGGCCCTTCCAGGGATTTTGTTCTGAGGCTGTCTCAGCTTCTCTATCCCCAGAAGAATGGAGATGACTGAAATTAATTTTTCCTTGAGAATTTTAATAATTAAGATTAGCATCCTGACACATCTCATAAATGTTCTATGTATATGTAGAAGAATGTGTATTTGGTATTTTTCACATAATATCTTCATGTTTATCAGCTCAAACAGATTGGCTGTCCTCATCAGAGCTTATGACTGATTTCCCTGTCATGTTCTAATGAGGAAGAATATTAAAATTTCTCTAAGAATATGTGTCTCATTGTGGTTCTCTCCATGTTTGCTTTATATTGAGCTCATGTTATTAGTGTAAGTCTATCTTTCTGAAAAACTTTTTTTTGGTCAGTTGTGGGGTCTGAACTCAGGCTGGACATTGTCCCTGAACTTTTCTACACAAGGCTAGCACTCTACTACTTTAAACCACAGAACCACTTTCAGTTTTCTAGTGGTTTATTGGAGGTAAGAGTCTCATGGATTTTCCTGCCGAGGCTGGCTTTGAACCACAATCCTCAGATCTCAGTCTCCTGGGTAGCTAGTATTACAGGTGTGAGCCACTGGCACCTGGCTGAGAATTTTTTTTTCATCACAGTGATCTGCTTTATCTCCAAATACTTTATGTCTTTTAAAATCTTTTTTATCTGATACTAATAATGCTGACTTTCTATGGGACTTTTGTTTTCAATCAATACTTACATTTTTCTATTAACTTACTTCTAAACTTTCTGGATTCTTATATTTTAGGTGTGTGTGTGTTTCTTATATGTTAGGGGTGTGTGTGTGTGTGTGTGTGTGTGTGTGTGTGTGTGTGTGTGTGTGTGTGTGTGTGTGTGTGTGTGTGTGTGTGTGTGTGTGTGTGTGTGTGTGTGTGTGTGTGTGTGTGTGTGTGTGTGTGTGTGTGTGTGTGTTAGTCCTAGGCTTGAACTAGCTCTCTACTACTTGAACCACAGCCCCACTTCCAGCCTTTTCTGAATTGTTTGTTGGAAAAAGTCTCATAGACTTTCCTGCTCAGGCTGGCTTCAAACCTCTATCCTCAGAGTTCAGCTACCTAAGTAGCTAAGATGACAGGCATGAACCACCAGCACCTGGCTGGTTTTGAAAGCTATTTTTAAAGACAGGCTCCCGGTGGTTAATTTCTCCAATGCAAGAAAGGTAGCATTGCACTGTCTTCTACTGTCTCCTGACCTCTCTGCCCCGGCACGCTCAGCATTGTCAGTCTGAGAAGACAAGCTACCTCTTCTCCCTGGCTCTACATGAGACCCTCGCCTCATCTTTCATGTTCTGCAATTTGGTCACATATATACTTCGGCTGTTCTCATTCTTTACCTGCCCTTAACGGGGATTCCTACGACTTTGGGAATGTGTAAAGCAATGAATTTGTATTGATCCTTAGGATTTCTCAGTCACGTAATCTCTTTACTCTGGAGGCCCTACCCCAGAAAAGGAAGAGGAGGAGAAGGGGGAAGAGGAAGAGGAGGAAGAAGAGGAAAAAGAAGAAGAGGAGGAGGAGGAGAAGGAGGAGGAGGAAGAGGAAGAAGAGGAGGAGGAAGAAGAGGAGGAGGAGGAGGAGGAGGAGGAGGAGGAGGAGGAGGAGGAGGAGGAATCTTTTTTAAAATATGTAACTGTAGGAATGTATGGTCTATTCACTTATTTCTCCCAAAGAATGAAAGTTAACCTAGCAATAAGAATTCTGTAAAACAATACACACTGTCCACATTCTTGTGCTAAGAACTGGTTCTGACTTTGAGTTTGTGCCCTTGACTGAAACTTGGACACTAAATAATAGATTTCATATCCCTCTCTTGACAGATGAGGAATAAGTTGGTCCAGTTTGTGTTCACTCTCTTCCAAGACTGCGTTTTAATGACTGATGCAGTAAACGGACAAAAATACTTCTAATTCACAACCTATTTAAAAGGAGAAAAGCGAAGTTCCGAATAGAACCTTGTATACAATGATTTTCCCCCTGCTTTTGAGGTTTCTCTGACACTTACATTCAGGCACTGCTCTGGAAAGCACAGAAATAACAGGCCTGCCTGTGGGCTGGAGACCCGGACAGACCCGAGCAGAGGAGGGTCAGGAAAGCCTGGGCTGTGTGAGTACTGCCAGCCCGCGGCAGCTCAGCGCTTCTGCCATGCGTGGGTCCAGTCTCACTCGCCACTGGGTCTGGCCAGAGACAATCGTACGGCTTCATGAGAAGGAAGGAAATATCTGAAAACTGCACCGACTCCCTAGGCCTGACATGGAAACCCGCACTGCGTGAGCTTTAGAAATCACTGCCTGGATCTTTGGTAAGACTGACAGGGAGATGAGGAGAGTTGCTATGCTTTTTCCTTAACCTTGTCTCCCGACCTTAACTCTATCACGAGGAACTGGGAGAGTGTGGCTTATTTTTCCTGCATTAGTGGAATTTTTATTTTTCATTTATGAAGTGAAAAGTTTCAAAATTCATAAATATCAAAGAGTATCTATCTACTAGTGAATAATTTACCTCTGGCCTCTAGCTCCAGAAAAGTCAACATACGTTTTCTTCCAGTTACTGCATATGCACAGGACAAACTTCTTCACAACTCTGGTTATACAAAACCCATCATGCTTAACTAGAAATGAAAAACCAAAGAAACTTGGCATCGCTGTCAATTACTCTGTGAACACATCCCCTTTTCTGTAGAGAAATCTGCTTTGAAAACATGACTTTTCTTTTCGATCTCTGCGGCCTCACTCAGGAAGGAAGTGTTAGACAAGAACAAGCCAGACTGTCTGAAGAACTGAACGGCACACCATGAATCACCAGCATCAACTCACTTCACTTCTGGCCCAGAATTCTGGCCCCTTGCAAACCCAGTTTGCCGAGGTTTTGCCGAGGTCCAAATGAGGAGGTGGGGAAAGGCGAAGCAGTGGCTGAGGTTGAAAGTCCGAGTCTCACAGAGAAGGAAGTGAAGGCAGCTTTGAAAAAAGCCTTGAGTACCTACGATGGTTAATCAGTAACTCGAGGGCACTAAGCCCTGAACTAGGTCTCCCTGCCTCTTCAGCACAGAATGGCCTAGGCAGCTTCCTGAAGTCCTCACTCCATTCAGAAGGATAGCACGCAGCACACAAGCACTCAGTTAGACCCAGCCCCAGCCGCCTTCCCGGTGCTCCACGGCCACCAGAGCGGAGGCTGAACTCCAGTGTGGGACCCGGGATCTGCACGTACAAACCTGCACCTTCCCCTGCAACCCTCGAGTCAGTCAGGGGGAAGAAAGAAGAGCCAGGAGAGAAGTGTGCCTGGCAGGGGGGAGGGGCCATGGGAGTGGAGGCTTCTGGAACACTAGAAGAAGTACCGACCCAGCCACCCACTGGCTATGCTGCCATGGTCATTCCTGAGGAAGGCCTTACCATCACCATCACCACCACTATCACCACCACCACATCACCACCACCACCATCACCACCACCACCACCACCATCACCATCACCATCACCACCATCAGCACCACCACCATCACCACCACCACCACCATCACCACCATCAGCACCATCACCACCCCCATAAACCAGCTCAGAAACCCATGTCAGCAACCACCCCAGTACAAGGAATCCAGATACAATCTCCCAACACCAGGTGGAGCATGGAGTTTTGGCAGTGCCACACCCCCTGTGTGGACAGTCTTCCTCGGTTCACCAAGCGCCCACGGTGATTCTGGTCTCCAGTGTGTAAGCATAGCGTCCATTCCAGCAGTGGCCTCCCAAAGCTATTTCCAAAAAGCAAGCAGGCAGAGCTGGTGTATGATAAAACCAGGAGCTCACCAGACACGGAGAGACCAGGCATTCAAACCACAGGGCCCGGCCCATACACACATGGCCAGATGTCAAGAGGGAGACGTGACAAGAGTGGGCTTTGATGTGGAGGCCTGGGGAGCAGATGTAAACACCACTCACTCCTAAACCAATACCCAGCCCAGTTTATAAACAGTCCCCAGTGCTTTCCAGGAGCCAGACCTCAATTTATAACCTCCAGACACCAGAAGCAAAACAGCTTCTCGGCTCCTCGCCAGCTTCTCGCTCTCCACCAGCTTCTCCACTCCCCACCGGCTTCTCGGCTTCTCACTTTCCATGGGCTTCTCACTTTCCACCGGCTTTTCCATTCCCACCGGCTTCTTGTTCCCCACCAGCTTCTCTGCTTCCCACTGACTTCTCGCTCTCCACCGGCTTCTCTACTCCTCACCAGCTTCTCCATTCCCCACCAGCTTCTCCACTCCCCACCAGTGGGTTAGAAACACATCCATCCCTCTGCATTTTGCATAAAGGGGGAAATTTGAAAATAAAACCAACCTAGTCATTTTTGTAAACTCAGTCTTGCATTCCCCACTGGTGGGCTAGACTAGAACCAGAGGCAAACAGACCACAGTTCAAATCCCACATCTGGTCTATGCTTAATTAGATCCTAGGCAAGAAACAAACTAACTTCTGCCTGGCACCAATGACTCCCACCTATAATTCTAGCTACTCAGGAGCCTGAGCTCTGAGGATCAAAGTTCTAAGGCAGGAAAGTGGAAAGTCCTGAGACTCTTATCTCCAATTAACCAACAAACAGCTGTAAGGGGAAGTGTGACTCAAGTGATAGAACACCAGCCAAAAACCTCAGGGACAGTGCCCAGGGTCTGAGTTCAAGCCCTAAGACTGCCACACATAGGAAAGAAGGAAGGAAGGAAGGAAGGAAGGAAGGAAGGAAGGAAGGAAGGAAGGAAGGAAGGAAAGAAGGAAGGAGGGAGGGAGGGAGGGAGGGAGGGAGGGAGAGAGAGAGGGAGGGAGGGAAGAAGGAAGGATGGTAGTTTTCTCTTAGCCTCTTCAGTGACACAGGCTCATAAGTCCCATCTCTTTTCATTATGGTGGCCTGTGATAAGACACACAGGAAATGTGTAGTCACATGTTAGACATATATGATCACTCCCTACCTTTCTTCCAGAACCTTTTAAATGCACTTACTTATCCCTTCTTGTATTAGATCTTACTCATGCCCAGATTCCTCTGGCCAGGGGTACAGAATGTGTACCACCTGAGGCAGGGTCCTTGGCCTGCTCACTGTCCCTAAGCTTCTATCGCTCCAGGCAAGTATTCTATCATACTCTTCCGCAGTGCCACTCTGTTTTCTGGTGGTTAACTAGAGATAAGAGTCTCACAGACTTTCCTGCCCTGGTGGGCCATGTTTGAACCTTAATCCTCAGATCTCCTGAATAGACAGATTACAGGTATGAGCCACGGGCGCCCAGCCATATATTAGGTAAGTGTGAGCCCTGGTTTACTAATGTACATAATAAACAAGCGAACTGGGCCCTCTCAGCCATACAACATACAATCTCCTGTTGGACACAGGCTGTCAGTGGAGGGAACCCAGAACAGAGCTGGGAAGAGCATCTTTATCTCTGCCACAAAGGTCCTCTTGGGGAGCCAGGCTCTCTGCCCATCCCCCACCCCTACCCCATCTGCTGAGGAACTTGAGGGTAATAAGGTGAAGCTGTGTAAACGTCTCCCCGGGATGTTTACAACACACATTTCTGATTCGGCACACCCTCATCACAGCAGAACAGATTTTCTCCAAAAACAAAAGAGGTCACGGATGTCAAAGGGATGTGAGTGTCCACTGAAGTGTGTCTAAATGATTTTCCTTGTGACAAAGCCAGCCTGGGAAGAGGACACTGGGTGAGCGAGCAGGCCCTGTCCATGCCTTGCGGCTCAGCCCACTCCCCAGACAAAGAGCAACAACCGAGTGGGGGTGCTCTTCAGCAGCTTCCCTGAACTCAGCCACCAGGAAACTCACGTGACCATGGAAGAAAGAAGGCCAGATTGTCTGCGTCCCAGATATGAAAAGAAAATGTCTCCTAGACATCCAAACCAAAGGGTCACAAAATTATAATACATTTCCGCAGTTTAAACTCATGAAGAAATGCCTAGAAATTACTCTAGCTCAGAAGTGAAAGGGTGTACATACATGTTCTACTGGACTCCTTTTACTGCTGTATAATTTTGCACACACATCCCTTTCTATCCCAGAGGAAGAACAGTCTTGATCATTGAAGCATGACAGGCTTACTCTTTATTCTTAGAAGGAAGCTAGCTGGCAGGAGGCCTCTATGGCACAGACACCCCACGGCCACAAAGGGACACTCACTCACCCACCTTATCTTCATCTAGGAAACCCGAGATGAAGGTTCTGAGCCACTCCAAACCAAGCACTGCCCTGAGCCACTCCAAACGGAGCACTGACCCAGCCCAGAAAACAAATCTGTGCAACGGAACTGTACGACCATGCACACGTTTCTCACCCTATATATGGTTTTGTCTAACCTGCTCAGAGACTACGCTCTTTTTCTTAAATCAAAGTTGAAGCATGGCTCTCAAACTAGAAGTCTAACAAGCACCAAATCAATTATTCTCTTAAAGAGTACCAAAGGCAGGACTCCACGGTAGAGCACCTGCTTAGCGCATGGGTTACCCTGGAGAGGAGGAAGAAGAGAAGGAAGAGGAGGAGGAAGAAGGAAGATCTCCCTGAAAATATGAAGTAGCATTAGAAATATGGCACAAACGACAACTCTTAATTCATTGAAGGCAAGATTACTCTTCTTGCCTTGCATGTAAAGTTCTCAATATCTGCTGACTGGATAATAAACACAAACTATTTCATTCAGAGTTTTCAGAGCGTAGGGTTCATGTGATAAAACACCTGTCTAGCAAGGCCTAAAGTTCAAACCCTCAGGACCACCCAACCACCAACATCAAAAAGTACAATGGGTCTGCACAGCCGCTTACATTGGGGTGCCTTCATACAAAGCAACTTTGTGCTTTATTCTTAAATATTTCTACCCCTGGAATTGTGCGGGGGGGGGGGGGGGGGCGGGGAGCTCTTTAAGTCAACATCACAGAAATGGATGCAGAGAGGAAGTGGCCACAGAAGCAGTGGCGTTTCCCACAAATCTGGTAAGACTATAAATGCCGGCTGTGCCCACCAGCGTCCTCTCCTTTGTCTACTCCTCGCCCTGCCCCCAGCCTCAGGACGGCTCATTACCCAAGCCTTGGGAGCCGCAGGCTTCTACTAGAACCAGCACAAACGCTTGGCCCTGAGAATCCCGGAACCCGAGCCAGCCACAGGCCACCAAACAGGGTCACAAACTACCTGAACCTGAAAATTAAGATGCTCTCATTTTTCAAAGAAGAAAGGGAAAACTGGATTGAACTTTTAAAAATATGTGTGCTAGATGGATTGAGCAATGCCGCAGAAACCAGTGATGGAAGCGACGGGAAAGGAAGCCGTATCTACCAGTGATTGCAAAAGAATGGGTTGGTTTTATTTGCTAACATTCACTGATGATGAGAAATGACATCATCTTAGAAATTCTACTAGTAAACACTTGTAGAACTGCGCAAAAGTAAAGAATACTCCTGTTATGCCATCTGAGGCTACACTTTCTCCCAGGAAAAGTAACTTCATTTCAAACTTTTATTAACAGTTCCTTGAATTTTTTTCCCCTGGTCCTGGGGCTTGAACTCAGAGCCTGGGAGCTATTCCTGATACACTCTGTGCTCAAGGCTAGCACTCTACCACTTGAACTCAGAGCCTGGGAGCTATACCTGAACCTCTCTGTGCTCAAGGCTAGCACTCTATCACTTGAGCCACAGGACCACTTCTGACTTTTTCTGTGTATGTGGTATTGAGGAATCAAACCCAGGGCTTCATGCATGAGAGGCAAGCACTGTACAACTAAGCTACCTTCCCAGCCCCTTAATTAATATAGAGCCAAGTACTGATGCAGTCTAAGAAAAGTGATGTAAAACTCCAGTACCCACCCACTCACCCCTGCACGCACTCCCACTATCCACCCCTGCATAAACCACGTGCACAGGCCAAATGGGCCCTGGGCATGCACAGGTGAATCTGAGAGGAGAGGGACCTGCCAAGGTTCACAGTTTTCATGAAATCGATTTTGCACAGATGGCTTAGGAAAACCAGTCTGTGAGGAAGCTTCCAGAACAGTGATGTGCAGAAGATTTGACCCCAAGACATGGTGGAGGCAGGCTTTTTGGGAAGAGCCTGTGTCTGAGCTCCTAGCTTTCTGCAGGGTTGGCCTGTCCAAGTGTGGAACAAGCATCTACGAGATGCTTCTGGAAACACTGGAAGTGTTTCATTTGTCTCTGTTTACGGGCAAGGAATGCCTCATTACGCAATTTCTCACCATTTTCCCTATGACCCAATGATAACAAAGAGAGAAGGCTTTGATTTTGTGTTGCTCTGCATTGAGTTACTCCAGCTGGTGCTGGAGGCTCATGCCTGTCAAGGCTGAGACCTGAGGCTCACGCCTGTCACCGCAGCCACTTGGGGCGCTGGGACCGAGGGTCTCAGTTTGGGGGGGGGGGTTGTTAAATCTGCGACTCTCCTCTCCATTTTACGCCGAAACCCTGAAGCAGAGCTGTGGCTCAGCGATAGAGCACCAGCCTTGAGCAAATGCAGCTCAGGGACGGCGCCCTGGCCCTGAGTTCAAGCCCAGGACCCGCGCGCACACGCTCACACGCGAGAGCACATACACACTCACGCGGGCACGCACACGCGAGCGCACACACGCGCTAGGATGAGAACCGCAGTCCCAGAAGAGCCGGGCAGAGAGGAGCAGCGCGGCCCGGGAGGAGGCGCAGCCCGCAGGTGCACCCACGCTGGCCGCCGCGTCCCCTCCGCGCCGTTGCCATGGGCACCGCGCAGGCGCAGTGCGCCACCCCCCCCATCGCGGGTCCCGGGAAGCGACCGGGCGTGGAGCGCGCCCCGAGTGCGTGGACCCCGTGGACCTCGCGCCCTCGCCTGGCGGAGGCGTCGGGCGGCCGGGGCCCCCGGACCGTGCGGCGGCGGTGCGCGCGGCACCCACGAGAACAGAACTTTCCAGACACACCACCCACGTGCTCACCTGTGGGGACCCCGGCGCCCCCCCCGCCGCGGCCACGCTCGCTCCCCTTCCCCTCCCCGCCCCGCACCCCGCCGCCCTCCCGTGCTGCACCCCTTCCCCGCTCCCACTAGCGCCGACCTCGGGTCCAGCGGTCCGCGGCTCGGTTCCCCGGAGCCGGGGTGAGTGGTGACCCCCGGGCCGCTCCGGGCTGCAAGCTGCCGCCCAGGGCCGGCGCCCCGGGCTCGGAGGACGGCGGAGCGGGGAAGAGTGGGGCCGCCGCCGGCCTCGCGTTCAAATCCTCGGCTCCCCGCCCCCGGCCCCGCCCCGCAGCTCCCCGGAAAGCAGGGACTGGACCGCGGCGGACCGGAGGCCGCCCGAAGGGAGGCCGGCGCCGGCCCGGGGAACCCCCCCGCACCCCCGCCCCGGGGGACCAGGGGACGGGGACCCCGCCGCACCCCCCCCCGAGGGACCGGGGGACGGGGACCCCGCCACACACACCCCGGGGCACCGGGGGACGGGGACCCCGCCGCACCCCCCCCGGGGGGCCAGGGGACGGGGACCCCGCCGCACCCCTCTGCGGGACCAGGGGACGGGGACCCCGCCGCACCCCCCCCCGAGGGACCGGGGGACGGGGACCCCGCCGCATCCCCCCGAGGGACCGGGGGACGGGGACCCCGCCGCACACTCCGGGGGGCCGGGGGACGGGGACCCCGCCGCACGCCTCTGCGGGGCCGGGGATGGGGACCCCGCCGCACCCCTCCGCGGAGCCGGGGGATGGGGACCTCGTCGCAACCCCCCCCCGGGGACCGGGGCACAGGGACCCCGCCGCACACCTCCGCGGGGCTGGGGTCCGGTCCGCACTAGAATGACCGCCTCTGCACCCCTACCCGCCCCCCGCCCGGAGGGGGAGGCGGTGCCCCGGCCACCTGTCTCCCCGCGCCGTCGGCAGGGGAGAATGCGGACGTGGCGCTTAAGGCGCGTGTCCACGTGCCCGGGCCGCGCGTGTCCGCGTGCCCTGGGCCGTCCGCGTGTCCGGCCGTGGGCGGGGCTGTCAGTCAGACCGCCTCGCGGCCAGAGCCGGAGGGGGCGACCTCGATCGGGGCGGGCGGCGGTGGGGCAACCCCACTCTGCCCCGGGTTTGGCAGCCCGGAGGTCCACACGCGCGCCATTCCGAGACCTCGGTGAGCCGGGAACCGAGCCGACCGCTGACCGCCCACCGAGCTGACTCTGCCGCGCCGGCCTGGGGGTGGAGGGGATGGGAGGGGGACGGCCTGCAGTCGGTGTGGTGGACAGCTGGGGGGGACGGCCTGCAGTCGGTGTGATGGACGGCTGGGGGGGACGGCCTGCAGTCGGTGTGATGGACAGCTGGGGGGGACGGCCTGCAGTCGGTGTGATGGACAGCTGGGGGGGACGGCCTGCAGTCCCTTGTGATGGACAGCTGGGGCGGTCGGCCTGCAGTCGGTGTGATGGACGGCTGGGGGGACGGCCTGCAGTCCCTTGTGATGGACAGCTGGGGCGGTCGGCCTGCAGTCGGTGTGATGGACGGCTGGGGGGGACGGCCTGCAGTCCCTTGTGATGGACAGCTGGGGGGACGGCCTGCAGTCGGTGTGATGGACGGCTGGGGGGGACAGCCTGCAGTCCTGTGTGAGGGACAGCTTGGGGGGGGGGGGGCGCAGTGTGACCCAGAGCTATGTCTAGGGTTTCACCTTTTCATCCTTGCAGCGGATGCCATAGAAACAGCCCGTTTGTATTATTCAATCCAGCAGAGCAATTACAATGTCACAGCAAAGCGCCCGGGCAAGAAGAAACTTTATCCAGAAAGCAACCCAGGCTCTCAGAAAGAAGAAGGAGAGAGGGAAAGAAAAAGGAAAGAAAGGTAGAGACAAAGAACAAGAAACGTCCCTCTGGATTTCTTCCTGACTAGAGAAAGAATCAATTTAGAAATGTGTAAGGTCTTCAGGCCCATACAAAAAACAAAAAACAAAAAAACAAACCTCCCCCAATTTCCTTTTCTTTCCTTCCCTCTCCTTTCTCCTCCTGCCCCTTCTCCTCCTCCCTCTTATTCTCCTCTCTCTGCCTCGTCCTCCCGGATCGCAGACAAATTCCCAATTTACAAGACATTAGGTAGGGCTTCTTGTACATTAAGTAGTGTAGCTTCTTGGCTTGCTCTGAGATCCTTGGTTCCATTGCCAGCAAGAAGGGGGGAGGGGTGGAGGGGGAAGGCGGAGAGCTGGGGGTCAATAATTCTCTGCCTCCAAATTGCTTTTGTTGTATAAAGAAGTGCTTTTGTTTAGAGGAGATTTGTTTTGGCTGGTTTATCTCCATGGTGAGAAGAAAGGAAAAAAAAAAAAAAAGCCGGAGACACCAAGATAATCCCCAATCAAGGGCAAGCTGGTCCCTGGCCCCTGTGTTTGTCTTTCTGGCTCAGAAAGGATGCAGACCCACGGGTAAGCCACCCAGAGTTCACAGCAGAGCACAAGTAGTGCAGTGCTGATGTTGATCACTTCAATTTCCCTCATTTTGTGAATTTTTTAATTAGTATTGCAAAGAACCCTACCCCCCCAAAAAAAAGATGCCATACAATACTCCTGTACTGCCCACCTGTTTTTAAATAAAGAGTTACACTTAAAACCCATCTCCTGGGCTGGGAATGTGGCCTAGTGGTATAGTCTAACATGCATGAAGCCCTGGGTTCAATTCCTCAGTATCACATAGAAAAAGCCAGAAGTGGTGCTGTGGTTCAAGTGGTAGAGTGCTGGCGTTGAGCAAAAGAAGCTCAGGGACAATGCCCAGGCCCTGAGTTCAAGCCCCAGGACTGGCAAAAAAAAAAAAAATCTCCTGGTCCTCCCCCCTCTCTTCCCTCTCAGTTCGACAGTTCTGAGGGGGGAGGACATCCTCTTAAATGTCTAGGCTCCTTGGATGCATCCCTGATCCTTAACTACCCTTTTTCCTTCCGTGATTAATGAAAGAAAACACACTATAAACCAAAGTGTTGCCTCGCTACGTTTTTTGGACACAGGACAGAACTATTTGCAGCGCTCGTGAGGATGGCAGAGAATAACAACACAAAGACTGACCGCGGTCCATCCACAGCCCTGCCTGGTTACCACAGAGTCAACAACAAACAAAATGAATTGTAATACCCTCTTACTTCCTGGGCTTGAGAGGAGTGGTGGGAAAATGGGATCTACTTGAAACTTTCTTTTAAACAAATATCCTAGACAGTGTCTCTCTCTGGACAGCCCCCAGTCACTCTGCTGCAATCTTTCAGAACTGATTTTCCTGCTGCAACTTGGAGTGGACTCAGCCAGTGCAGAGACTCTGTCTCCACAGTAACCACAGAAGCCTTTGCCTTGTTCCTCAGACCTAACACCTTCCCTGCTTTTACTGCTGTGAACCCCCATTTTTCCTGAGTGCCATTGGCCTGCCCTGAGTGCCATTCCCCTCCCCACCCTGCTTCATGAGGTTTGCCACTCATTCATTATGCTGAGCCATCTTCTAAATGGCTATCAGATTTCTCCCCTTCCCTCAGCCTTGGAGGGGCAGGTGCTGCTGACATCAGGATCACAGGAAGTCCTAGAAAAGCACCTGGTGCAGGGTAAAGGACTGGCTGGAAGCTTCTGTGCTGGGAGCTTCCAGCAAAAGATACCAGGGATCCTACTCTGAGAACGCAACAGCTGTGCGAAAACAGTGCCTTTGATTGCAGAAACAGCCATATTCACCAGACTCTGGCTTTAAGCAGTGCTAACTATGGAATTGCATCTGTGAGCAAGAGTGAGAGACATACACGGTGCCTGTATGAATCTGTGCCCAGGAGGTGAAGGAAAAGAAGAGTTTATGGTGGAGGAGACACTGCCCGCACTGCCCCTCGGCACACATTCTACCCTTAGCTGTGCGGACCGGCTAGAGGTGGCCGGGCTTAGCAGGAATTCAGCACGGCACAGTAGAAATCGCCTGTCCTCATGGCCCTTTGCTATGTGTAGACCAAATTTTTTTTGGCTCAAATAATAAAACCCCAAGTGAATCTAGCTAAGTGATGACAATACTGGCCATCGCCTTAACCCTCAAGGAAGGGAAGGACATGGACATCAGATGACTTGGTCCCCAATTCTGTCACCATGTCCCTCGGGTTTAAGAAGTACTCCATGAAGCTATTATGGAAGATCTGCCAGGAGCAAGGCCACGCAGCCGGTAAGGGGGGCGGGAGTTGCCCGTAATGGAGCAGGAAGAAGCAGGGTCCACAGATGGGGAGCATGGCCGTGGATGGTTCTCTGGCTAGACCAACTGGACAGGATTCCTGTGGAGAACCAGCTAGGCAGTCAGACATGGAAGATGAGACCATGGCTAAACCAACTCAGCAGGCTTTCCCATAAAACCCGGGTTTTACGCCCAAGTGCAGAGGATGGACACGGGAGCAGTTTCAGAAACTTAACTGGAGTTTTGTCTCTCTGTGTTCCTTCTCACTTTTTGTTCTTGTCGGTCCTGGGGCTTGAACTCCAGAGTTGGG
Organism: Dipodomys merriami; assembly: GCF_024711535.1. Classification (NCBI taxonomy): domain Eukaryota; kingdom Metazoa; phylum Chordata; class Mammalia; order Rodentia; family Heteromyidae; genus Dipodomys; species Dipodomys merriami. Next base: position 1,477,046 of record NW_027204060.1, read on the forward strand.
CACTGTCCATGATTTTTTTCACTCAAAGCTGGCACTTTTTCACTTTGAGCCACAGAGCCACTTCCGGTTTTCCGGACTTTCCTGCCTGGGCTGGTTTCAAACTGAGATCTTCAGATCTCAGCCTCCTGAGTAGCTAGGATTACAGGTCTGAGCCACCAGTGCCCAGCCTCCTCACTTTGGCTCTGTCTTGTTCTCTTTTCTCTGAGTTCTATTCAATTGGAATAGCCTTCCTGTTGTACATACTTCCTCCGTGGGAGAGCAGGGCCCAACAGCTCCAGGCTTCCCTCAGGCAAAGAGAGGCCTGGCTTTTACCCCCTGTTAGTTTTATGAAGAGTTTAATTGAGCTGGCTGTCATTCACACAGGTTAGTTGTGCTGTGCTATATGGCAGACCTTCACAGTAAACACCCATGGGGAAGGGGAGATAGGTATAGCAGGCTCACCAGAACTTTGGGGGGCAGGGGCTGGGTTGTAGCCCAGAGGCAGAGCTCTAGCTTACCTAGTGTGAAAGGTTCAGGTTTGATCTCTAGTACCATCTGCAGAGAAAGGAAAGGAGGTAGGGGAAGAAGAAAGAGGAGGAGAGAGACAAAGAGAGGAGGAGAGGAGGTAGGGGAGGTGAGGGGTAATGTAGGGGAGGGAAGAAGGAAAAGAAAAGAGAATGGAAAAGGAAAGAATGGACCAAGTGTACTGGCATATGCCTGTAATCCCAGGAGTCTGAAGGCTGAAACTGGAAAATTGCAACTTCTCTTTATTTAGCCTAGGAAATCTGATCATGAAATGCTTTGGGTGGCGTCTCCGAAGCTGACATTAAGTTTTTCTGCAGCGGGCTGGGAAGGTGGCTCAGTGGTAGAGTGCTTGCCTTGCATGCATGAGGCCCTGGGTTCGATTCCTCAGCACCACATAAGCAAAAAGAAAAAAGCCAGAAGTGGTGCTGTGGTTCAAGTGGTAGAGCGCTAGCCTTGAGCTGAAGAGCTCAGGGACAGCGCCCAGGCCCAGAGTTCAGGCCTCACGAACGGACCCAAAAGAAAGAAAGAAAAAAAGTTTTTCTGCAGGAAAAAAAATGTATCTTTTTTATGGTAGACTATGTCAGTGGAGGACCTAATCTAAAGAAGCAATCATTTTATAGACAAGATACAAAAGCATAGGGGAAAATATGCAGAGCCCATGACAAAAGAAAGTTGTAAAATGGTTAGAATGTAAATCTTAAAGCTTTGAAAAGGTTTAAGAAAACTGAAAATAGAACAATAAAACCTGCTGAAAGTGTTTGCGGGATGGGGAGAGCACAGACAGGAAGAGACTGTGCAACACTGCAAAAGATGTGTGTTAGCATAACAACAAATGGTCCCCTCCATAGACAGGAAGAGATTGAATAGAACACAATGTAACATGTGTGTTAACATAACAAATCAGCCCCTCCACAGAACTAACCTAAGCTAATTTAAAACCTAAATACAAAGTACATCAACTTCTACCACCAGGAAAACTGTCTTTTGTGACCTCACCATTTGGGATTCCAGAGGGGCTCAGCATCCAGTCCATTGCTTACACCTGTGTTTTATAACCAGCCAACAAATGGTTAGGTTTTTCCACAGAGATGCAGAGAAGACTGCCCTTTGAAAACTGGACTTCATTTTATTTGTTTGCATTTTTCAACTATATTTGTCTTTAGAAGGCTTCATTTGTACAAAATAAGTGTGTGTGTGTGTTGTTGTTGTTGTTGTTGTTGTTGTTATTGTTATTGTTGTTGTTCACATTGGGACCTAGGGCCTCATACATGCAAGACAACCACCCTACCAAAATAATTGTCATTGAAAATTCAACAAGCTTAGAAAATGCCCCTTCAGGTCACTTCAGGTCACTTCAGGGACTGATCCTCAGGGCTCAGGGTGCTGTGTACAGGAGGCAGTGGGAATGGGGCTGGCTCTGGTCACAGTGGGGCGATCTGCAGAGGTGTACCTCCTCATGCTGGGGGATTTTAGACCTCAGTGGGTTCCCAGTAGGAGCAAGAAACTGACCTCAGCACAGCCACAGAGAAAAAGTACCCAAACTTAATACATTTGCTTGGAATTCTAGGCTTCATTATGAATCCGACAACAAAAGCCAGGTAATTAAAAATAATTACATCCTAATGAGCCACGTGCTAAACTAGGCAAGAGAACAGACACAAACAGGAGAGGGCGATTGGCACCCAGTTACCTGCACTCACCCATCATCTGTCACCCAGCCACCAACACCCAGTCACTGTTACCCAATCACCCATCACTGAGTCACCATCACCTTGTCACCATTACCACACACCCATCACCCAGTCACCTGTCACTTGTCACCAAGTCACCATCACCAAGTCACTGTCACCCATCACCCATCACTGTTATTCAGTCTCTCACACCCAGTCACTATTACTCAATCACCATCACCTGTCACCGGTCACTTGTCACCCAGACACCATCACTAGTCACCATTAACCAATCAACCATCACTGGTCACCATCACCCATCACTGAATCACCCATCACTTGTCACCCAGTCACTGTTGACAACTTACCACACCTGTCACCCCTCACTCATCACCCAGTCATCTGTCACCCCATCACCTGTCATCAAGTTACCCTGTTCTGCTGTGCTGAAAGAGAATGAATGAACAACAGACGGACAGAAAGGAAAAAATGACCTTGCAGGCAACAGACACCCCAGCGTTTCCCAGCTGCTGTAGTAGGAAGATTATGGAACACAGACTGAAGAAGAGATCTTGGAGTGAGCAGAGGGGGAGTCCTGTCTTCCACCCTCTGCACACACCCCCCAGGCGGGCTTGACGTCATCAACTCCGTGGTCCTCTCTGTACAAGAGAGACAGTGCTGCATATCCTACCACATTGCCAGTGATGGCACCCTTTCTGAACCCGGACAGATCACAGAGCTGCCTGCACTTCACTTTTCTGAGATGAGGCGGTGTCTCCTGTGGCTTCCTGCAATAATATGTGAGTGTCCTGTACGTCAACAGCTGGTGAGGTGGGAAATGAAAGGACACAGCAGAACCGCCTCCCCCTCAGCGCAGTTACCTCAACTCACAAGACTGTTTTCAAGGTTGGGGTGGGGTTGGAGGGTGGGGGGTGTCAGCCTCTCCTGAGGGAGGAAGGTGGGGCTAGCAATAACCCTTGGGGGGCGGTTACTAATGCACCACACAGCCCATCAGAAACCTCAAGACAACCTGGGCCATGGGTTTTTCCTTCTCTGGTTGTTGCTGGAACGGGCTTTTCTCCTGGCCAGTAGTGCTGGTTCTGGATTTTCAGCCTGCCCCCATCAATCATGACAAAGCTGCTCTGGCTGGCAGCGTCTCACTCATGAAGAACCTTTTATTGGAAAATGAAAAATAACTCTGCCAGCAGAAAATTTGAATAAGAAAGAAAATAGTAAAGGGTAAAGAATTCCAGCCTTTTAGAAATAAAGCAGTTGCTGGGTGCCAGTGGCTTATACCTGTCACCCTAGCTACAAAGGAGGCTGAGATCTAGAGATTGTGGTTTAAAGCCAGCCTAGGCAGAAAAGTCTGTGAGACTCTTAGCTCCAACTAACCACAAAAAAGCCAGATATGTTTTTGAAAATGGCCATACTGCCAAAAATGATATACAAATCTAATGCAATCCCCATCAAAATCCCAGTAATGTTCTTTATGGAGAGAGACAAAACAATTCAAAAATTCATATGGAACAACCAAAGACCTGGAACAGCCAATGCAATACTAGGCAAAAAAACAAGAACAAGAAAAACAAAAAACCAATGTGGGTGGCATCACAATAGCAGACCTCAAGCTCTACACAGAGCAATAATAACAAAAACCAGCTTGGCCTTGCACAGAAATAGACCTGAAGATCAGTGGAACAGATTAGAAAACCCAGAAATAAAACTGTACACTTACAGTTATCTGATTTCTGATAAGGGAGACAAAGACATACATTAGGAAAAAATAGCTTCTTCAATAGTTGGTGTTGGGAAAACTGGGCATCCATATGCAGAAGACTAAAATTGGATTGCTGTTGTCAACCAAGCACTAATACCAATTCAAAATGGATCAAAGACCTCAAAGTCAGACCCGAAACTTTGAAACTACTGCAAGAGAGAGTAGGAGAGATATTAGAACTTATAGGTACAGGTAGAAACTTCTTGAAAAGAGTCCCAGAGGCACAGCAGACAGGAGAGAGCCTTGACAAGTTGGGACTACATCAAAATAACAAAATTCCTACACAGCTAAGGATATAATTATTAAACTGGAAAGACAGTCAACAAGCCAGGAGAAGATCTTTATCAGTAATAGATCAGATAAAGGCCAATATATACTAGAGCTCAACAAACCAACCCCTTTCAAACCTAATAAACCAATCAATCACTAAATGGGCAAGGGAGCTAAGGAAAGACTTCTAAGAAGAGGAGAGCCTGGCAAGAAACACCCAAGGAAATGCTCTCTCATCCCTGGCTACAAAGGAAATGCAAATCAAAACAACTCTGAGATTCCATCTCACCCCAGTTAGATTGGTCAACATTGTGAATTCAAACAACAAATGCTGGCGGGGATGTGGGGGAAAAGGAATCCTACTGCACTGCTGGTGGGAATGTAAACTAACACAGCCACTCTGGACAACAGTCTGGAGGTTCCTCAAAAAACCCAACCCAGACCTTCCCCATGACCCAGTGTACCACTCTTGGGCATCTACCCTGAGCATCATGAGCCAGGATATAATAAAGACACCTGAACCTCCATGTTCATTGCTACATTATTCACAATAGCCAAGATATGGAAACAGCCCAGATCTCCCACAATAGATGAGGAGATCAAAAAAATGTGGTATGTTTACACAATGGAATTTTGCATAGCCATTAGAAAGAATAAAATAATATCATTTGTAGGGAAATGGATGCAACTAGAACAAATCATGTTAAGTGAGATAAGCCAAGTTCAGAGACAAATACGCATGTTTTCTCTTATATGCAAAAGCTAGATATGGGATATGATAAGTATACAGGATTCTAGATATTCACATACAGTGAGGAGACCAAAAGAGGTTTTGCATAAGAAACAGAGGCATAATGCTTAAGCACCTCTTCATATTGATATAAAATAATATACATATTGAAACAAACTCCAAGTATGGAAACAAAAGACCTCTTTTTATTTAGTTTTTAGTTTCTGATGATTCCTCTTTACCTCATGTATGGTGTTCAAGTGTACATCTTTGGAAGGGTTGGGGGGAGGGTACAGAACTCGAAGGACAAAGGGTGAGAAAGTACAGCAGTAAAGCTCTACACACTGGTGATAGTGAACTCTACAACTCATGGGTGAAGACAGGAGGGAGGGACTGGGAGAGAGTGAGAAAACAGAAGACAATGTACGAAAGGAAATGTACTCGTTATGTAATTGTAATCTCTGTACCTCACCTCTATAATAACAATAAATTAAGAAGAAGAAAAGCCAGATGTGGAGCTGTGCCTGAAGTGGTAGATTGCTGACTTTGATCAAAAGATGCTCAGGAAGCCAGGCACCGGTGGCTCACACCTGTAATCCTAGCTACTCAGGAGGCTGAGATCTGAGGATCATGGTCCAAAGCCAACATGAACAGGAAAATCCATGAGACTTCTATCTACAATTAACCAGCAGAAAACTGAAAGTGGCATTGTGGCTCAAAAGTGGTGGAGCACTAGCATTGAGCACAAAGAGCTCAGGGACAGCACCCAGGCTCTGAGTTCAAGCCCTGTGACCTAAAACAAAAACAGCTCAGAGACAGCACCCAGACATGGGTTCAAGCCTGAGGACAGACCCAGAGAGAGTGAAGAGAGAGAGAGAGAAAGAGAGAGAGAGAGAGAGAGAGAGAGAGAGAGAGAGAGAGAGAGAGAGAGAGAGAGAGAGAACAAGAGAATGAGAAAGGGGAAGAGGGGGAAGAAGGGCAGTAAACTCATTTGATATATATATATATATATATATATATATATATATATATATATATATATATATATATATATAGTTTTTATTTTGCCAGTCCTGGGGCTTGAAGAAAGCCTGGGCATTGTCCCTGAGCTTCTTTTTGCTTAAGGCTAGCACTCTAGCTCTTGAGCCACAGTACCGCTTCCAGCTTTTTCTGTTGATACGGTACTGAGGAATCGAACCTAGGGCTTCATGCATGCTAGGCAAGCACTCTACCATTGAGCCACCTTCCCAAACCTCATTTGATATATTTTTTTTTGGGGGGGGGTTGCTTGTGGGGCTTGAACTCTGGGCCTAGGTGCTGTCCCTCAGCTCTTCAGCTCAAAGCTAGTGCTCTACCACTTGAGCCACAGCACCACTTCCAGTTTTCTGAGTGGTTTATTGGAGATGAGTCTCATGGTCTTTCCAGACTAGACTGGTTTTGAACTGCAATCCTCAGATCTCAGCTTCCTGAGTAGCTAGGATTACAGGCATGAGCCACTGGTACCTGGCTTCATTTGATATATTTTTAAGTGTGTTTGCCAGGTGAAGTGATAGATGATATGTCCCAGATACTTGGGAGAGTGAGGCAGGTGATGGCTTTCACCAGGAATTCAGGACCAGCCTAGGCCAACATAGTGAGGCCCTGTCTCAAAAAAGGATGTTCTTGAGCTACTAAATGTCTTCTCTTAACCCACTGCAAGATTCCAGGCTGTCACCTGGCATAAGGCATGATGGAGGTATTTAGGAATATACCTGCTATAAGGCCAGGGACCCTTCATGAACAGGAACCCCAAGCCCCAGAACTGTTTTGGGGACAACCATAGGAAAGGATGACTAGTGGGCCGTGGTATGGGTAAGAAAGGGGGGAGACCAGTGACCACTCCCCCTCCTTCTTCCTCCCATCCTGTGGTCGGGGCAGGGTCTCCTGGGATAAAGATCCATCCTCTGATCTCCTTTCAGGAAAGGCAGGGGTGAGGATCAGAGAAGACCTTCGTGTTTTTTCTTCCTTTCAGCTGAACTCCATGCTATAGTTTGGGGCACCAAGGTTGGGTCCCAGCAGGACTAAGAACCATGTGCTGCTCCGGTGGCTTGGGAGGCTGGGCCACGTCCTCAGGCTGCTGTCATGGGTCCTCCTTGCTCACTGATCCTGTCCACACCTTCTCCCTCTGCGGTGCCACAGGAGGCTCGGGCACTCTGCTAGCAGAGGAAAGCAGCTGGGAGAAAAGATAGAACTCACACATGAAGGATGTGTTCCTTTATTGTGAATTATGAAGCAGACAAAACTGGAAATGAAAGCAAATATTTGCTTAAAAAATAAATCTGGCCACCCAAAAAACTAACATAACAGCCAATACTTAAACTTTTCTTCCTCCAACATCAAAACTGCAGGGCTTGAAACCTAGCCCCGCAGGAAACCTCTTGCTTTGAATTCATGAGGCCCTAGGTTTGAATCCCACCACTGAAGATGGAGAATGACGTATTTACAAGACATACAGGGCTCCCTCATCCAGTGCGTAGTCTAACATTTTTCATAAAAGCATTTTATGTGAACTGTAAGGTGTTTAAATTAATTTTGATGTTACAACCTTATGATCATCTGGTGAAATTTCCATTTTGGCTCAATCAAATGTCCATATATTTACAGGCTGTGCTTTTCCCAGGAGGCCTCAACCTTTTCTACGCAGACGACTTTTTAGTTCCCTGAATTTCAGTACTAAGGAGAAATTATTCACGTTATCTTTCCATGTATCGTAAGTGCTTCTAAATTTGTCATAGTAACTTTGGGTTTTCAAGTTGAAATCAGATCCAGTGGGTTTTGAAGAACTGTCTTTTTTCCATATTTCTTTCCAGGAGTCTCTGAATTTTGCCAAATAAGTTTCTTTTTCATATTCTTCCTTCCAGATTCCTTCTCCTTTTTTCAAGGCAGTTAGTTCAGCTTTAAGTAACTTTCTGTGAATTTTCCAGTAGGTTTTAGAATTATAGTCCAGCCCCTTGACAGCAACAGCTTTACCTAGCCCTCTTCTCAAAATTTCTTCATTCAGATTCACATTAAAGAATCCACCCTTGAACAAGAATAACAAAACCCAATTATGTCAAATTAGTGTCAAAATACTTGATCATATCGTCTTACTTACGATTTAGTAATATTAGTCCCCAAAAGAAAAGCCAAACATTTCTAACAGAAGGATCCTTTCAATATATCCATATCTAGACACAGATCTAGCTATATAGATATGCAAATATAAATGTCAATTTGCTACTGTGCAGTAGCTTATAAAGGGTTTCTCATATTTTTCTCAGTTTTATAACTATTTTGTGTGTGTGTGTGTGTACACGCATGTGTGTGTGCGTGCACTGGTACTGGAACTTGAACTCAGGACTTGGGTGCTGTTCTTGAGCTTTTTTGCTCAAGGTTAGCGCCCCTGTGTCTCATCAGCCACAACTCTACTAGTAGCTTTTTGGTGGCTAATAGGAATTAAAGAGTCTCTTACTTATCCAGGCTGGCTTCAAACTGCGATCCTCAGATCTCAGCCTCCTGAGTAGCTAGGATTACGGCCTGAGCCACCAGTGCTGGGCTACCACAGTTTTAAAAGACCAAACCCTCTGGGTCCCATTCCAGATGCAAAGTGCTGACCATCCGTGTATAATTAGGCCAAAGAGAGCACCCCACCCGCTCACCTTGTTCACTAGAAGGTAGCAGAAAAGAGCTGAGTTCTCTTTGCCCAGGAGCTGGAACCAGAGGTGCTGGGAGGGCTGTAGCTCTCTCTGCAGCCAGGCCTTCCCGTCTTCGGTGAGCTGGACTCCCGCCAGCTTGACCAGCAGCACACCTGGGGCCTCCTCTGAGGAGACAGAGTGGGTTCATCTTAGGAACAGCCACAAAAGCAAATGATGCCAAAGCCACGTGCCCCTGACCAGTCCCCAGAAAAACACCGTAATGTGCAGTACTTATTATAATCAAAATTTCTACATGTAGGCCCATCTTTTGTATTCACGTTTTCTTCTAAAACAATACAATAAAAAACAGTGCCATTTCATTATGTTCCATAAGAGACTGGACCCATATATGATCCCTCGCAATCTACCAAACAGGTTCCCACCTAGGTACTCCTAACTCTACAGATATGTACGTCAGTAAATATGGCTGCTACTCCCAGAGCTAGACATTGCTTCCACTAGAGAAGGCTGTGGGCAGCTTACTGAGGAATTCTTCCTACCTAAACAAGCTTCATCTAGGGGCTGGGAAGGTGGTTCAGTGGTAGAGCGCTTGCCTTGCATGCTCGAGGCCCTGGGTTCGATTCCTCAGCACCACATAAACAAAAAGAAAAAAGCCGGAGGTGGCGCTGTGGCTCAAGTGGTAGAGCACTAGCCTTGAGCTGAAGAGCTGAGGGATAGTTCCCAGCCCCAGAGCTCAGGCCCCATGACCAGACCCAAAAAAAACAAAAAACAAGCTTCATCTACATCAACATCTTTGAGACAGGGTGTCCCTAGAAAGCTATTTTACAGAACTGACTTGCAGATAGGTTTTTATTAATTTATATTCAAGGCAATACAATATGAAAGTTTTACCCAAACCCTTTATAAAAATTTGACTAACTGGATTTAATGACAGGACTGATGGATAGACCAATTGATCACTGTGTTTTAACCAGGCTGGTCTCAAAACTCCTGGGTTCAAGTGACTCACTGGCACCTGTAATGAGGAAGATGAGATGGAAATAAATGGAAGAAACATCTTTTTTTTTTGGGGGGGTCCAGTCGTGGGGCCTGGACTCTGTCTGTCCCTCAGCTCTTCAGCTCAAGACTAATGCTCTACCACTTGAGCCACAGCACCACTTCCGGCTTTTTTCTTTTTGCTTATGTGGTGCTGAGGAATTGAACCCAGGGCCTCATGCATGCAAGGCAAGTGCTGTACCACTGAGCCACCTTCCCAGCCCAGGAAGAAACGTCTTGAAATCTACAGGTTTTGAGAAATGAATTTGTTGTTGTTGCCAATACTGGGGTTTGAATTTAGGATCTCAAACTTGCTGGGCCGGTGCTCTACCAATTTAGCTATATCTCCAGCCATCTTTCTCCTGGTTAATCATGTTGTTTTGCAGATTTTTCTGCTCAGACTACGATTTTTTGGATTTCAGCCTCCTGAATAGCTAGGATTACAGACCACTGTAATTAGAGCCACCAGTGACTGATGGGAAAATTAATCTTTTACATAACTATCTAATGTATAAACTTTAATCCAACTGCATCTGTTATATTCATTCTACAAGTGCATTAGCCCCTCAGTTTTACATGAGCACGCATGGTATGTGTTCCTGTGATCCCAGCACTTAGGAGGCAGAGCAGGGGGTTGGGGGCTAACCGCCAACCTGGCTACATTGTCTCAGTGCAGCCTGTGCTACACAGAAACAAATAAGCAAAAATTAAGTTAACTCATTTGGTAAATTCCGCCAAATCTCTGCCGGATGGTAAGAGTTTTTCCAGGGACCGTGAAGGCCAAGATGGACAGGAAGAGCCTCCGGTGAGCAGGAGGCCCAGGGCGCGCTTTCACCTGATACAGGCCACCGCAGGTGAGGCAGCGGGTGCAGGGTGCCCCAGGGTGCTGGGCAGGGCGCAGGGCCATGCTCTGCTTGGGAACCCAGGACGTGTCAAAAAGCACGGACACCCCAGCAGGGCTAAGGCATGGGTGTGAGCCCAACCGGGACGGAGGCCATACCCGATCCATCCAGATCCCTGGAGCACAAGCTTGAGGGGAGGACTGCAGGCTTCCACCACAGGGAAGGTGAGGAGAGCGCATGCGCGAGGGGAGGGTGGCCTCCAGCCTGGGCTCTGTTCCCGCATGACTGGGCTGGGGGGGTGGAGGGGGGTGGGACTTTTCCATGGTCTCTTGCAGGGCTAAGCTCTATGGCAAGGGGAGCCTTGTCTGGTTGCCCCAGCACCTGGGGCAGACATGGGATGGAGCCCAGTAAAGGAGGGAGGGGAGGAGGGGAGCTGGGGCTCAGTGCATCCCTGCGCCTGCCTCCCAGCCTGGCCTGCATGCAGCGCAGTGTGGTCCACCCTGGCCGGGTGCGGGGTACAGTCCGGCCCTGCCCGGTGCGGGGTGCGGTGCGGCCCAGCCTGGCCTGGTGTGGGGTGCAGTGTGGTGGGGGGGGCGGTGCTGCCCGGCCCGGTGCGGGGTACAGTACAGCAAGGTGCAGTCCCGGGCGTCCCGGGTACTCACTTCTCCAGGGCAGCAGGGGTCCCGCGACCGGGACATGCTCGATCTCCAGGCCACGCTCCGTCACGCGCCGCAGCCGGCCCCGCAGCTTCACGCGCTTCCGGATGAACTCCACGGGGATGGCCATGGGGCTGGTGAACTTTGATGTCTGCGGGTTCACAAAGGTGGAGGTTACGCCTCACACCAGCGACATGTCACAAGTCCGTGAGGTCTGACTGCATTCGAGCACTTGAAGGAGGCCTCAGCTCCACAGCCCTCACCCTGGCTGAGCTGGTGCTTGACTACTTGAGCCAGTCCTCCCAATCTAAATCCTAGCCAAGATCTTAAAGGATGCCCATTTCTCTTAAACTTACAGTCTGAACAACTAAATGACTACACTGCTTGAGAGGAAAAACAGATTAAATTAGCTTAAGCTCATTTACATCTCATTCCCCTTTTTTAAGGTTTATTTTTACCTTCAGTTGTACGAAGGAGGTGCGGTTCCCCGAGGTAGTATATGAACCCGACGCACCTTGACCAGTGGGGCCCTTTCACCATCCTCCCCAACCCTCCCAATTACATTTCATTTTCAACTCACCAGTCGCACACTCCTTACAAATAATATTATTCCAGCGATGGCCATTCCAGTGCTGATGTTCTGTGGAGAGAGAATCAATGATTAGTTCTCACTGATGATTATTCACAATAGTAAGTACACCTATTAGAAGATGGGGGAAAATAAGACTGCCCTCCCAAAATCTGACAATGCAAACCATGCCTACTGCTCACATGACTGAGGGCCCATGGCTTCCCCAAACGCCAACTCTCCACTCACCTGCATCTCCCTGTCTTTTAACTTCGCAGTATTGCATCTCTTCCAAGCACTGGGCAAGCACGGGAACATGACTGTACCTCTTTACCCGAGTCCCTTGAAGGTAAGGATGGCTCAGTACTTTCTGTACTAATCTCCAGAATAATTAGCATAACCTGAACCCATCATAGAAATTTAAGGGTCTTGTAGAAAGACCTAAAACATATAGCACCTTGGCAAATATAAGTGAATAAATGGCTGAAGAAAACATGGTGCTGCTCAAAGCTGTTTCATTTAGGACCATAAGGGAAAAAATTAAGACTAACGAAACTCTCCCAAAGAATAATAAACATATTTTCCTTTAGGAATTACAAATTAAATGTGGTGCATTAAAAAAGTAGTTGAAAATATACCTAAGGGCCGGGCACCAGTGGCTTACGCCTGTAATCCTAGCTATATAGGAGGCTAAGATCTGAGGATCAGGGTTCAAAGCTTGCCTGGGCAGAAAAGTCCCTCAGACTCTTTTTTTTTAGGTTTTTTTTTTTTTTTTTTTTCCGGTCATGGGGCCTGAATTCTGGGTCTGGGCGCTGTCCCTCAGCTCTTCAGCTCAAGGCTAGTGCTCTACCACTGGAGCCACAGGGCCACTTCTGGCTTTTTCTGTTTATGTGGTGCTGAGGAATCCAACCCAGGGCCTCATGCTTGCAAGGCATGCACTCTACCCCTGAGCTACCTTCCCAGCCCCCCCCCCCTCAGACTCTTATATCCAATGAACCACCAGAAAACTGGAAGTAGCACTGTGGCTCAAGTGGTAGAGCGCTAGCCTTGAGCTGAAGAAATCATGGACAGTGCCCAGGCCCAGAGTTCAAGACCCATGACTGATAAACAAATCTAACGTTCTGGGTTCTGTGCCAGGTTTGCCTGTAGCATCTTCTCCAGGTGGATATGTCTTCCTTCCAGTTGTTCTGAGGTCAAATATAGATATAATTTGGGGGGATTACTGGGAAGACCTAAGACCTCATGGAAGCCAAGCCATGCAAGCTACTCCTGAGCTATACCCCAGCCTTCAGGTCAGTTTTTAACTGTATATATCTAGTCTTACTGAACTAGAAGAAGCAAGGCTTCCTCCTCATTCATGTTCCTTTTATGTATGTGTAGGTATGTGTGTGTGCACATACGTACCTATACCAGTTGTCAACCATACCTACAGCATGCCTAATGCTAAAGAAGCGGGCACCAGGTAAGGCCAGGCTACAAAGGTGAGCTCAGACATCCTGCCCTTCACTTCCTGGGGCTTGCTGAGGAGTGTTTGCAAACCCAGTTCACCCAGCTTCCTGGCAAAGCTGTAGAGAGAGCTGGACCTTCCTTCAGCTGGCTTCTTGGACACGTGGGTGCCCCCCTCATTACTTACTGTGTTTTCTGGATCCTTCCTTTAGGCCCCACCCGTGTTAAATCCCCTCGGGCTGCAGTTCTAGGCCACTTCTGCAGCTTCAGTCTCCCCTGAGATGTCTTTCTGCATTGTGGCTGGGGTTTGCACGGCGGCACATTCCCGGGGTTCCTAGGCTGGGGCAACCCGTCCTGGCTCCTTGTCCTCGGCACCACCCCGGGCCTCCGAGGGCACAGCAACTGGGTACGCCCGTTCCCTACCAGTGGCTAAAAACAGAACCATTGCCACATGCACGCGTGTAGTCCGTGTGTCTGCGCGCGCGCCCGTGTGCGCGCCCGTGTGCACGCGCCTGTGGCACCGCGGGGACCCCCCCCCCCCCCCCGCACACCGCCCAGCGGACTCCTGGGAAACGGGGCGGGGCGGCAACGGCCGAGAGGGAGGGGCCCGCGCCGCTCCGACCGCACCTCCGGATTCCCCCCCCCCCCCCCCCCCCCGCGCCCCCGAGCTCGCGCCGCCCTCCCCAGCCCCGCGCCGCCCTGCGTACCCGGACCAGGCGCAGGTGGTCGTCCGCCCACTGCGAGACCCGCGACACTAAGTTGGGTGCCGCGTCGCGCCCGCCCGAGGCCGGCGGCTCCGCGCTCTCGGGCTGCTCCGCCATGTGGGCCTCCCGGGGCGGGGCGCGGGGCCTCCGGGTTCGAAGCCACCCCGGGCAGGAAGGCCCTCGAGACTTCCCTCCAATTAGCCCGCGAAAAGCCGGAAGTGGCGCCGGGCCAAAGCGGAAGCGCGCGCCGGGACTGCAGGCGGCCGTGCGGAATCCGGACGCCCAGCCGACGCGCAGGAGGCTCGGCCCGGGTGTGCGCGCCCCGCGGGTCCCCGCGCCGGGTGTGCGCGCCCCGCGGGCTCTCTCCAGCATTCCAAACTGTGCAGAAACCGGCCGGAGGCGGCTCGGTGGTGGAGCGCCGGCCTGGCGAGCGTGAGGCCAGCGTGGGTTCGAGTCTTCAGCACCGCATACGCGGGAAAGCCGCAAGTGGCGCAGTGGCTCAAGTGGTGGAGTGCTCCCCTGGAGCTCACAGAGGCTCAGGGACAGCGCCCAGGCCCTGAGTTCAAGGCCCGGGGCTGGCAAAGAAAAAACAAAAAACAAAAACCAGTGCCTGATCACCAAGGTTCAATAGAAACCAAACTTTTCCCCTATGCTCAAAACATTGCAGCAGTGCCTATTATCAAGGCCACGTCCAGGCCTCCTCAGCCCCGCAGAAGTGACTGTGCACTAAGTACTTAAAACTCAAACCTGCACATGGGCGCAACACGCTCAGAGATTTCGACAATGATGTTTGACACCGAGTTTGCTTTCTTGCAAATCCCCCCCCCCATATATAGACTAGTACTCTACCACGCAGCCGCACCCCAAACTCTGTGGTAATTCCTGCAAAGGCAGTGTCTGTGAACGGTAGCCATAGCCCCATCAGTATTATTTTTCCTGTGGTACTGAGGTTTGATCTTAAAAGAGCTTATATACTTACTAGACAGATACTTTATCCCTTGGCCCATATTTCCAGGCTGTTTTTACTATTGCCCAGACTGGCTTGGAACATACTCCTATTCTTGAATGCATTCAAATATATATGTATATCTTGAATATGAATAGGGGAAAAAAGGTTATTTACTACCAGTCTTGGGGCTTGAATCCAGGGCCTAGGCTCTATTCCTCAGCTTCTTTTGCTCAAGAATAGAGCTCTACCACTTGAGCCATAACACCACCTCTGGCCATTTCTGAGTAGTTTATTGGAGATGAGAGTCTCACAAACTTTCCAAACTGGGCTGGCTTTAAGCGATCCTCAAATCCCAGCTTCCTGAGTAGCTAAGGCGAGCCACTGGTGCTTGGGCTATTTATCTTTTCTGTGTGCTGGTATGGGGCTTGACAAGGCCAGGATGCTGCCCTGAGCTTTTTTTTTTTTCATCAGGGCTAGTTGGTGCTCTACCATTTGAGCCACAGCTCCACTTTGTACTTTTTGGTGGCTAATTAGAAATAAGTCTTGTGGACTTTTCCTGATATTGCTGGCTTTGAATCAGCACTCTTAGATCTCAGCTTCCTGAGTAGATAGAATTACTGGTATGAGCCATTAGGTGAAATAAAACATTATTGAAACCGGAGCTTCTTAATCCAAGAGTTAAAAATGAAAATACACTTCAGAGCTAGGAATGTGGCTTAGTGGTAGAGTGCTTGTCTAGCTTGCAATTGAAGCCCTAGGTTCAAGTCCTCAGTACCACATAAAGCCAGAAGTGGCTTTGTGGCTCAAGTGATAGTGTTAGCCTTGGCAAAAGAAGCTCAGGGACAGTGCCCAGACCCTTAGTTCAAGCCCCAGGACTGGCAAACAAACAAACAAAAAAAAACGCAAAACACAACATTTCACACATCTGAGTCCAGTGGGCTTTTTTCTTTATTCAAGTAAACATCTGGATTACAATACATGATCATGGATCGCCCCGTGGCAAAGTTCTGTAGTCTGGTCCAGTGCAACCTCCCGGCCTCTCCTTGATTGACCCGGATACCCGTCACGGCTTTCCACAGCAGAGCTAGTGCAGCGCCACGCCCACTCTTCTTCAGGTGCTGGCTGTCAGCCTTCGGCCATTTTCTCCCACCCAGTTATCCTCCATCACTTACAAAAAACCCCGCTCTAAATCCAACCTATATTATAAAATTCACAGGAGTCAGTAAGATTTTTCATAAGAACATAAAATTATCATTACTATTATTATTGTTGTTGTTTTTAAATCAATTGTGAGTCTTGAACTCAGAGCCTGTGCTCTATTCCTGAGCTTTTTTGCTCAAGGCCAAGCACTCTACCCCTTGAGCCACAGCACTACTTCTAGTTTTCTGGTGGCTAATTGGAGATAAGTCTCTAGAACTTTCTTGTCTAGGCTGGCTTTGAACCATGATCCTCTTATCTCAGCCTCCTGAGATAAGAGGTGTGTGCTTGAAGATAAATACTAAGACAAGACTCATACCTTCATCTCTTTGTTCCTAATTTGGGAGGACTTAGACAATTTTAAAAGAGTTAGAGTAACACCTGATACAAAATATTCTGAGAACCTTACCACCCGGTGTGAATTTGTTAATGGGCTCAAAGTTTAATTCTCTTGGAATGGCAATATTCCACTGGAATGAGTTTATGTAGAAAACAGAAGGCTGAGCTTCAACAAAAGGACAAGTCATAGCTGATTTGGCATAAAGCAATTATGAGATCTTTTCACCAGTAAAGTGCTTCATTAAAAAACTCCCCTGCCAGATGACTTAATTTGTCAAAGGCACAGAAATGTTCATTTCACTGTTAAAATGTTACTTTCCAAAAGTGTTATTACTCATTTAAATTACATTCTGTTGGAAAGTTTACTGTTTTCATAGTAATTAAAACAAGTGTTTGAAGAATATTTCAAAATGCCATGAACATAAATAAGTACAACACTAACTCTGATCCTCTCATTAGCTAGCTGTCTGCTCTGTCATACTTATAACAAAAACCTGTCACCATCACAGAGTCAAAGTTAACAAGGAATCGAAGTATCTAGAAAAGGGTGGAAGGGCTGCGGAAATGAATAAATTTTAAAAAAATCATAGTTTTCATTTTATTAAAAATAGTTTGAATAAGTCTTATAAATTTTTAATGATTACAAAAGCAGAAAGTACACTTAAAATAGCATTTTCCTTTTTTTTTTTTAAATACCTTTGTACAATATGGTCATGGTCACAAAAAAAACACCTAAGTTATGCTTCTGGGGTCTACATACTCTTCCTATCAAATTTCACATAAATCTAACTGGCTAACAATTCAAATAGGATGTTAACTTCCAGCGAGGCTCAACCAGTTATAGTCAGTTCCGAGTATCGAGCGAGCTGCCTTGCATTTAGTATACTGTACCCAAATTTAAAATACAGCTCAACAACGGGAACCAACACCAACACTTGGCTGCAGGTCAGCGCTGGGCTGCCACTGAGAGTATGCCTCATCAGTACAAGAAAGGCATGACAGAGCCCATTTCCTGGCCTTCAGGAAATTTTAAATACATTAACAAGGCAAGGAAAAAGTATGATAAAACATACAAAGACATCTCTACTTTTCAACCATTTGGCATTTTATATAATTTCCTTGTTTAAAATAATATTTTATAGTCTTATGCACTGATTATCACAGCTCTCTGAACAAAACTAAGCCTAGTTACCTTCTGGCATGTCTGCCCGTTGTGGCGCATTAATTGTTCCTTTTGCACTTCCAGGAAGATGGCTCCTCATCCTGTAACTTTTTAAATTTTGGACCAAGAAAGTACCACCAACCAAATCCAATAAAAACACAGATAATGGATTCCACATAATAACCATCCAGTGCTGTAACACACGAGCCACCGAGTTTTCTGCAAAGCTATAAAAATAAAATTATAATGAATCCCATTTCAAAATAAAAGTATCCAGCGATTACTCTACTTTAAAAGATTTATGCAATTTAAGAGATTTATCATGAGACATTTGTTAAAAACATCTCAATATTTTACTCCCTTTAAATGGCAAACTATGCTAATGTGTCTTAGTGCTACAGATCTAAAATAATTTTGAGTTTTTGCCATAAACAGTACTTATTTTCAAAACGCAGTCTTTTCTGCTCTGAAATGTGAGGAAGTTGCCAATGACTGTTCTAGAAGGAGATTAATGTTAATTTGAAATAATTTATGGACAAACCATACTTACCACTCAGTTTCAGTGCAATTATTAGGAAACCCACGGAATGTTCTCTTTTCCTAGAGTCTCTGAACTTACTGTATCTCTATAAACGCACTGCCCCACAGTGATCCCTGAGGAAGGGAGGGCTCCTCTGCTGAGAGGTCCCTGTAGTCACAGGGACAAGTTATACATTTCTATATAGAAACTACAGGCATATGTGACTTTTCACAAGACTGTTCTCAGAGGCAATGGGAAGACGAGCATCCTACCAGGAGCCCAACGTCAGCTGATTCTGCAGCATACTCACCTCGACAGCATCAGGTGTCCGGCAGTTCTGGTTGGATGCTCCCACACACTCTTTCACCGTGAGGGGATCCACCAGCCACAGAGCCACCGTGGAAGGCCAGTTCCCTCCTAGATTGGACACGGTATTCAGAAGGGTCATGTAGGTTCCTCCAATGAGTGGATCGCTAACCTTGGCATTGAAAGCCATTATGGAAACATACATGCTGTACAATGTAACCTATGGGAAAAATAAAAACCTTTAGCAGGGTACTACAGAAACCCTGTTTGAGGCGGTGCTCCTCTGAACTTCTCTCCAGAGGTACCTAGAGAGGAGCTACAAGGCCAAATGGGATGCAGAGATGTGAACTCATGCGCCACCAAAGGCTCCTCACTAACAGCACAGCGGACAGGACTTCTCCAGGGCCCCCCAGGGGCGCATGGGTCCTGACAGCCCAGATGTTTCCTCAGAACTTGCTGGAGAGGAAGCTGAGTCCTGGCTACCCCATTTCTCTGTTCCTGACCTTGTACCTTTTCTCCACGAGCACCTGATTGGTACAATTTCTCTAGCTCACTCTGAGAGCTTCCCTACTGAAATCTAAAGCTAAAGGAGTAACATTTGGTCTATAGTAATCAACCTGCTCCATAGACAGGTGTTACCAAAACTCAAATATTCCTGTATCTCCATGCATGAGCATGTGTTACCTAAGCATGTGAACCTGGACTATCAACACACATGTGGATACATATCTGAGTATGGGCACAATGACTATAAACATACGGTCAGTCGAGATGCACTAATACTTCTAATTGTATAGCAATTGTATAGCAAAAAAATAAAACAACCCAAACTACTAAGATTAGCTGGTAGCTACTTTTTGGTTCATTTAGGAAGTGTATGTCCATAACTTCCAAAGTCTGTAGTCTGGGTTCCATAGGAAATCTGCCTTAACAAATGGCAGCAACTGTACCCAAGGACGCAGCTCTTTGTGTCAGTCTGAGGGTCCAGAATGAGCACCTGCCTACCTGAGGCTGGAGCAGATGGAGCCCACATTTGGAACAAAGAGAGGCAGGCTTAACATACTGCTGCCAAAACCACAAATGTTAAGTTGTAATGGGTAACACTGAAGTCACAGTCTGAGGCCTTTAATCCAGTAGGTCTCGTGATTTCTCAACTTCTTCAGAAAGAACATATCATGGGGGCTGAAGAAAGATCCCATAGCCATGGATACAACTACTTAGGCAAGAGTAAAATCAGCTGGGGTCTGCGTGGTGGTTCTACCTGCAATCCCAGCTGGAGGTGAGGCAGAGATCAGGAAGCTCACACCTCAAGGTCACCCAAGCAAAAAGTTAGTGATACCCTATCTCAACTATCAAGCTGGCATGGTGATTCACTCCTACAATCCAGCCACTCAGGAGGCTTAAGTAGAAGTATTATAGTCCAAGGCCAGCCCTGGACAGAAATGGAAGACTGTCTGAAAAATAACAAAAACAAAAAATAACCACCCCTACCCCCTGAAAAAAAAAAAAACCACCAAACAGAACAAAAACTGCTGGGTTTTGGCTCAGGTGGTACAGTGCTTGTCTAGAAAGCCCAAGACTCTGATTTCAAACTGCAATAGTGCCAAAAAGAAAAATACGTGGAAAGTTAACTGGTTCTGGAGATAATTGTGAAATGTAACAAATTCTTGTTGAATGAAAAATTTAAAACTCAATGTCAAAAGACCCAAGACCAAGATTCACCACTGAATTTTATCCTCATTGTGAACTTCATGTTTAAATCTTAAATGCTGTTTTTGTAAGTGAAGTGTAGGAAATGTCTGCGCTGTCTTAGCTCGGGAAGGCTGCTTACCTGGTGTAGGGCATAGCTCAGCAGCACCACAGCGTAGTAATAGACCGGGAACCCGCCCTGGTGCTCCACTCTGGGAGTCCACCAGACCAGCAGCGCATACTCCAGCCCGAGTAATAACCTAGGGGGAAAGGAACTGGGAGTAACCACGTGTGAACCACGCGTGCCTACTACACAGGTGGTATCAAAGCCACACCATCTCTGCACAAGCTCTCCTTAAGCCAGTGGTGACACTGAGGTTGTTCCTCATGCTAACTGCTCTTTTTTTTTGGTTGGTCGTGGGGCTTGAACTCTGGGCTTGGGTGCTGTTCCTGCGCTCTTCAGCTCAAGGCGAGTGCTCTACCACTTCAGCCATAGCGCCACTTTCGGTTTTCTAGTGGTTTATTGGAGATAAAGAGTCTTATGGACTTTCCTGCCCAGACTGGCTTTGAACTGCAATTCTTGACCACAGCCTCCTGAGTAGCTAGGATTATAGGCATGAGCCATGGGCGCCCAGCTGCTAACCACTCTTCTTAGTGTTAGGTCCTCCGGAAGAGATGGCCAGCCCCTGGGTTCTCTCCTACACTCTTGAAGTCCCCCGCCCAGCACCTGTAACTCGGGCAGCTGGCATGCTTGGGGGCAGTGGGTGGTCCCCAGGCTCTTCCTCAGCTTCCCCCACACCTCTGTCTGTTGCAGGCCTGCAGTTTGGTTTCTCCCTCTTCTCATGCTTCGCTAGGCTTCCTCTGGCACTCACCTGTAGGGCATGGCTTTGTAGAACACGTTCAGCGGCTGGGGGCCGGCAGTGTACCTGCTGATGATCAGAGGCAGCACTATCTGCAAAGGAACCATGGGCACAGCCAACAGGGCGAGGTGCTCCTTGGGCACACCTTCTTCCACCAGCTTCAGTCCTGTCACTGCATCTGCGGCTGAAAAGCCAATCTGCAATGGAAACAAGCAAGCATGTGGACTGGTGCTCTGCACTAGGAACCTGGCCTCACTGTCCAGGGAGGGAGCAGCCAAGTCCTTGAGTGAGGGTCCTGCCTCAGCCTGCACATTACCCAGTGAGAGCCACAGCACCTAACCCCAATGGCAACTACCAGTAGCTCAACTAACAACTGAGCTTCCATTTCAAAAAAGTCCAATGTGTTATATAAAATAAACACTTACAAGCTTGTGTATCTTAAGTTTAAAAGAAAAGCATTTAGGCTGGGTACTGGTGACTTACACCTCTAATCTTAGCTACTCGGGAGGCTGAGATCTGAGGATCATGGTTTGAAGTCAGCTAAGGCAGGAAAGTGTGACTTTCATCTCCAATTAACCACCAAAAAGCTGCAACTGGAGCTGTGGCTCAAGTCGTAGAGCCAGCCTTCAAGTAAAAAAGAAAAAAAGCTGATGTTGATCTGGAGGCCTGGAGTTCAAGCTCTACCACCACTCAAAGCAATTTGGTCAATTTTAAACTTCCTAGTTTCTTATGAGCTTAGTTTTGTGAAAGAGAATCTTGTTCTTTGGGTTACAAGTTTAAGTTACTTATAGGTAAGGGTACACAATGTACACCAATGGCTCTGAAACATTTCAAAAGAATAAAGGAAACAGTTAAATGCTGTCAATTAAGACTCTAAAGGGGGCTGGGAAGGTAGCTCAGTGGTAGAGCGTTTGCCTTGCATGCATGAGGCCCTGGGTTCCATTCCTCAGCACCACATAAGCAAAAAGGAAAAAGCTGGAAGTGGCGCTGTGGCTCAAGTGGTAGAGTGCTAGTCTTGAGCTGAAGAGCTGAGGGACAGCACTCAGGCCCAGAGTTCAGACCCCCCCCCCACCCAAAAAAAAAAAAAAAAAGACTCTAACGGCCTATCTATGAGGTTCCCTTGCCAACAAATTTTCAGTATGAAAGTATATCATTTTTTAAAAACAAATTATACATAATATATATAAATATATATACATAATATATACAAATAATAACCATTTCCTCCCCCCCATCTTAGGCTCTGTCCCTGAGATTTTGTGCTCAAGGCTAGCATTCTAGCACTTGAGCCACAGTTCCACTTTTGTTTTTTTGTGGATAACTAGAAATAAGAATCTCATGTTTTGGGCTGGGAAGGTGGCTCAGTGGTAGAGCGTTTGCCTTGCATGCATGAGGCCCTGGGTTCCATTCCTCAGCACCACATAAGCAAAAAGGAAAAAGCTGGAAGTGGCGCTGTGGCTCAAGTGGTAGAGTGCTAGTCTTGAGCTGAAGAGCTGAGGGACAGCACTCAGGCCCAGAGTTCAGACCCCCCCCCCACCCAAAAAAAAAAAAAAAAAGACTCTAACGGCCTATCTATGAGGTTCCCTTGCCAACAAATTTTCAGTATGAAAGTATATCATTTTTTAAAAACAAATTATACATAATATATATAAATATATATACATAATATATACAAATAATAACCATTTCCTCCCCCCCATCTTAGGCTCTGTCCCTGAGATTTTGTGCTCAAGGCTAGCATTCTAGCACTTGAGCCACAGTTCCACTTTTGTTTTTTTGTGGATAACTAGAAATAAGAATCTCATGTTTTGGGCTGGGAAGGTGGCTCAGTGGTAGAGCGCTCGCCTTGTATGCCTTGAGGCCCTGGGTTCAATTCCTCAGCAACACATAAGCAAAAAGAAAAAAGCTGGAAGTGGCAGTGTGGCTCAAGTGGTAGAGCGCTAGCCTTGAGCTGAAGAGCTGAGGGACAGCACCCAGGCCCAGAGTTCAGGCCCCACGACCGGACCCAAAAATGAAAAGAATCTCATGTTTTTTTCTGGCTAGCTTTGAACCATGAACTTCAGATCTCAGTAGCTAGGTTTTGAACTTGGCCTATGCTTGCTAAGCAGTTGCTATACCACTGAGTCACATTTCCAGCCCAATTAAATGGGTTTTTAAATACATGGCTCAACACTCATACACCTCCATAGATAATTTTACCATCCCAATATTCTTAAGGGTGTAATCATTTCAACAAGACACAGCTATTAATTATCAAGGTATTCATTTCTATCATAACCATTAATAACGTTAATTAAATTCATATTTACTACCAGTTCTTTAAACTGACGTGATTCTTTTCAAAATTCCAAATCACTTAGCTTTTTAAAAAATTATACTTGATTATCATCACAATTTTAAGTACATGCAACAAATATTGCTCTTCACTGCAGAAGCCTCATGGTGTAGGAAGGGGCTGTGCTAAGGACTGAGTTCTACAGAAAGAACTCCACAAAGCTGGCAACTGCCATGGACGGGGAAGTGTGCTTCCAAAGCTCTTACCTTTGAGGTTAGAATCAGAAGGCAAAACGCCAGGACTGCTGGCATCCTTATGATTGCAAAAAGCAGCTTATAGGTGTCTGTGATGCCTTGTGTCTCTTCTTTCACTACCGGTACTTCTCGGTTTTCTTTTTTCAAAAGGGCAACTAATGTCGTTGTGATTAAAAATACAGTTCCCCAGAAAAAAAGAAAATCTGAAATTAAGAATTTTTAAGTCTGTAATTAACTTTTGAAATGAATAATTACTCTAAATAATACACAACTTTTCCCAAGGGACATAGGTGCCTATGCTGGAGGCATAGAAGACAAACAGTCCTGACTCTGTTTACTATATTGACTCAAAAATAGTGATACTTACCAAAGAAAAGGAAGGTTACAGACAGGTAGCGCATGACCGTGCTGAATGAAACAAAAGCATAGCATACCAGTTCAGACAAAGATGTGGGGGGGGGGGGCGGTGGGAGGTTGATTTTCAAAGCATGCAGCATCCACCAGTGAAGTCACCTCACACTCCCCAACCATGGCATTACTTCAGCAACTCAGACAATAAAGAACATATCACTTTTTTTTTTATCTGCTCAAGAGTAATACCTCTTTTAACACAGTAGCAGATAAGTAACTTCCTTGTACTTGTAGGTGTGGGATGGCTGTTATAGTGAAAGACAGCTGGCCTATATTACAAGCTGACCGGTGAGCAAGTGTGCCCTGGTGTTGACAGTCACTAATAACGTGCATGCCATGTGCCACATATGCCAGTGTTTTACATATATTATCTCCTTTACCACAACCCCACATGAGGCTCTCCCTAACCCCGCTCCAGATCAAACTGCCTACAGTCACATTCTAAATGGCAAATGTGTGACCTGATGCCTGATGCAAAACCCGAGCCTTGTTAATCTTGCTGAAAAACACATTAACTAGCTGCCACGAAGTACTGAAGACCTCCTCTCATTTTCTGCAGCTGTAAAATAACACAATTTGGCTATGCCACCTTTTTCTTCCTTTCTTTCCCTTCCTTCCTGCTCTCCTCCATTCCACATCCTTCTCCCCCTCCTCTCCACTCCTCTTTCCTTCCTCTGCTCTCCTTCATTCCACACCCCTCTTCTCCTTTCTGATTTCCTTCTCCCTCTCCTTTTCACTCCTTTCTTCCTCCTGTCCTCTTCTTCCCTCCTCAGCCCTTCAACCAGCTGGGTGCTGATGATTCACAGCTGTAATCCTAGTTACTCAAGAGACTGAGATCAAGGATTGAAATTCAATTTGAAGCCAACCAGGGCAGAAAAGTCCTAAAGACTCTTTTGTCTTTAATTAACCAACAAAAAGCTGGAAGTGGAACTGTGGCTCAAGTGGAAGAGGGTCAGCTTTGAGTGCAAAACCTAAGCAAGAGCATGAGGTGCTGAGTCCAAGCCCCATCTGCTGCTTGCTATCTCAGCTGCTGTTCTAAACCTTACAGTTACTACTGCTTCTACATTGGTGATCTCAGCTTCCAGTCACAGGCTGGTTCCGGCCTAATGACATATTTTATATAGACCTAACTAGCTTTTTTTTTGGTCAGTCGTGGGGCTTGAACTCTAGGCCTGGGTGCTGTCCCTCAGCTCTTCAGCTCAAGGCTAGCACTCTACCACTTGAGCCACAGCGCTACTTCTGGCCTTTTCTGTTTATGTGGTGCTGACGAATCCAACCCCAGGCCTCATGTTTGTGAGGCAAGTATTTTACTGCTGAACCACCTTCCGAGCCCCTAACTAGTATTTTTAAAGTAGGGAAATAAACAAGAAGGGAATTAGCATCTCAACCAGAGTATATTTAAGATCTAGCAATCCTGGGATACCTGACACAAGAAAATAAGTCATTAGAAAAGAAGCTCCTTTCTATTCATATTACTCATCTACCTGCTCATTATTGTGACTTAAAAATCTACATCATAGGGCTGGGAAGGTGGCTCAGTGGTAGAGCGCTTGCCTTGCATGCATGAGGCCCTAGGTTCGATTCCTCAGCACCACATAAGCAAAAAGAAAAAAGCCGGAAGTGGCGCTGTGGCTCAAGTGGTAGAGCGCTAGCCTTGAGCTGAAGAGCTGAGGGACAGCACCCAGGCCCAGAGTTCAGGCCCCACAACCAGACCCCCCCCCCCAAAAAAAGAAATCTACATCATAAACTATGATGAGATTCTTGGGAGAGAAAATTTCCAGGTTTAACTTAATTATAACACTTGCAACCCTGTTGCCAAATAAGCATTCAGTACTTAAAAAATTAAAACAAGAAAACTTTAGACTGCCAATTCTGGAAATAAAACACTCTTGGAGTAGGCTGGAGTTTTTCAGACATCAGGTGTCATAATATTTTTTCTCTGGAAAGAAAGGAAGAAATAAAGAAAGGAAGAAAGACAGATGGGGGAGAGAGGGAGAGAAAAATAAAGGAAGGAAAAAATAAAGAATAAAATAAAGGAAAAAATAAAGAAAAAATAAAGGAAGGAAAAATAAAGCCTTATATCCAGATTTCAAGGGCTTTCCTGAAGTTTTCCCTAATTTCCTACCAAATGTATGAATTTAGATCAGGAATCAGAAATACCTCAACTACAAGTCTATCTCTACCTGTCACTTGATCTCAGTTCCTCATTGCAAAAAGGTGAAGAAACTGAAATAAATTATCTTTTCAAGTAATAAAACTTTATGTTCAAACTTTTTTGTTCTTTTGGGTCTATCATTTCTTGTACCTTAAAAGCTCTCTTTTCTAGAGGAAAAGAGTTTAGAGAAGACTCTTGAGAATAGAAAAGGCCTATTTCTGAGTTCAGGACTGTCCTGCAAGTTTGAAAGAGCCAACCTCCGCGTAATTGAGGCTTTGTGCTAAGAGCTTCAGCTCTCATCCTATTCTCTTATGCAAAATTTCTGCCTTCTAGATGTCAAGTACTTCCTTCTCAGAATACTCCTTCTCAGTATACTCCTTCGCTACTTATTGGCAATACTCAAAACAGTGATAACCCTAGAGCACATTTAAATTTTGAAAAGTTATGTGTCCTTCTAACATTCAGATTTTCCTCCT
Organism: Dipodomys merriami; assembly: GCF_024711535.1. Classification (NCBI taxonomy): domain Eukaryota; kingdom Metazoa; phylum Chordata; class Mammalia; order Rodentia; family Heteromyidae; genus Dipodomys; species Dipodomys merriami. Next base: position 1,503,515 of record NW_027204060.1, read on the forward strand.
CTCCTTTCTTTTTCCTGATTGAGAGTGCATGGTTCTTTCTGTTTAAAATCCCTGACAACCACTGGTCAGGATTTGGGACTTAAATTCAATCTCCAACAAGCATTTGCCTCACATACAAGAATGCTGGTTCAATCCCATGCAAACTTTTACTCATCAAGATGGTATGTGTAATTAGAAGGAAAATAGAAAACAGAAACTCTCTAACCTGTTTTTTATTTTTATAAATCCCCAATGCTGGTGCCTATTACATGTTAGGCAAGTACTCTGCCACTAAGCTACACTGACAAGCCTAAGAACTCTTTAACTAAAATGTTTGAGCCAAAAACAGAAGTCCACTGTCTACAGACACAAAAAGTTAAATTTAAAAAAGCTGTCAAAGACTGTTCTGAAGAACAAAGTTCAAATTCTACCGTCAAACAGATATACAAAAGAGCAAGTTAGTCATAATAAAACGCTTATAAGTCAAATGCTATCTAAATTTCTTACTTGCTCTAAGGCAGCCAATGGCTGGACACTTTCCGTTCCCATAAAAGTCCATTTCCCCATCCCTTGTCCTCAAGACTGCCTTATTCAGGTGGCCTTTAGAACCAACTCCAATTCAGTATGAATGAAATGGCCCGGTTCCCCCAGCAAATGGCGAGATGAGGACACAGCGCTCAGGGATGAGAAGGGAAGGACAGCAGGAAGCGAGTAATCAATCCAACCAACACACCAGGGAAAAGCTAAGCCACATGTGCTAGACTTTTTTTTCCCTGTCCCAATGTACATCTGTGTATTCCGCAAGTGCCAGTGAATCTCAGGCTCAGTTTGGTTATTCTGCCACTTCCTGTCTGCTGACAGATCAATAACGACGGCTCTTACGTAGTTCGCTGGCTTTACTGACACTCTGGTTAACGTCTTTTTTAACCAAAATCACAAAAAATACTTCGAGCCATCCCTCCCCCCCCCCAAAGATTCCCAGTCCCTGAAATAACGTGCTTCACATACTGTCAAGACAATTCATCACCCTAAGATGACCGAGCAGCATGACGTTTCCATACACTACCTGCAAGAGTAACGATTCCCCGGGGCTGAGGCTGAAACCGTAAATATTTGTTACAAAAGTCCGCGGATTCCAGGGCCAGAAACAAAACATTGCCCAGAAAGTAGCCTGCGGTCTGGCCCACCGAATTACAAGTGGAAGCATACCCCACGTTCTCCCGGGATAGCATCGTTAACGCCCAGCCGTCAACAGCGATGTCCTGCGTGGCGGCCAGGAACTCAAACAGAAAGAATGTCACCGTGAGCGCCACAACGTCGGGGGGCCGGCCGTCGGTGTTCCCCAGCAAACGGTCCACCTGCGTGGACAAGTAGATCATGAAGAGTCCTAGTACGTACTGGGTCGGGACCAGCCACGATTTGCGACGGCCGAAGCTCTTCAAGTAGACGGCGTCCACCAAGGGCGCCCAGAGCAGCTTGAGACTGAAGGGCCAGAAGACGAAGCTGAAGAAGGCTTGGTCCGTGTAGCTGACGTTCTTGCTCTGCAGGATGAGGGGGACGCTCCCCGCCAGGCCCAGGGGAATGCCCTGCAGCACGTAGAGCAGCAGCAGCAGCAAGATGCTGCCCAGCTCGGCGCGGTAACTCCGAGGACGCTTCGGCGAGTCCCCGGGGCCAGCGTCCCTCAAAAGTGCTTCTCGGTCCCCTTCTCCGCCCATGGCGTCCAGTTGGCCGTCGTCCCAGCCGCCCGGCGGCAGGGGGCCGCTCTTCACCTCCGGACAGTGGTTCAGAGTCCCCGGCCGCCGCTGCCGGCTGCTGTCCTTGTGGGAGACGGTGGGCGACATGTCAGGGACGACGCAGAGCCCCGCTGGGGGTGGCCCGGGGACGAGCGTCTTGGATCCGGCAGGTCCCGAGTCCCAGGCAGCCGCGCTGGACCAGGGTCTCGGGGGCTAAGACCGCGACCAGGCGGGGCCCGAGGCAACCAGGAGGGCCCGGGAAGGGGGCCGGTCCCCGGCCGGTGGTCCCGACGAGCGGCTTCGGGGAGGCGGAAGGCGCCGCCCGGGCAGCCGCACCGGGCTTGGGGCTGCGGGAGGGGGCCGTGTTGTCGCGATGGAGACGGGCCCTGGGGTACGGCGGGACAGAACGGCCGGCGTCTCGCCCGCCGCGCGCCCCGGCCGGTATTGGGGCGGCAGAGAACCCTTTTTCTCCAGTACTCCGGCGGCGCCGGCCAACTTCCGGTCTGGCGCCTCTGGAAGTGGTCCCAGCCTCAAATCAGTCCTCGCCCCGTTTCAGAGCTAGCCAATCAGGACCCGTTCCGGCGGTCCGTCTCAGAGTTAGCCAATCAGGATGCGCTCCGGCGGCCGAGCGTCAGAGTCAAGCTCCTCCGGAACCCTTAATCGAGGAGGCGGGGAACTCCGGGAGGATTCACACTGGCGTACCCTACCCGAGAGTGCTGGACAGGGGCCGCGAGAACTCGGGCTCCGTGAGCGCATGCGCCAGCCTGGACAGCGTGGGCCTTGGGGATTGGGTCCGCGCTCTGTCAAACTGCGACTGCGCGGGCGGCGGGCGGACTCACGCCGGGCTGGCTGAATCCGTATACGGCGCTGTCGGGTCCTACTCGGCCTGCAGTCCCAGCTATTCCGTAGGCTGAGCTCCGGGGATCGTGGCGCTGGGCTCTCATCCCCAATTCATTAGCAGAAAGCCGAAGTGGAGCTGTGGACCAAGTGGTACAGCGCCGTTCTTGAGCAAAAGCCCTGGACCTTGAGTTCAAAACCCAGGACCGGCACACACACACACCTCACGGAAAAAGGAAACAGGTTGCCACCAGGAACTAGGTGAAGGGGGAGGTGGAGATTTGATTTTGCAAAAGGAAAAATTACGACTTTAGTTGTTACTAGTCGGTTATATAGTATTTGGGTATATTTAACAATATTAACTGAAAATGATTAGGATGGCAGAAGGCCCCACGTTTAACACTTAGCAATGAAAGAGGACAATTTTCTGCTTTACAATCTGCCCACCAGGTGCCTCTAGTGCACACCCGTAATCCTAGCTACTTAGGGACGCTGAGATCTGAGCCTTACAGTTTGAAGCTAGCTGGGAGAATAGTCTGTGAGGCATTTCAGTTAACCACATTATTTCACTGGTCCTAATTTCCTTTTGTAAAGTGTGGGTAAGAACATCAAATCACTTCGCTATACTCATAGATTGTTTAGAATAAGGTGAGTTTGGCAGTGTTGTCTCATTTGCGTCTTCATATCTGGACTAGATCCTGACATCGTGAACACAGTAGATGTGGCTGAGTTCTAACATTTATTTTACACTTTGTTAAGGGGAAGCCTTTCAGAGTAACTTTTATTTTCTCCCCCTGGGCCTGGAGGCTTGAATTTAGAGCCTGGACACTGCCTCTTACTTTTTTGCTCAAGGCTGGTGCTCTACCAATTGAGCCATTCCTCCACCCCCAGCTTTTTGGTGGTTAATTGGAGGTAAGAGTCTCAAGGACTTACCTGCCAGGCTAGCTTTGAACTCCGATTTTCAGGTCTCAGCCTCCCGAATGGCTAGGATTACAAATTTGAGTTACTGGCTACTTGCTCCAAGTAACTTCTCCACTTAGATTTAGGACCTCAGTTACTCAAATCCAATGTAACATTTGTCTGGGTAGGGAACCTCTATTCTCAAAACAACCATAGTAAAAACACTCCTTGTAGAAAAAGCTCAGTCCCAGTGCCTGGCCCAGTGGCAGCTCCCAAACTCCTTTCTTTTTGGAAATACAATGTGCCATAGTGTCACTGGATACAGTTGAGGGTTTGTGAAGTTTTCCTCTAAAAGTAGGGAGACTCTTTACTTAGGGTCCTTGAATTTGATCACAGAATAAGAATTTCTGGACAAGTCACCATGGTGAGAAAACTTGGCAGAGCTTTATCGAGTAAGTAAGGAAGCAACCAAGCAAACAGAAAGGCAAAGACAAACTAACCGTGTGGGTGTTCTGGAGGAGAGACAGAGTTATACAGCTCCTTGGCTGTTAGGGGAATTTATAAATAAGGCAAGGGATATGACTCCAAAGTTATGCAAAGATAGGTGTTTTATCGTTGCTCCAGTTATTCCTGGTTTAATTTTCTGAGTTTCTGGATTTCTGGGCATTGTTTCCAGGTAAGAACGCATTCTGCCATAAAACAGATCCTTATCCTTGAGATAAGGAAGGTATCCTGTTTGCATTATGGTAGAAGGTTAAGTTTTGGGGGAGCAGTTCTCTCAGGAAGGTATACATCCTGCCAAATGTTAATTCTTGGGGGTGAGAAACCTATCTCTCAGGAAGAAATGCATCCTGTAGTCGCTCTTTGTTTCTGAGTTGCCTTCATCAATTTTTGAATCAATTTTTCCGGCCTCATTATCCTCTAAATGACTTTGGTCCCTTAATCTTTTTTTTTGTCGGTCGTGGGGCTTGAACTCTGGGCCTGGGCACTGTCCCTCAGCTCTTCAGCTCAAGGCGAGCACTCTACCACTTGAGCTACAGCGCCACTTCCGGTTTTCTGGTGGTTTATTGGAGATAGGAGTCTCACGGTCTCTCCTGCCCGGGCTGGCTTTGAACCGCGATCCTCAGATCTCAGCCTCCTGAGTAGCTAGGATGACAGGCGTGAGCCACCAGCGCCCGGCTTGGTCCCTTAATCTTAAGGGCAGTAGATGAATGAAGATCTTCTGTGTTTGCTGTGAGCTCACCATAGCTCATTTCCCCCTATACTATGCTGCCTCAATAGAACTCCCCTCCCTCCAAGTCCGGCTTGAACGCAGTGGCGCCATTTCTGGCTCTTTCTGTGCAGTACTGAGGAATCGAACCCAGGGCCTCAAGCATGCTAGGCCTCCACTCTACCGCTAAGCCACAGTCCCAGCACCCTACCGAGCTTTGAAAGGACCTAAGGGATCAAATCTCACAGCGATGCCCAGCCAGGGCCAAGGTCCCCCGGGCCCCAGCGGCCAAGAGGACAGCCCCCGACGGCCAGCCATCGGGCGCAGGTGCAGCCCGGACGGTGCCGTAGGCTGGCCGCACTGGCCGGACTCGGAGCCAAGGCACCGCGGCTTCCCGGCGCCGCGCGGGGCGGGGCCGTCACTCGGCCCCTCCCCCGAGGGCGGCCACGCCCCCAGCGAGCGGCTCCCCTGCGCGGGGGGCGGGGTCCGGAGGCCGCGAGTTTCGGGGCTTGGGGGCGTGGACTAGTGGCATGGCGTGGCCTGGCTCTGGGAGTGGGACCTACATTCGCGCCCCACTCCTGAGGCCTCTCGACCTCGCGGGTTGTTAAAACTCGGCCCGCCGGGGAGCGGAGCCTTGGCCGCGGGTTTCCGTTACTGGGGTGGTGGCCTGCACGTGGGTGAGGGCGTGGCCTTCACTTGGGCCCCTCCCCCGAAGGCGGGCGGCTCCTCCCCGCGGGGGCGGGGGGTCGCGGGTTTCCGTTCCTGGGGGCGTAGTCTGTCGTGGAGGGCGTGGCCTTCACTCGGGCCCCTCCCCCGAGGGCAAGCCGCTTGGCCGCGCTGGCTCGATGTGGCTCCTCCCCCGGGGGGTGGGGTCATGGGGCGCGAGGCCGCCAGTTTCCGTTTGTGGGGGCGTGGCCTTCACTCGGACCTTCCCCTGAGGGCGGGCCGCTCGCCGCGCGGTCTGCGTGCGGCTCCACCCCCCGGGCGGAAGCGGGAGGCGGTGGCGGAGGCCGAGGCGGAGGCGGGAGCGAGCGAGCGCGCGCGGCTAGTCTTCCCTTCTCTCCCACGGGCGCGTGAGGGCCGCCGCTCGCATCTGCTCTTGGGTTCGGCGCCCCACGGCCGCCGGCTGGCTCCTCTCCGCCCCGGCTGCTCGGCGCCCTGACCAGGCCTCGGCCCTCAGCGCCAGCCTCCCGCACCTTCCCGCCCCGCCTCGCCTCGACCCGGGCTCGGGCCGCCGCGGCCTCTATGGCTCTGTGCAACGGAGACTCCAAGGTCAGTGCCCCGGGGGTCCGGGCCTCCCCGCCCGGCGGACGCGGGCCCCGGCCCGTCTCGCCGGGCGTGCCGCGGGCCCCTCCGCTGTGGCGGGCTTTGTTGATTTGTCTGCGCCCGGAGCCGGGGCTGCGTCGGGCCCTGCGGCCGCGCCGCCGGGCATCGGGGGCCCAACGTGGGTGCGCGGGGCTCTGGGCCCTTCCTCCGCTCATCCGGCGGTGATGGGGACCCCGGGTCGTGGGATCCGTCCGGCTTGGGGAGCCGCCGTGGGGACACCGGGCCATGGGGTCCCTCAGGCTTTGGGGGGGCGCCGCGGGGGTCGAGCGGCCCGGCCTCCAGGTCCCGCTTGGCCTCGGTGAGGCCGGTGCGGTCCTCGGGGCCCCCGGGCCGGTGGGCGCGCCGCCCCCTTCGACTTCCCCCCAAGCCGGGCCGGGGTTGATACCCCGTCCCGCGGAGGCGGAAAGCGTCCAGCCGATGTCACCCGCTGCCGGCTCCGTTTCCCTAGTGCGGGATCCGCTTTCCCGCGCTCAGGGTCCCCGCACGGAGCCGCGGCCCGAACTCCCGAGCCCCGGGACTGCGGGCGTATGTATGTATGTATGTGTGTGTGTGTGTGTGTGTGTATGTGTGTGTATATGTGTGTGTATGTATGTGTGTGTGCGTGCGCGCGCGTGTGGCGGTGACAGCTTCCCTCCCCTCCCACCCCGCGTGTGTGCCGAACCTTCCTCCTCTCGTTGGCCTGGAGTCGGCGTCCGGGCCTCGGCCTGGAGTTAACCTTTGCTTCCCGGGCTCTCGGGGCGGGAAGCGGCCGGCAGCCGGGATCCCCGAGCAGGTGGGTCCAGGGCTGCCGTGGACTCGGTTTGGGGAACTTAGGTTTCGTGGCTTCTCGGCTTCTGGGCAGGAATTGCTACTCCAGTCGGAGTTGTAATATTCTGACCACAGAGGCGTCTCTTGGAGGGTCCTTCTTGGGAATGGCTGCTCAGTACTCGGCCATCCTTCCAAGAACACTCAACAAGTGAGTCAAGAGTCTTGAGGCGTTGCTGTACTCTTATTATTATTAACTGTAACGGTGATGTACAGGGGTTACAGTTACAAAACTCAGATAAAGAATTCACTTATTTTTGGACAATATCACCCCTTGCGTTCTCCCAGTTTTCCCCTCCCATCCCCACTCTTAAATTGTATAGTTAATTTTCATATTACTATTTTTAATTATCTGTAAGTAGTTGTACAGAGGACTTACCTTAAACCTTGAGTTTTCTCAGGATGGTAAAGACACATCTGTAGTTCCTCCAGCCTCTGTAACCTTGTATACTAGTAGATTCAAAAAGCACTGTTTTTTGCCTTTAATTTGAACCTTTGAACTCAGTGGTTCATTGTTAGTAGATGGATGAGCTGCCCAATTGGAAGTATTCAAGCCTAATCTACAGGCTCTGAAAAAGACTGTATTTGAGAAGAGTTTTCACAATTAAGTGATGGCAGAAAGGTCAGGATTCAAGTATAGTAACAGTTCTCAGTAAATAACTGGAATGCGGTATTTCTGAGAGGGCCAGCTTGGACCTGAGTCAGAGTGTGTTTTCATGGCTGGCCATCACCACAGCTGCCACCACCATTGCCCTCCCTCATTCAGGGGCCTCCCAGACTGCAGTGTTTACAGACTGTAAGTTGAAAGTTTGGAAAGGGTTGGCTTTGATTCCTGTTTCTGGCACATCTTATTTGCTAGGATTTCTGCATTTCATTTTTGCCTGGTGCCTGAAAACTGTAAAAGCATCTGGGGCTGTTTTCATTGGTCACATTTTAGAACTGGAAAAGATTCCTGTTCCAGTTTCCTAAAGTAAACCACACAGCTGGATTACGGCCACCTTTTATTGGTTTCACCCAAGTTACTTTGATTAACCATCTAAGGCAGAGACTTTGGTTAAGGAAGTGGTACAGTGTGATTTAAAGGTCTTAATTTATTAACTGTGAGAGCAGACTGTTAGCTTCTTCATAAAACCTTTCTATTATGTGACATACAACTTTTTATTAAGGCAGTATTATTATGTTCTCTGGATTACTTGTCAGCTCTCCCATTATTTGTTCCCAGGCCTTGGATTCTTTTGGTTGGAGTAGAGGTAACACCTGTTCCTCACTGCCTTTACTGAAGATATTGTGACCAGGATATAACATACTTGGGTCAAGGTGTTTTATAAATACTTTATAAATACATACTGTTTGTCATATAGAGTCTCTAGTGGTATCTGATAGTGTTAATTCAAAATTTAGAACTTCCTAAATTTAAGGTGTGTGTATATGTGTTTGTGTGTATCAGTGTCATTGTGCCAGTGTCAGTATTGGGGTTTGAACTCAGGGCCTGAGAGCTATCCCTGAGTTTCTTTTTGCTCAAGGCTAGTGCTTTATCACTTGAGCCACAGCTCCACTTCCAGCTTTTTATGAATAGTTCATTGGCGGTAATGAGTCTCACCATGGACTTTCCTGCGGAGGGCTGGCTCCCAACTGCAATTTTCAGATCCCAGCTTCCTGATTTACAGGTGTGAGCCATTAGCTCACCTTATGCCAAAACCTTAAGGTTTTTAATTGAGTAGAAATAGCCTGGGATTTTTATATGGGATGCCTTGGGGAATTAACCTTTTTTTTTTTTTGTCCGTCATGGGCTTGAACTCTGGGCCTGGGCACTGTCCCTCAGCTCTTCAGCTCAAGGTGAGCACTGTACTACTTGAGCTACAGCGCCACTTCCGGTTTTCTGGTGGTTTATTGGAGATAGGAGTCTCACGGTCTTTCCTGCTCGGGCTGGCTTTGAACCTTGATCCTCAGATCTCAGCCTCCTGAGTAGCTAGGATTACAGGCATGAGCCATCAGCGCCTGGCTTACAACTTTTTATGGAAAATTTTTTGGAGGTCAGAGATGATGTTTTTCTGATTTTGTTCCATTACAATGTTCAGCTATAATAGAAGATCTTTGACAGACAAAAAGAATGTTATTTAATAAGCAAAAAAAGGAATGGTATTATAGTATGTTCTTAGAAAGTTCTTTGGAAAGTCATCCAGGAACCTCAGATGATACTGCCTTTTAATTGGTCCAATTTGTCACTTAAAAATAATGGTCTTGCTGGGCGCTGGTGGCTCACGCCTGTAATCCTAGCTACTCAGGAGGCTGAGATCTGAGGATCGCGGTTCAAAGCCAGCCCGGGCAGGAGAGACCGTGAGACTCCTATCTCCAATAAACCACCAGAAAACCGGAAGTGGCGCTGTGGCTCAAGTGGTAGAGTGCTCGCCTTGAGCTGAAGAGTTCAAGCCCCATGACCGACCAAAAAAAAAAACAAAAAAAAAACAATGGTCTTTTTTTTTTTTTTTTTTTTTGCCAGTCCTGGGGCTTGAACTCAGGGCCTGGGCTCTGTCCCTGAGCTGCTTTTGCTCAAGGCGAGCACTCTACCACTTGAACCATAGCACCACTTCTGGCTTTTTCTGTGTATGTGGTACTGAGGAATTGAACCCAAGGCTTCAAGCATGCTAGGCAGGTCTCTACCACTAAGTCACCTTCCCAGCCCAGTCTTTTTTTTTTTTTTTTCCTTTTCTTTGCTCTTTTGGTGCTGCTCCTGGAGCTTAAACTCAGGGCCTGGGCACTGTCCCTGAGTTTGTTTGCTCAAGGCTAGCACTATACCACTTTCTGCTTTTTGGTGGATAATTAGAACTGAATCTCATGGACTTTCCTGGCTGGCTTCAAATTACTATCCTCAGATCTGTCTCTTGAGTACCTAGTGAGATACTCAAGGCACTGGTGAGTCACCAGTGTATTTAGGTTTTTTAGTGCATTATGTTCTCAAGGATGCTTTTAAATGGAAGGAACAAATTATCTGCTATGCTGGACAACAAAATTTTTCTACAGTGCAGCTTAAATTGTGTTTTCCTGCCTCTTTTAACCTAAACTCTGTTTAGATGCTTAAAATAAATGAAGGTCTCAAGTTGAACATAATTCTGAAGCAGTTTGAGTCACACAAAGTGTTTGTTTTTATAATTCTGGGTTATGTACAATATTCTTTTTCCCCCATGCGTTTTATGTACTAGAGACAGGGCTGTATCTGTTCAAGAAGCACAGTGTAAGTTTAAAAATAGTTTTGCTCTGGTTAGTACTGTGGCAGTTGGTTTTCTTGTTGGGGACACTCCCCAGGAATTCAAATTGTGGTTTTGGGAACAAGAGAAAGTTAGGTCTTTATAAATTCTTCAGATCAGCCATTATAATAATGTGTTCCTACTAAATACTTAATATCTACACATTATAGTAATGTGTGGGTATTTGGTTTTGATATCATGACTGTGGTTATACTGGGAATCTGGAATGTAAAAGGAAGTAAGGAAAATAATTTATAGGAATTTTGACAAGATAAAATACTGAAGTAAATAATTGTGGATTTACATAATATAGTAAATAAGTAAAACTCAAAACTATAGAAAGTGGGTTTAAATTACTTTTATACAACCTCCCATCTCTCTCTCTCTCTCTCTTTCTCTCTCTGGTGGTACTGAGTTTAAACTCAGGGCCTCAAGCTTCCTTAAATTTACTTGTTGAAGCTTATTTGAATCAAGCCATTTGAACCATACCCCCAGCTCTAATTTTTAGTGTTTTAAAAATTACTGTAGGGCTGGGAAGGTGGCTCAGTGGTAGAGCGCTTGCCTTGCATGCCTGAGGCCATGGGTTCAATTCCTCAGCACCACATAAGCAAAAAGAAAAAAAGCCGGAAGTGGCGCTGTGGCTCAAGTGGTAGAGCGTTAGCCTTGAGCTGAAGAGCTGAGGGACAGTGCCCAGGCCCAGAGTTCAGGCCCTAAGACCAGACCCTGCCCCCCCCCCCCCCCCGCAAAAAAAAAATTACTGTATTTTTAGCCAAGTGCTGGTGGCTCACACCTGTAATCCTAGCTACTCAGGTGGCTGAGATAGGAATGCCAGCCCGAAGAGGAAAGTTCATGAGACTCTTATTTCCAATAAAACCACCAGAAAACAGGAAGTGGCACTGTGGCTCAAGTGATAGAGCACTAGCCTTGAGCTGAAGAGTTGAGGGACAGTGCCCAGGTCCAGAGTTCAAGCCCCACGATGACCAAAAAAAAAAATTACTGTATTTTTATTATCTTTATGTATTTGTGGAAAGCCCTTACCATTCAACGTGTTAGTTTATAAGTACAGCACATCTTGATCAATGTCCTTTCATCATTCTCCCCCATCCCTCCCACACCAAACCCTCCCTTTAGTTTTTCTAGTTTCATAGGATATGCATTGACTATTAGTGGTTATTTTGAAGATAGGTGGATTGGCCTTAAATTGGTATCCTCTGGATGTCAGCCTTCTGCTTAGGTAGGACTCAGGCATGAGCCACTGTGGCTTAAATCTGCTTTCTGAGTACATTTCACAAATAATTTACATTTCTTCTCTATCTGGCTTATGATGGCCTAGGAACTTGCCCATTGAGGAGCCCATGTGGCACTTTTGGGCACCTGATAGGTAAGAGGCTGGTGGTGTCGGCAGCCTCAGATTTCTCCCATCACTCTGGAAACTGGAATAGTTAAAGATGCCTAGTACAGTGCCCTGTCCAAGTAATGTGTTAGCTGCATTTGACTTTCAGAACTGTGTTCACTGTGTTCGCAATTGTGCAGGACTCCCTTTTAAAGTGTGGCAAAAGGTGGGAATATACAGTGACCCTCCAGTATGCCCAACCCAACCTACTTTAATGCAGCTATTCTTTTTTGTTGTTGTTGTTGGTCGTGGGGCCTGAACTCTGGGCTTGGGCGCTGTCCCTCAGCTTCCAGTCCCTTCCCAGTCCCTAATGCAGCTATTCTTAATAATATCTTGTTCGAAAGTGAAAAGTTTGGAGCTGAGGCTGAAGTCCAGTGGTAGAGTACTTTTCTAGCACTCTAGATTTAATTTCCCCTCCAAGGAAAAAATTCTGAGACACATGTCCTGCTGGGTGAATACCAGAAACACAGCTGTAAGTTTTCAGTCTTCGGCCCACTGGGCCTTACTGCCACTAAACTATGGAGCACATATTGCTCTAGTTTTAAGTCTGATTTTCTTCAGAGATGCATATTTAAAATTTGGCTAAGTTTTAAGATTTTTTTTCTTAGTGTATGTAACTGCTGATTTATTCTAACAGTCTTGAAAATTTAATGTCATACATTTCTGAGTTGGTGTTTTTGTTTTGGCAGACTAGGATGGTGGTTCACACCTGTTATCCTAGCTACTCAGAAAGATTGAGTTTTTTTGTTTTTTTGTTTTGGTCAGTTGTGGGGCCTGAATTCTGGACCTGGGCACTGTCCCTCAGCTATTCGGCTCAAGGCTAGCACTCTACCACTTGAGCCACAGTGCCACTTCTGGCTTTTTCTGCTTATGTGGTGTTGAGAAATCAAACCCAGAGCCTCATGCATGTGAGGCATGCACTCTACCACTGAACCAACTTCTCAGCCCAAGATTGAAGTTTGAAGATAGACAGCTTGGGCAGGGAAGTCTTCAACTCATTCCAGTTGACCCTGTTAGGAAAATGGAGAACGGAAAAGGAATGGTCAGGAATCGATCATCAACAGGTGAGGACTGTTTATTGAGGAACAGCAAGAGACACAGACCTTCCTGTGGGTTTGGAGGTTGTGGCGAAGAGTTGGGAGAGGAATTGGGTTTTTATAGGAGGTCCGAGAAGGAGGCAGGGGTTAATAAAAAAGTCACTAGGTCAAGGAAGGTGGGGGCCTTTCATTTGGGCCTACAATGGGATGTTTACGGCTGGGCTTAGGTGGATTGCTCTGCCTGTACTTCACACATGTTCACACATACCTGGGATTTTGCGGGCGTCTATATAGGCCTGGGACAATAGGATGGGGGCCAATCCTTCAGACCCCCCCAAAAAAAAGCCAGTTGTGATATACAACAGTTTAATAATAAAATTATGTTTAAAAAAAGCAAAAGTGGAGCTGTTGTAGCTTAAGTGTCAAGTGGTAAAATACCTACTAGCCTTGAGCACAAAAGCTCAGGACAGCACCCCGGCCCTGAGTTCAGGCCTCAGGACCAGCTTTAAAGAAAACAAAATGCTTGGAAAAACATCATTGTTTTGTGGTCATTGATCATAGTATACCTTTGGAGAGTTGTGAACAAATTAAAGGACATTTTAGTCATCATCTATGTCTGCCACTAGATTCTACTGTTTAACATCTTTAGATGGTTTGCTCCCACCTTTAATCATTTATTGAAGATAAAATAGGTTTTTGTTTTTGTTTCTTTGAAACAGGAACTGTCATCTGTTCCGGCTTTGTGTAGCATTCTTCCCAGCACTGGGATTAGAGGAGTCACCACACCTGGCCCCCAAAGGCAGTCTCTAGTTATTGTTTGTGAGGCACAACTCTTTAAGGAGCATAGTTATCTCTTAGAGTTTTTCCTCAAATTGTGCCCCTCCTACCCTTCTTTGTTTTTACAGGTCTTGCTATGTGGTCTGGGCCGGCCTCAAACTTGTGATCCTTTTGCTTCAGCATTCTGAGTGCTGGGTTACATGTGTGACACCCTTGAACAAGGTTTGAGTGCTATATTACAGCAGTAGGCATGACAGTCTTTAGGTGAATAGTTGAAGGGCAAATCACTTAGTTTATTCACTTTGCATAGTTTTTATCCTATGCTTCTTTCTACATACTGTAACATCTTTTTTTTTTTTTTTGGTTGGTCATGGGGCTTGAACTCTGGGCTTGGGAGCTGTCGTTTAGCTCTTCAGGCCAAGGCCAGCGCTCTACCACTTGAGCCACAGAGCCACTTCTGGTTTTCTAGTGGTTTATTGGAGATGAGTCTCACAGACTTTCCTGCCTGGGCTGGCTTTGAACTGTGGTCCCCAGTTCTCTCAGCCTCCTGAGTAGCTAGTATTATAGGTGTGAGCCACCAGTGCCTGGCTTTTAGTTTTTTTTTCTTTTTTCTTTTTTTGGGTCAGTCATGGGGCTTGAACTCTGGGTCTGGGTGCTGTCCCTTAGCTCTTCAGTCAAGACAAGTATTCTACCACTTAAAGCCACAGTGCCACTTTTGGTTTTTTGGTGGTTTATTGGAGATAAGAATCTCAGGGACTTTCCTGCCTAGGCTGGCTTTAAACTGTCATCCTTAGATCTCAGCCTCCTGAGTAGCTAGGGTTATAGGCGTGAGCCACCGGTGCCCGGCTGTAACATTGTCTTTTAAAGTTTATGTTTAAACTAATACAGCATAGTACATAAAAGTAAAAGAATGTGCATTTGTATTGTGTATATGGTACCCGTGATGTCTCATTACTTGAGTATGTTGTATAATATTTAATCAGTTTAAACATATCCCTTCAAACATCATTTATAATAAAATTATCCAAAATCTTTTTCTTGAAATACACAAAGCGTTAATCTATCTACAGTCACCTTATGGTGCAGTGGCATGCTGTTATTATTTCAACATGGGAGGGCAAATTCTCTTCATAATACTTTGCATTCCTTTGGCTCTGTGCTCAGCAGTGAGATTGTAGAAAATCACTTTTCCATAATGGCTGTATCAGTTTATCTTCCCACCTGTGTACAGTAGTTTCCTTTTCTTCAAATGCTCCCAGTGCTTGTTTGTACTCTTTTTGGTAATAACCATTCTTACGGAGTGAGATGATGGCTTTTTTGCTTTGTTTTCTTTCTTGATGATTAGTGATGTTGAACATGTTTTCTTACTTTTTGGCTTCTAGTATTATTTTTAGAAATATCTATTTGGAAATATCTATATATTGTAAATGGTAATTTTGGATTTCTGTTTCAGATAATGCACCATTAACATTTAGTATTAATTCTTATTTTGTTTTTGTTTTTACCAGTCCCGAGGCTTGAACTCAGGTCCTGTGCACTGTCCCTGAGCTTCTTTTGCTCAAGGCTAGCACTGTACCACTTGAGCCACAGCACCACTTCTGACTTTTTTCTGTTTATTTGGTACTAAGGACTTGAACCCAGAGCTTCATGCCAGGCAAGCACTCTACCACTAAGCCACATCCCTAGCCCTACTGCTCCTGATTTTGGTTCCCATACCTATTATGAGTCTGTAACAAGCCACTCAGCACATGTTTAATAAATGTTTTGTTCTGTCCTGTATTTTCTTTTCCTTTTCTATTTGGTACCTGACACCTTTGCTTGTTAGCTCTAGTGCTCTACAGCTGAACTGTGCCTCCAACCACTGTTCTGTATTATCTACCTATAAATGTTTCTTTCTTTCTTTCTTTCTTTCTTTTTGTTATTTTGTCTATTTGGTTTTTGGAGGTTTTTTTTTTTTTAGTCGGTCGTGGGGCTTGAACTCTGGGCCTAAGCGCTGTCCCTCAGCTCTTCAGCTCAAGGCTAGCGCTCTACCACTTGAGCTACAGTGCTACTTCTGGTTTTCTAGTGGTTTATTGGAGATAAGAGTTTCACGGACTTTCCTGCCTGGGCTAGCTTTGAACTGAGATCCTTAGATCTCAGCCTCCTGAGTAGCTAGGATTACAGGCATGAGCCACCAGCCCCCGGCTGGAGTTTCTTATATGTTCTGGATCTGAACTCTGTCAGATGGTCTATCTCCTCTGCTGTAGGTTGTTTGTTCACTCAGATTGTCTTTTTTTTTTTTCTTTTGCTATGCAGAACATTTTAGTTTGATGAAATCTCATTTGTTTGTTTTGCTTTTGATTCCAGTGCTTTGGGTTCTTGTCCTAGAATATCCTTGTTATCATGCCAGTGCTCTGAAGCTTTCTCCTTTCTTTGTGTTTTTACAGTAGCTTCACAGTTTCTGGTCTAACCCATTTTGAGTTGATTGCTTTAACTGGTAAGAGATGGTGTCCAGTTTCATTCAGGTGTGGATATCTAGTTTCACCAGTACCAATTACTGAACGGCTTTTATCCCCAGTGAGTCTTCTCAAAAAATTCTCTAGGTCTTCTCTAGGTACATGAATGTACTTGTAGGCTTTTATCTGTTCTTGTAGTCTGTATGTCTGTTTTTGTCCCCTGCACCCTGTTTCAAGTCTGATAGCTTTGTAGTATAGACGTCGAAGGTACTGTTCCATTAAAAATTTTTTTTTTGTTGGTTCCATATGGATTTTAGGATCTTTTGCCCCCTAGTATTTTGAAGAATGTCATTGATATTTAGTCTGTTAGTGCTTTGTGTACCATATGACACTTTCTATTGATTTTTTTTCTCATCTGTATCATGGGATTCCCCCCCTCCCCACAACCATATTTGTTATTGAACTAGTGTCTTTGTACATGTTAATTTTTTAAGAAAAATTCTTGAATCTGCATCAACTTCTTAGTGTTTTGTAATTTTTGCTGTAGAGATTCTTCACTTGGATTAAATTTATTCCCAAATAGAAGTATGTGCATGCGCGCGCGGGTGTGTGTGTGTGTGGGGGAAGGGGAATTATTACAAAATTGCTATATAATTATATAATTGCTTTTTGGACATTGAACTAAAGAAAGTAAGGTAAAACTTGGGTGTTAAGGTTTTTTTGTTTTTTTTTTGTCAGTCTTGGGGCTTTAACTCTGGGCTTGGGTGCTGTCCCTACTCTCTTCAATTCAAGGCGAGCGCTCTACCACTTGAGCCACAGCCTCACTTCCCGTTTTCTAGTGGTTTATTGGAGATAAGAGTCTCATGAACTTTCCTGCCTGGGCTGGCTTTGAACTGTGATCCTCAGATCTCAGCCTCCTGAGTAGCTAGGATTATAGGTGTGAGCCACTGGCACCCGGCTCATCTCTTTGCATTTTTACAAAGAACTTTTGATCCTTGTTCATGACAACAGGTTAGACTCGTGTGCATGCTTGCATTCACCTTCAGAAGACACATTTCTGGTTCGAAGAGTAAATTTTGGTTGGTGAGGAAGCAAGGTCAGTGTGAAAAGCCTGTGCAGAAACTGTTGGACTGCATGCAGTTCAGAGCCTTGCCTTCCTGTAGTAGTGTTGTGACACAAATTACAGCTAAATGTTCTGCCAACTTGTAGAAGTATGCAAGTTAGCACTGGCTTTACACTTACTTGCTCATGGATAACCATCCCCCAGTTGGATAGTGTTCATTACTGGATAGGAGAAACTGGTTATGATAAAGCACTTATTTAGGGACTTTACAATCTGTGTATGGTGGTGCATGTCTGCACTTCCCATATTCTGAAACAGGAGGACTTCAACCTCCAGGCCGGCCTTGGGCTACATCATGGGAGGCAAATAGTGTCTCTTGACTTAAGCTAACTTTGTCAGAGTTTCTTAGGTCATTTATTTTTTTTTTTTTTTTGTCAGTTGTGAGGCTTGAACTCAGGGCCTGGGTGCTGTCCCTGAGCCTCTTTGTGCTCAAGGCTGGTACTCTACCACTTGAGCCACGGTGCCACTTCCAGTTTTTGAGTGGTTAATTGGAGATGAGTCTCATGGGGACTTTTCTTCCAGGCTGGCATCCAACTGTGATCCTCACATCTCAGCCTCCTGAGTAGCTAGGGTTACAGGCGTGAGCCTCCAGTTTAGTCAATTAAGTTAGAAGTGGTTACATTACTAGTATTTATTGTGTCCTCAAAGTAACATTGTGCCCATTATACCCTGTTTTTAGTCTTATAACCTGGGTTTAAAAGTGGATCCGAAATTGTGACACAACCTGGAAGAGAAACATGATAGATACAGTTTTCTTTTTTTTTTCTTTTGGTCATGGGACTTAAATTCTGCCTAGGTGATGTCCTTAAGCTTTTTCACTCAAGGCTAGCACTCTACCACTTTGAGCCACATCACTACTTTGAGGTTTTTTTGGGGGTAAATTGGAGATTAGAGTCTCCCAGACTTTTCTGCCCAGACTGGCTTGAACCACAATCCTTAGATCTTAGCCTCCTAGGATCACAGGCATGAGCCACTGGCATCAGGCATGGTTTTATTTTCTAACCATGTTTTTATAATGTATAGATTGCAGTAACTAGAACTGTGTTTAGTTTCTCTGAGAAGGCAGATATCTGCAGCTGATGCCATGGCTAGTATGTGTAAATATAAACATGTTCTGGGGTGAGGGTATAGAACTATCTAACTTATCTGAGTTAGAGCCAAACTGCTTCCTGTTCACCGATTGAGATCATACCCTCGCATTGTTCTTCACCCATAGGACTTGAGCCCATGTGAACATGGAGAAGATGATCTGGGTGGCTGAAAACCCAGGAGAAATGTCTGCTTAGTCAAAAGATGAAAACATTCTAATCAGAAGTAGAAGACACCTGCTGTGAAGTATCATTAGGATCAATTGTTTTCTCTTCTAGCACAGTTGTTAACCAGAGCAATGACAGTGGCTAGATAGTACTCTATGTCAATAGATCTGTGTTTCCTAAACTTGTTGAAGAAAACTCATAACAGCAGTTAATTGAAGCAATTCCAGTAAATATGTATGCATTCCACAGTCAGATTAGAGGGGAGATGAAATCAAATGAATTAAGTAATTAGAGCTTTTGTTTGTGTTCTTTTATGGACTTTTGATTGGGATCTGATTATTTGAATTGAAATGTAGCCCAGGCTGACCTTGAACTTGTCACCTTTTGTCTTAGCTTCATGAGTATGTGATGTGTAACATCTCAACACATGTGTTGAAATAAGACCAGCACATAAAAGTCAATGATGATAATTCAGGCACCATGGAACAGTTGCCTAGTAATAATGACAAAGTAGAGATCCAGTGTTATGTGTTATTGTATCACAGGGAGGCCCATGGCTTCTGGAGTTTTCTTGGGTATAAATGCCATTTCCTTCTGGGCACTTGTGGCTCATGCCTGTAATCCTAGCTACACAAGAGGCTGAGATCTGAGGATTGTGGTTTAAAGCCAGTCCAGGGAGGAAAGTCCCTGACACTCTTATCTCCAATTAACCACCAGAAAACCAGAAGTGGTGCAGTTGCTCAGCTGGTAGACTGCTTGCCTTGAGGTGAAGAGCTGAGGAACAGCGCACAGGCTCAGAATTGTGAAGAGCTGAGGAACAGCACACAGGCTCAGAATTCAAGCCCCACGACTGATTAAAAAAAAACAAAACACTAAAAACATTTCCTAAAGGCATTTTACACATTTACTACACGAAGCAAACAACTGTGACGGTCAA
This sequence comes from Dipodomys merriami, assembly GCF_024711535.1. NCBI lineage: Eukaryota > Metazoa > Chordata > Mammalia > Rodentia > Heteromyidae > Dipodomys > Dipodomys merriami. The sequence goes on from NW_027204060.1 coordinate 1,522,507, forward strand.
CTACATTTAAAGTTTTATTTATGTAAAAAGACTATTGAGTCATTCTATTTTGCTAGTTAGTTGGAGGTAAGAATCTCAGCTGAGTTTTCCTGCCTAGCCTGGCCTTGGTCTGAGCCTCTTTAGTAGGTTTGATTATAGACCTCAGACTTTTATGAGTGATGCCTCTAAAAATAGTTCTACTATAAAGTTTAGAATACTTTGAATACTACCAAGAAAGAAAAATGTAGCCTGTATTTTGGTGTATGTTATCCTGCACACATGTACTCTTGAATTCCTACACAAGTGGGCTAAAATGAATAGTATTTGGTTGTATATTCTCTTAAGAGGATTTCAGAAGTACACACATATTTTTAATGCTTTTCCTTATGTAAAATTTGAAATGCATACACACATGAAAGGAGAGGAAGTGTGGAAGGAATGAAGAGAGAAATGGAGCCAGGGTAGAGACAACTGAGTTCATTCACCTTGCTGCACTTAGTGCCCTACTACACTCCATATGCATGGTGGTTAAGGGATGCTTGGTTCCACTTATGTCCATGTCTACGTGCTTACAGTCTTCCCTATAAGACACATGTTATAAACTGGTGACAAACTTCCCAGTTGGCTGTGTGTTTCTGGAGCTGGCCGTGGTTCCATTCTGTATGTAGCTGTTTTGTGATTTGTGCTATATTAACACTTGCATGATTATTTGTGTTGTATTAACAACTTGCAGCTGGAGAGTGCTGGAGGAGACCTTAAGGATGGTTGTCACCACTATGAGGGAGCTGTTGTCATTCTGGATGCTGGTGCTCAGTATGGAAAAGTCATAGACCGAAGAGTGAGAGAACTGTTTGTGCAGTCTGAGATCTTTCCTTTGGAAACACCCGCATTTGCCATCAAAGAACAAGGATTCCGGTATGCTTTTGTATGAGGAGATTAAGTTTAGATTGTGTGATATCTGACTTACTATTAATATACTTGAAGACTGAATTTTCTATGAAATTTATGCAGTCATGTTTACAAGAAATACAAAGTTTTCAGTAAAAGTTACCATAATTTTATTTTCAGTCCTAGGACTTGAATTCAGGGCTTAGGCACTGTACTTGAGCTATTTTGCTCAAGGCTAACGTTATCCCTCTTGAGCCACTTCTGGCTCTACTTCTGGCTTTTTGAGTAGTTAATTGGAGATAAGAATCTCATGGACTTTCCTTCTTAGTCCTAAGATCTCAGCTTCCTGAGTAGCTAGGATTATAGGCATGAACTCCAGTGCCTAGATATTACCATGATTTTTGTTGTTGTTGTTGTACAACTTACTTGCTGTTTTATGTTATATAGAGTTTGTGCGTCAGAGTTAGATGTAGTTAGTGAGGTCATTTATTCACGATAAAGCATTAAATTGAAGGAAAATGTACAGATAGTTGGCTAGGACACCTCAGAGAAGAAATCTGGTCTATAATAGTCTCTTTTACTTCTTGTCCCAAGAGACTTGTCTCTAAAGTGTTGTATTTCTCAACTCTCTTATTGATTGTGATGGTACATACCTGTAGTCTTAACACTCCAAAGACTGAGGCATGTAGAATTCCAGGCCAGCGTAGGCCTTTCATACACTGACTCAAAGATAAAACAAAAACAACAGAAGTATCTGGGAAAACCTAGTATGTTGTCAGATTTTTTTTTTTTTTTTTTTGTCGGTCGTGGGGCTTGAACTCTGGGCCTGGGCGCTGTCCCTCAGCTCTTCAGCTCAAGGCGAGCACTCTACCACTTGAGCTACTTCCGTGTTGTCAGATTTTTATCTATAGAAAATCCAGAAATACACATTTTCTATTCCTATTTTAAACACACTGTTCCTATTATTAAACTGTTTTAAACTTGAGTGTAATTTTTGAGAACCAAGTAAGAATGTCAAGAGGCAGGTGAGGAAGATAGACCTGAGTTTGCACCTAAGCCAAAGACGGTTTTTTAGTTTCTAAATCAGCTAACTTACAATACTGCCTGACTGATGAGAGTAGGGTGTAGGGTCTCAATGGGAGGCTTATTTAGGGTATTAAGAGGTTCAAGAATAAAGTTGTTAGTAAAGTTGTTAGTTGGGCACCTGTAATACTAGCTATGCAGGAGGCTGAGATCTGAGGAACTCAGTTCAAAGTCAACATGGGTATGAAAGTCCATGAGACTCTTATTTCCAATTAACCACCAGAAAACTGGAAGTGGTGCTTGGCTCAAGTGGTAGAGCGCTCGCCTTGAGCTCAGGGACAGCATCCAGACCTAGAGTTCAAGCCCTAAAACTGACAGACACAGACACACACACACACACACACACAGAATAAAGTTGTTTAAGAGGAACAGTTAGAATTCCTTTCTGATTCTTCTTTTCATGCACAGTGCTGTTATCATCTCTGGAGGACCCAATTCTGTGTATGCTGAAGATGCCCCCTGGTTTGATCCAGCAATATTCACGATTGGCAAGCCTGTTCTTGGAATCTGCTATGGCATGCAGGTACACTGAACGAAGATGTGCTCTGATGACTTACATTGATGTTTTTTGAAACTCATGCTGCATTGTAGTCTCTCTTTAGTCTATTTAGATATTTAGTGAGATGTTTGTACATAACTGTGAATTGCTGTACTCGTAGGACAGAACAGATCTGTTATAGGGAATCCATGGTAAGGAGTAACTGGGTATTTCCTGTAACAAAACATTGTCCAGGGCTTAAGAGTTGATGTTGCACATCCTCAGTAGCATTTTGTGTTTTACTCTAGCTTTTGGCTTTCTAGCTTACTTTAATGTTGAATATTCAAGATCTGTCAGACAAGTAGAATGTCATTATTAATATCTCCCTCCCTATTCCTTTGGTAGTATAGAGGCTGATCTCAAGGTGTTTGCTTGCTAGGCAAGCACACTGTATCACTTGAGCCATATCCTTACCTCTTTTTACTTATCTTTCAGGTAGGGTTGTTAGCTTTTGCTTTTGCTCATACTAATGTCTTCCTACGTCTGCCTCACACATAGATATTAGTGATGTGTAGCAATGCCTTGTTGTTTGAGATAGGGTCTCACTGGCCTCAGACTTCAGTCCTCCTATCTTTTACAGGCATGAGTCACTGTGTTCAGGACATATGTGCCTTTCAAAGCCATTGGCTTTGTAGAAAGAAGGTAGACTGTGTAGACTCTTAAATTATGTTTAGAGTTAAAACAGTTTAGGTTATCTAATTGTGAACTACAAATTTATTGGGGCAGAAGTGCAGTAGGTTCATTGAGGATGAAAAAAGCATCCAGTGTTCATTCAGTGCATGTGAATGACTGTCCTGCCTGAGGCTGAGACAGAAATTTGGGAGAGAACATGTGTTTCTAGAATACTACTGTGAATGTTTTAAAGAGAGAATGAAGGGAAAGATGAGAATCGAAATGGAAATTGGATGAAATTTGTAGTGACAAGTCTTGTGTTTGATAATGTGAAGGATTTGGACTTTATCCTGTAGACTAGGGATCTGCATGCCAGGTCTGGCCTACTATGCATTTTCCATGAACTGCAAACAAAAATTTTTGTGGCATGTGATGACATTCAAATTTTATTGTCTATAAATATTTTAGTATAATATAAATATCAACAAATTGATTCCTTTCAGTATTGTCTGTGGATGCTTTTGAGCTATAATTGGAAGTAGTATGTTGCCACAGACCCAGTTAGAGAGTTACGAGGTGAAAATATTTATTCACTCTTTTCTATCACAGAAAAACTTAAAAATCCCTGCTGTAGATACTGAAGAGCCTGTGAAGAATATATTCATAGGCTAACACAGTTACTCTCGCATTTTAGTAGATCACATTGGAGAATTTCTAGAATGTGGACTAGAAAATGGACAAGACTGGAGGCAAAGGAACTACTTAGACTCTAGCAGTGTTCCTAAGTTGCTGCAGAAAAAGTTTTATGTCTGAAGTCTTGCATTTGGGAAATACTTAGCAGGTTTCTTTATGGCTAGACATAACTCAAACCTTCATTGTGCCTAAGTAGAGCCTAGAAGGTGTTTTGAATAACTTGCTACTATGAATTACAACCCTGAACATTTACCAAGCCCCAGAGCTGCCTCTGCTGGGCACTGAGTTAGCCTGCATCGTGTGCTTTGACCTCATATATTAATGACATAGATTAATGATGCCTATTGTGGAACACAGTTGTTCCAATCTAAGTTGGGAGTGACTGCATGAATCCATGTTTAACATTTGCAGAGATCTTACATGTAGTTATCTGTTGTGGGAACGTTGGGCATATGTAAATAAATAAGATGGACTATGGAGGGCAGGAAAGAAGAGCTGTTTGTATAAGGGGACAGGGGTGGGGGATTTGGATAGATGTGTTTCCTTGGAAGGCAGATTCCCTGCCTCACCTCTCTGAGACTTAAGCACAGACTTTCACATTGTTTTCATAGAATTTGTTCTTGTCTGAATTAGGTTTTTCATTCTATAGTCTTTGTCTGCTCTGACATTTTCTTAAACTTTAATATGCTTTTAATTAAACTCTAACTTAAGAAGAAAGTTCTGTTCTTAACAAATAAATATGCTCAAGGTTAGCACTGTACCACTTGACCCACAGGACCACTTCTGGCCTTTTTTGAGTAATTTATTGGAGATATGAGTCTCATGGACTTTTCTGTCTGAGCTGGTTCTTTGAATCATGATCCTCAGATCTCAGCCTCCGGAGTAGCTAGGATTATAGGTGTGAGCCACCAGCATCCGGCTTGTATACCACTAAGCCACATTCCCAGTCCTTATAAACATATCTTAATAATTACATACAATATTACTGAGTTACCTATGTTTATCAGACTATGTCTTTTGGGGAAAACATACTGGGTATTTGGAAAGTGAGGAATATGAGTAAGTCAGCATAACAAAATGACTTGAGTTTTTATTTTGATTCTCATTTACCTCAATGGATTTTCTCTTTGAGCAGATGATGAATAAAGTTTTTGGCGGTACTGTACACAAAAAAAATGTTAGAGAAGATGGAGTCTTCAGCATTAGCGTGGATAATACATGCTCATTATTCAGGTATTTTATCTTCAAATGAAGAGGGATGGTAGGAGGTTTAAGTAGAGGTGATGCTATTTTCAAAGTTGGCAGTTCTTTAATTCACAAAATTAAAGGCACACTTGTAGCCACACAGGTGTACTTGTCTTACTTGGTTTTGACTTAAGTGCCCAGAAAGCAAACCAGAATGGTGTGAAGCTAACTAGGAGTAGAAAGACTCATGTGAATCAGCCTGGAAGACTGAGTTGTCTCGGAAGCCTGTCTTATGCTGCCAACATTAAGTTTCTGCTTTTGACTGTTTGGTGAAGAATGATTTTTATATATTATTCTACTAGGTACAGACGAATGGAAAGATCATAGAATTTTTATTCTGACTTTTCTGGTTTTTGTGCCTTCTTACTCTTAGCCAAATCTTGGTTACTAATTACAGTAATAATTTTTATTTTCTTTTTCTTTTTTTAAAAATAATTTTTATTAGCCGGGCGCTGGTGGCTCACGCCTGTAATCCTAGCTACTCAGGAGGCTGAGATCTGAGGATCGCGGTTCAAAGCCAGCCCGGGCAGGAGAGACCGTGAGACTCCTATCTCCAATAAACCACCAGAAAAAAACCGGAAGTGGCGCTGTAGCTCAAGTGGTAGAGCGCTAGCCTTGAGCTGAAGAGCTGAGGGACAGCGCCCAGGCTCAGAGTTCAAGCCCCACGACCGACAAAAAAAAAAAAAAAAAAAAAAAAAAAAATTTATTTTAACCTACAATTTATATCTATACTTTACATACGTAGCTAGAATAATATCAATATTAAAAGACTATTAGATGGAATGTTGTAGTGTAGATATCTCTTAAATTTTGTTAGAAATGTAATGTTAATATTTATTGTTTTGGGAATTTTTCTTTGTGTGGTGGAGCTGCAAACATTTGTTTCAGTTTGTATGGATTTCTTTCTCTGAGATTCAGTTTTCTTTATTGGTCCTATGTAGAATAAATATTCAGGATGGCAGGACTTTTTTCTCTTGATCTACATATAAGATATTTGTGAAGCAAAATAACCTATCCTTCATATGTTCCATTAGGATTTGTTTGTGACATTGCACTTTTGTTTGCTTAGGGGCCTTCAGAAGGAAGAGATTGTTTTGCTCACACATGGAGACAGTGTGGACAAAGTAGCTGATGGGTTCAAGGTGGTGGCACGTTCTGGAAACATTGTAGCAGGTAAAACCAATCTGCAGATTTGATTTAAAGATTTGTCAGAGTAATCATATGAGTCTATATTAGTTACCTTTTGATTTCTCTGTTTTTTAAAAAGACAATAATTGAGAGAATTTAATATTAAAAGTATTATCAGAAGTTAGTGGTTTGGCTTAAAATTGGTTTTAAAATGTTCATCATATTATAAACTTGCCAAACGTAAGTTTGAAAACTGTTCATCTTCCTACAGTATTATGCTTTTAGTGGTCTGGGTTTTTCTAAGCATCCAGCACATTTTGTGAACCAGGGTTAGCAAACCATGATCTACTTATTGTCCTGTAGCCCAATTGTGAATTTCCAGGAACTAAGAATGGTTTCTATATTATTAAAGTGTAAAAACACTACCACCTAAGTCCCACAAGGACATAGAACATTTACTGTCTGCCTCTTTTTTTGTTGGTTGTGGGGCTTGAACTCAGGGCCTAGGTACTGTCCTGAGCACTTTTGCTCAGGGCTAGCACTCTACCACTTGAGCCACAGCATCACTTCGGGTTTTTGGGTTGTTAATTGGAAATGAGTCTCATGAGGACTTGTATGCCTGGGCAGGCTTTGAATGGTGATCTTCTGGTCTCAGCCTCCTGATTACAGACATGAGCCACCTGTGCCCAGCAGTGTCTGCCTCTTTGTAATAACTATTTTATCTTCTGCTTTTTTGAGAAATAAGCATTGGTTTTAGTTTGAGTTCTAGACTTGTTTACATGAATAATGAGTCACAAAAGCTATTGGAAATCTATAAAGGAAAGGCTCTTTTAAAAATATTGGTTGGGGAGGGAAGGGATAGTAGGGGAAAAACAAAGGAGGAAGTAACAATGCTCAATAGGAAATGTACTCATTACCTTACTCATATAACTGTAACCCATCTGTACACTATTTTTACAATAAAAAATTTTTGATTTATTTTTATTTTTTTGTATGCTAGGCAAGCACTCTACCAGTAAGCCACATTCCCAGCCAATAAAACTCTTATTTGTATTTACGCTGGTTCTAGGGCTTGAACTCAGGGCCTGGGTGCTGACTCTGTGCTTTTTTTGATGAAATCTGAGGCTCTTCCACTGGAGCCACACAGCACCACTTCTTTTTGGTGGTTAATTGGAGATAAGAGTTTCATGCACTTTCCTGCTTTGAAACTGGCTTTGAACTGTGATCCTTTTATCTCAGCCTCCTGAATAGCTGGGATTGTGGGCGTGAACCACTGGGGTATAGCAGTAAAGCTCTTTGATTAAAATGTCAAACGAAAATAGTGTAATAGGTGGTTATTTTCTCTATAAAGGTATAGCAAATGAATCTAAAAAATTATATGGCGCGCAGTTCCACCCTGAAGTTGGCCTTACAGAAAATGGTAAGGTGATACTGAAGAATTTCCTTTATGATATCGCTGGGTGCAGTGGGACCTTCACTGTGCAGAACAGAGAACTTCAGTGCATTCGAGAGATCAAAGAGCAAGTAGGCACGTCAAAAGTTTTGGTAAGTTCTTTGTCATCTGTTGGTGTTAAACTTAGGGCAGTAAGGTTGGAACCTAGGGCTGAATTCCTGAAGATGGCTGTTAAGTGTTGTCTGCATGGACTTAAGAACATGCTGTGATGCTTCTGGGCTTTTTAGTTTTATACACAACTTTGGTTCTGCCAGTACTTGTAGGTGGTGATACAGGTGATGGTGTTTCCTTTGTTTTCTTTGATATTTTTTTTCCCTTTTCTTTTCCCTTGTAGGTTTTGCTCAGTGGTGGTGTAGATTCAACTGTTTGTACAGCTTTGCTAAATCGTGCTTTGAACCAAGATCAGGTCATTGCTGTGCACATTGATAATGGCTTTATGAGAAAACGGGAAAGCCAGTCTGTCGAAGAGGCCCTCAAAAAGCTTGGGATTCAAGTTAAAGGTATTTATTAGTGAACTACTGAAAACTTAATGTACATATGGGGCTTGCTTTAATCACATCAAGCCTTGTTACTTAAGTGATGTTATAAATATACTCTCCAATAACTACTGGAGTCAGAGGTATAGAAACAAAAAAGAATTCTCACAGTAAGGCAACATGTACTTCTGCCCGGAAGGGGGGCGCCATTAGCCAAAAATCTGGCAAGCAAGCACACAGCAGGCAGTCTGTCAGCAGTACCTGCCCCTCTGCTCATACTGATTGAGCTTAGGTTCACAATCTGCTTGTGATTGGCTAAATAGGGTAAAAATGTATTTACATTAGGTGATGAAGTAAGATTAACATTTCACAAGTAATGTCAAAACATACCCAGGTCTTCTATTATTTCTCAAACAGTCTGGGGCAGGTCGTAATTCCATCTTGAAAAGAAAGTAGTTTAAAACAAAACTTTAATTTTTAAAAGTGCTTTCTTGTCCTGAAGCAGTTCCTCTTTTCCTTAACAAGAGCCACCAGACTACAGCAGGAATTTTTTTTGTTTTTTATTGTGAAAATACTGTACAGAGGGGTTACAGTTACATGAGCAAGGTAATGAGTACATTTCTTATTAAGCATTGTTGCCTCCTCCTTTGTTTTTCCCCTATCATCCCTTCCCTCCCACTTCCTTAACTACACTCTCCACACGCCCCCTACCCTCCACCCCAATTGTAAAGTTCATTTTTCGACAGTGTCTTGTACATCTCATTGTTGCAGTGGGTCAACCTATATCCCTATTTAAATAATCTGTTTTTTCACTTCCCTTCCCCTCCCTAAATTATACCAATATCAAATACAGTGAAAACAGGGGTTATACCGTGGGGGAGGGACATAGAAAGCAACAAAAAAAAATCACACAGTACCTTATAAATACATTAGAAACAATAGCAAGAAAAAAAAAAAAAAAACCACTTGTGTCCCTATCTTGGGTTCATTTCCCCTAACATCATCTTATCATTTGGAAAGCAGTATGGAGGTTCCTCAAAAGACTCCACATAGAGCTCCCCACTATGACCCAGCAATCCCACTTTTGGGCATTTACTCGAATGATCACAAGACCATACTAAAGCTACCAGCACAACTATGTTTATCGCATCATTATTGACCATAGCTAAGATATGGAACCAACCCAGATGCTCCTCAGTAGATGAATGGATCAAGAAAATGTGGTATATATGCACAATGGAATTCTATGCCTCCGTCAGAAAGAATGACATTGCCCCATTTGTTAGGAAATGGAAAGACTTGGAAAAAATTATATTAAGTGAAGTAAGCCAAGCCCAAAGAAATAAAGGTCCCATGGTTTCCCTTATTTTACAAAGCAGGAATTTTTAAGCCAATACAATGTGATAGAAAAGAGTTTTTGTGGTGGTGGGGGGGACAGTGTAGTTGTGTGAGGTGGGAGGCGAGGGATAGTAGGGGAAAAACAAAGGAGGAGGCAACAATGCTTGATAAGAAATGTACTCATTACCTTGCTCATGTAACTGTAACCCCTCTGTACAGTATTTTCACAATAAAAAACTTTTTTTTTTTTTTTAATTTTTTTATTGTAAAGATTCTATACAGAGGGTTACAGTTACATGAGTGGGGTAATGAGTACACTTCCTCTTGAACATTGTTACCCCCTCCATTGTTTTCTCCCTACCATCCCCTCCCTCCCTCCCTTCCCCAAGGTTCTTTTTTTTTTTTTTTTTTTTTTTGATTGTGATTAAGTGATTACTTAATTTCCGGAAATTCACAGTATTGTGGAATAATGATGCTCATTTAAAGTCACACGTTCATTCTAACTTTCCTGGAGCAAATTGTCTATCACAGTCTGTAATATATAACGGTGTTCATATGTTATATACCACACACGTGATCAGCAGCATGGGGATATTTAGTAGTGGTTCAACCAGATGAGTGGGAGTTCTTTGTTTCTTAAGTCCTGTTAGTTTTGTCATATCACCTAACATTTTGGATTTATCATCCGCTTATCAGGGAGACCATGTACTGTTTGTCTCTTCGTTCTTGGCTTACCTCGCTCAACATGATTCCTTCTAGCTCCATCCATTTCCCTGCAAATGCCATTATTTTGTCATTTCTAATGGCTGCATAATATTCCATTGTGTATAGATACCACAATTTTTGGATCCATTCATCTGTGGTGGGGCATCTAGGTTGTTTCCATATCCTAGCTATTGTGAACAGTGCTGCAATAAACATGGAGGTGCACGTGTCCTTGTATATTGGTTCCTGTTGTTCAGGGTAGATGCCTAGAAGTGGTATGACTGGGTCGTAAGGGAGGTCAATCTTTAGCTTTCTAAGGACCCTCCAGACTGCTTTCCAAAGTGGTTGTATGAGTGTACATTCCCACCAGCAGTGTAATAGCGTTCCTCGTTCTCCACATCCCCTCCAGCATTTGTCGTTGGCTGATTTGTGGATGTGGGACATTCTGACTGGGGTAAGGTGGTATCTCAGGGTTGTCTTTATTTGCATTTCCTTCACCACCAGGGATGATGAACATTTCCTCATGTGTTTCTTTGCCATTTTTATTTCTTCATTTGAGAAGTCCCTCTTTAGTTCCCTTGCCCATTTAGTAATTGGTTTGTTAGGTTTGGGAGGGATTAGTTTCTTGAGTTCCCTGTATATACAGGATGTTAACCCCTTGTCTGATATATTGCTGGTAAATATTTTTTCCCAATTAGTTGGTTGTCTTTCTAGCTTGGTTGCGATAGCTTTATCTGTGCAGAAGCTTTTTATTTTAAGGTAGTCCCATTTGTCGAGTCTCTCTCCAATTTGTTGTGACCCTGGGACTCTGTTCAGGAAGTTCCTTCCTGTGCCTATTAGTTCAAGTGTCTCTCCTACTCTGTCCTGCAGTAGTTTCAGAGATTCAGGTTTAATGTTAAGGTCTTTAATCCATTTTGAGTTGATGTTGGTGCATGGTGATAGGCTGGGGTCCACTTTTAGTTTTCTGCATGTGGCTGCCCAGTTTTCCCAGCACCAGCGGTTGAAGAGGCTGTGTTTCTTCCATTGTATGTCTTTGGCTCCTTTGTCGAATATCAGCTGGCTGTAGGCCTGTGGATTTATTTCTAGATCTTCTATTCTGTTCCATTGGTCTTCGGGTCTGTTTTTGTGCCAGTACCATGCTGTCTTTGTTATTATAGCTCTGTAGTAGAGTTTGAAGTTCGGCATGGATAGCCCTCCCATATTGTCTTTATCCCCTAGAATTGTTTTGGCTATTCTAGGTCTTTTGTTGTTCCATATGAATTTTTGGACTGTTTTCTGTATTTCAGAGATGTACGTCATTGGGATTTTAATAGGAATTGCGTTGAATTTGTATATTAGTTTTGGAAGTATTACCATCTTTACTATATTAAGTCGGCCTATCCAGGAGCATGGGAGGTCTTTCCATTTCCTAGTGTCTTCTGCAATTTCTTTCTTTAACTTTTTATAGTTCTCATTAAATAGTTCTTTTACATCTTTGGTTAGGTTAATTCCTAAATATTTTATTTTTCGGGAGGTTATTGTGAATGGGGTTGCTCCCTTTATTTCCCTCTCTTCCTGTACATTATCAGTGTATAGGAAGGCAACTGATTTTTGTGGGTTTATTTTGTATCCTGCTATTTTGCCAAAGTGATTTATGATTTCTAAGAGTTTGGGGATGGAGTTTTTGGGATCTTGGAGGTATAGTATCATGTCGTCTGCAAAAAGGGATAGTTTAACTTCTTCTTTTCCTATGCGGATCCCTTTAATGTCTTTTTCTTGCCTTATTGCCCTGGCTAAGGGTTCTAGGACTATATTGAAGAGGAGTGGAGACAGTGGGCATCCTTGCCTTGTTCCTGATTTTAGGAGAATTGGTTGTAGCTTTTCCCCATTAAGTATAATATTGGCTATTGGTCTGTCATAAATGGCTTTTATTGTTTTTAGAAATGTTCCTTCTATTCCTATTTTCTCCAGAGCTTTTAGCATGAATGAATGTTGAATTTTGTCAAAGGCCTTTTCTGCATCTGTAGCGATAATCATGTGATTCTTGACCTTGGCTCTGTTGATATGTTGGATTACATTTATTGACTTACGTATGTTAAACCATCCCTGTGTCTCTGGGATGAAGCCTACCTGGTCATAGTGAATTATTTTTTTTATGTGTTTCTGGATTCTGTTAGCTAGAATCTTGTTAAGGATCTTTGCATCTGTGTTCATCAAGGAGATTGGCCTGTAATTCTCCTTTTTGGTTGGGTCTTTGCCTGGTTTGGGGATGAGTGTGATATTGGCTTCGTAGAATGAGTTTGGGATAGCTCCTTCCTTCTCTGTTTCTCTGAAGAGCTTGAGGAGTATGGGTATTAGTTCTTGTTTGAAGGTCTTATAGAATTCTGCTGTGAATCCATCTGGTCCTGGGCTTTTTTTTGTTGGAAGACTTTTGATAGCTTCCTGTATCTCATTATAGGATATTGGCTTATTTAATTGGTTAACTTCTTCTTTGCTCAGTTTGGGCAACTTGTATTTCTCTAAAAATGCATCCATTTCTGCCCGATTTTCTTCCTTTAGAGAGTATAGCTTTTGAAAGTAGTCTGTTAGAATTGTTTGGATATCTTGGGTACGTGTTATGATGTTTCCCGTGGCATCCCTAATCCTATTAATATGGGTTTCCTCTCTTCTTTTTTTAATTAATCTAGCCAATGGGCCATCAATTTTGTTTATTTTTTCAAAGAACCAGCTTTTTGTTTGGTTTATTTTGGTTATGGTTTTCTGATTTTCTAATTGGTTAATCTCTGCTTTTAATTTGGTTATCTGGCTTCTTCTAGTAGCTTTAGGTCCCATTTTTTCCTGTTTTTCTAGCTGTTTTAATTGCAACATGAGATTATTTACTTGGTCTGTCTCCATTCTCTTGATGTGGGCACTGAGGGCAATAAATTTGCCCCTCAGGACTGCTTTTGCTGTGTCCCACAAGTTTCTTTGTGAGGTGTTTTCATTTTCATTGAGTTGTAGGAAATGCTTTATTTCTTCTCTGATCTCTTCTGTTATCCAGGCATTGTTAAGGAGTGTGCTGTTCAATTTCCATGTATTGGAGAAATTTCTGCGGTATGCTTTGTTATTGAGAGCTAGCTTGATTCCACTGTGGTCAGATAGGATACAGGGGATTATGTCGATCCCTTTGTATTTGCTTAAGTTCCTTGCATGAACTATGATATGGTCTATTTTGGAGAAAGTTCCGTGAGCTGCTGAGAAGAATGTGTACTGTGTTGTTTTAGGGTGAAATACTCGGTAGATGTCAGTTAATTCCGCTTGCAGTATGGCCTCTCTTAATTCGGTAGCTTCTTTGCCAATCCTCTGGTTGGTAGACCTGTCCTTTGGTGAGAGTGGTGTGTTAAAGTCTCCTAGTATTATCGTATTGGGATCTATTTTATTCTGTAAGTTTGAGAGCATTTGTTTGACATATCTGGGTGCACCAATATTTGGGGCATATAAGTTGATGATGGTTATATCCTCCTCTTGGATTGTTCCCTTTATTAATATGTAGTGTCCGTCCTTGTCTTTCTGTACTGATTTTAATGAAAAGTTTATTTTGTCAGATATCAGGATAGCTACACCTGCTTTCTTACTGGGGGCGTTTGATTGGTAGATCCTTTTCCACCCCTTCACTCTGAGTTTGTTTGTATGTTTGGCTGAGAGGTGGGTCTCCTGAAGGCAACAGATGGATGGGTCTTGTTTTCTTATCCAGTCCTCAGTTCGTTTTCTTTTAATTGGCGAATTCAGCCCATTTATATTAAGAGAAAGTATAGAGAGATGCATTGTTGTCCCTGCCATTCCGTTTTCCTAAGTTTTTCTTTTTTCCTTTCCTCCTGTGCTTGCTCAGTTAGACTTTGAGTAACGCCTGTTTGGGGCAGGCCCCAGTTCCTGGCTGCTTTCTTCAGGTTGTGTCCCCCCTCTTAGAATTCTTTGTAATGCTGGCTTAATGTTTATGTATTCATTTAGTTTTTCTTTGCTATTAAAAGTTTTCAGTTCTCCATCAAATGTGAATGCTAGCTTTGCCGGGTAGATCAGTCTGGGTTGGCAGTTATTGGCTCTCAGGGCTCGTATGGTGCTTTCCCAGGCTTTTCTTGCATTCATTGTTTGTGTGGAGAGATCTGCAGTAATTCTTATTTTTTTCCCATTGTAGTATAGCTCCTTCTTCATTTTTGCTGCATGCAGGATTGTTTCCTTATTATTCAGATCTATCATTTTTACTATAATGTGTCTAGAAGTGTTTCTCCTGGGGTCTTGCTTGTTGGGTGTTCGATAAGCTTTTGTGATGTAGTTAAGATGGTCGTTTTTGAGGTGGGGAAAATTTTCATTGATTATATTGTTAAATAGGTGGTGCATTCCCTTGCTCTGGAATTCCTCACCTTCGTCCACTCCAATTATGCGAAGGTTAAATTTTTTAGCATTATCTGCTTGCTCTTGAATATCCCTTTGGTTTAATTTGAGTAATTTTTCCATATCTGTCACTTTTTGGTCCAGTTGGTGTATTCTGTCTTCTGTATCTGACACTCGACCTTCCATTTCATTCACTCTGTTGACAGTGGCTTCTATTGTGGTTTGCATGGAGGAAATGGATCCCTTTATGGATTCAATGTTGGTTCTCAGAGTACTGATCTCACCTCTCAATGAGGTATGCATTACCTCTAATTTGGCGTTTATCTCACTTCTTACTGAGGTTTGTGCAGCTTCTATTTTTGCATGCATCTCTTGTTTGATACCCTGTATCTCTTTGGATAGTTCATCCTTGTGCTCTTTCAATTTCTGATCAATTTCTCGCTTTATTTCTTGAGTCATTGCCTCCAGCAACCCTTGGAAGTAGCCTTTGTCTTCCATTCCTGCTTTGCTCCCACTGGGGCTCTCCCCTGTGTGGCTGCTGGCTTTTGAGGTGAGCTTGCTGTCCTGGGTGGTAGTAAACCTTGTGATTTTTCTCTGTGATTTTCGCATGGAGGTTCAGGAGACTGCTCTTCAATTTTGTTTTGGTGTGTCTGTCTTTGCTTGGTTGCTGATTCTGTATTGGTAGAGAGAGTCTGTGCCTGATCTGGGTTCTGTTGGGAGCCTATTTCCAGCTGCTATTCTGACTTACTTAGGATTCTCAGCTCTCTGCTGTAGATTGCTGGCAGTTCCCGCCTTTGGAAGGGTTGAGCAGCCTAGACTGCTTGTGTTTGCTCCTACGGGTGCTCTTGTGAAGAACAGATGCTCTGGATGCACTCTCCCAAATGCTGGAGTCTGCTATGGGCTCCTGATGTGTTTTTGTTTGTTTGTTTTGGGCTGGTTGTGGGCTTGAACTCTAGGTTTGGGTGCTGTCCCTCAGCTTTTCAGCTCAAGGCTGGCACCCTACCGTTTGAGCCACAGCACCACTTCTGACCCTTTTTGCTTTTGTGATGCTGAGGAATCAGATCCAGGGCCTCAAACATCCAAGACTATCACTCTATTGCTGAGCCGCCTTAACAGTCTGAGCTCCTGCTTACTATCAGGTGCTGGCAGCCTGTGTTGCCCAATTCCCAGTCTAGGGTATATGGGTGGAGTTTTGGTGGGGTTTGGGCTTCTCTTGTCCTGGGCCTCCAGGTCTTTTGTTGTCACAGGCGTGCTTCCCCGGGGAGTGTTGTTTCCTGGCTTTCTCCCCTCTGTTGAGGCGTATGCTCAGCTTTTTACTTCAATTGGGAGGAGTTGGTTGTGTTGTTCAGGCGCCGGATCCCGGGCCTGGTTCCGGCCCCAGCCTGGAGCGCGCTTGTTAGGCCTGTGCTGATGTGTATACCACCTAGGTTATGCAGCCTGGAGCGCACTCGTTAGGCCTGTGCTGATGTGTATACCACCTAGGTTATACAGCCTGGGGGACACAGTTCAAATTTCTTCTACTGTTGGTAGTCTTGACCCAGGGGCGCTGTTCCTGGCTTGGGCATTTAAGCTCCCTTCCAGGGGTGCTCTTGCTCTAGCCTGGCCAGCTGAGTGTGCTCCACGGGCTGGTGGAGCTCTCAAACAGTTCCCAGTTTTAGTGGGTCCTGTGGTCCGGGTGTTGGGGTAGGGAGTCTAGGTCAGGGTCTGGGGATTCCCTCCAGCTCTGGTCTCCCTTGAGGGATACACTTCCCCTGTGGGGTACTCACCCTGGAGCTGGTTGTTTCTGTGTGGTGTAGGTCGTCAGTTGTTGTTGCAATCCGGGCTGGGTTGGGCGGTGGTGGCTCTGTGTGATTCTTTTCTGTCTCTGCCTCTGTCGAAGCTGTCGGGTCAAGAGTGTCCCCGCTCAGACAGCTTCTTCACGGTACCTCTGGGGCCCGAGTGGCCCCGCCGGGTCGTTGCGATCGTGATCGGGCGGGCGGGTGGGTGGTCTGCAGACAGTTCCCTTTGCGTGCTGCTGGCGGTTTTGGCGGGATGGAACCTTTCTGCTCTGGTGGAGAGTGCCGGGTCGTTGCGATCGCGATCGGGCGGGCGCGCTGCTGGTGCCGAGGGGCTTTGGCGGGATGGAGCCTCTCTGCTCAGGTGGAGAGTGAGGGGTGGGGGTGGGATCCTCGTGGAGACTCCCGGCTGGTAGGCTTCTCTGTTCCTGGCGATCCGCTGTTCTGTAAACCAGTACCTGGTGATCTGAAAGCGGCCCCCTGTGTCTCTGCTGTGTCTCTTGGGGCTCCCGCAGCCCCCGCCGGGCCGGCTGGCCGGCGGCTTGGCGCACTGCCGCGCGGCCAGTAAAGGTTGGGGGAGGGGTCTTCGCTTTTCTTCTGAAATTCTTCTTTTCCTCTGTTTCTTTTTTGTTATTCTCCGCCTCTGGTTTTTCTCTGAGTGTTCGTCTTTTTGTTGTTGTCGGTCTCTTGGGGAGATTAAGCGTTGGAGCTCGAACTCTCTTTTTGGTTGGAGAGAGCTGTGGCGTTTCCCTACTGCCCCGTCGCCATCTTGGTCCCCCCTCCAATAAAAAACTTTTTATAAAAAATTAAAAAGTTTTTCTCACAGTGAGCACATTATCTTAACAAATTGCATTTCTCAATAAGCTTACAGCAGAAAATACTTTGAACTTTTGAATTGTAATTTCCTTTTTTTTTTTTTTTTTTGGTGGTCGTGGGGCTTGTACTCTGGGCCTGAGCGCTGTCCCTCAGCTCTTCAGCTCAAGGCAAGCGCTCTATCACTTGAGCTACAACGCCACTTCCTGTAATTTCCTTTTGTCCAAGACAGGTCCTAATAAAAAAAAATTGTGCTGAGTGCTGGTGGCTCACACCTGTAAAATCTGGCTACTCAAGAGGCTGAGATCTGAGGATCACGGTTCAAAGCCAGCCTGGGCAGAAAAATATGTGAGGCTCTCATCTCCAATTAACCACTAGAAAACCCGAAGTGGTGCTGTGGCTCAAGTGGTAGAGCGCTTGCCTTGAGCGGAAGAGTGCAAGGACAGTGCCCAAGCCCAGAGTTCAAGCCCCATGACCGACCAAAAAAAAAGAAAAAAATTTGCTATTGTGATTATTACTACTGTTACACTTAAGTTGGTAAATCACCCTTTTCCAGCTACTATTGTATTCTCTTCTAAAGTTATCTTCCCTCTCTTGTTTTATACCTGCACTTGTGCACACAGCTACCAACACCCTTCTCCAGCAGTCTGAATATACACGGTATACACCTTATTATATAGACAGGCTTATATGGAGAAGGCAGATTGGAAGTCTAGTCAACCAGGTGTGGAATGTGCCCCTGTAATCCCAGCTACTTTGGTGGTGGAGGCAGGAGGATGGATCATTTTTGCTCTGGAGTTTGGGACTGTCCTGAGTAACATGACAGTCTTTAAAACTAATACCTTTTTTTTAAAGGACAATAGTAATAAGACCTTAGATCTGAGTGTATGTGTACGTGCATGCATGCATGTAGGTCCTGAGGTTTGAGCTCAGGGTGTGGGCATTCTTCCTGAGCTTTTGTGCCGAAGGCAGCTAACACTCTACCAATTGAACCACAGATCCACTTCTGGCTTTTTCTGAGTAGTTTATTAGGGATAAGAGTCTCATGGACTTTTCTGCCTGGGCTGGCTTCAAACCACAGTCTTAAAGATCTCAGCCTCCTGAGTAGCTAGGATTACAGGCATGAGCCACCACTGCCCGGCTGCATGTTCTTTATGTATTTTGACTTACTCCTTCTAGCATAAAGAAATGAAATAGTTTCTAACTTGTCTGCCATCTCTCCCAGTGATAAATGCTGCTCATTCCTTCTACAATGGAACAACTACTTTGCCAATATCAGAGGAAGACAGAACCCCACGGAAAAGAATTAGCAAGACATTAAATATGACTACCAGCCCTGAGGAAAAAAGGAAAATCATTGGTGATACTTTTGTTAAGGTACTTTGAGTGTCCTCAAGAGTGAGATATATACATATATGTATATATATGTGTGTGTATATATATACATATCTGAATTTTTTTAGTAGTTTTATTGTATACTATATCAAATAACAGAATTGCCATTTTGATTTGTGTGTGTGTGTGTGTTTGAGACTTTTACTATATATTGTTTTTGTATATTGACAAATAAGGAATTTTTTTTTTGGCCAGCCTGGAGCTTGAAAGGGCCTGGGCTCTGTCCCAGAGCCTCTTTGTGCTCAAGGCTAGCGCTCTACCACATGAGCCACAGCACCACTTCTGGCTTTTTTTTTTTTTTTTTGAGTAGTTTGTTGGAGTTAAGAGCCTCATGGGGACTTTTCTGCCCAGGCTGATTTCAAAACTCAATCTCCAGATCTCAGACTCCTGAGTAGCTAGGATTATAGGTATAAGCCACTGGTGCCCGGCTCAGGAACTTATGTTTTAAAAGAATGTTGCTAAGCTATTGTTTTAGTTGCTTTTAATAATATGTTTTCAGTTGATACTGGTCTCTGCCCATGGGAATTTCAGTGGCTATAGATTTCAATCTCATGAAGGAATGTTTGCTAACTTTTTAGAATCATGTAAAAGCATGTCTTCTTAGGAATTGATTTTAGAGTTTGGTGGATCTAATTTCCTTTTGGGGTTGCAAATGGCCACTGAGAAATTGCATTGGATATATGAAATGCTGCTGTTTCCTGAGGGTTCAACATTAGTCTTCTGTTGGTTCTAGATTGCCAATGAAGTGATTGGAGAGATGAATTTAAAACCAGAGGAGGTGTTCCTTGCTCAAGGCACTTTACGGCCTGATCTGATTGAAAGTGCATCCTTAGTTGCAAGCGGCAAGGCTGAACTCATCAAGACACACCACAATGACACAGAACTAATCAGAAAGCTGAGAGAAGAGGTAAACATCTAGGAAACTTCCACAAAGGAGTTTTCCTCTTCCTCCCTCCCATATCCACCACCAAGCAGCTCTCACCACCTCTTGAGTTTAGAACACACAGAGGTACTTCACACCCATCAGCAGATACTCTTCATCCTCTGTTCTCACCTGCATTCCCCTGCTTGCCCTGAGTAACCACCGTCTGCTAATTGATTTTTGTCTATATTTTTACTCATTCTGGACATCCTTTATGTAATGGGTACATACTCATGACTGTGGTTCTTAACGCTTACTGTATTCTCAGGGTTCCACTACATTGCAGAAATTGTTTTCATTGCCAAGTAATATTCATTGTGTGGACATACTGCATTTTATTTATCCACTCATTACTGGACATCTGGGTTCCCACTTTTTTACTTTTAACACTTTTTGACTACCTTAAGTACATTATATAAGTAGAATCCTGCAGTATTATTTTTGTGTGACTGGCTTATTTTACTTAGCATAATGTCCTTAGGATTCATCCATGTTGTAGTATATGACAGAATTTCTTTCCTGTTAATGACTGCCGAATAATGTAACATTGTGTGGGCATAAACTATTCATGAATGAACATGTGGATTGCTTTCACTTTTTGAATGTTTTGAATAGTGATTCATACATATATTATTCCATGTCTGTTTCCAGTTGTTTTTTTTGGGGGGGGGGGGTGTCAGTTGAACTCTGGGCCTGGCTGCTGTCCCTGAGCTCTTCAGCTCAAGGTTAGTGCTCTGTCACTTGAGGCACAGTGCCACTTTTGGTTTTCCAGTGGTTAACTGGAGTCTCACGGACTTTCCTGCCTGTGTTGGCTTTGAACTGTGATCCTCAGATCTCAGCCTTCTGAGGAGCGAGGTTTACATGTTTCTAGTTCTTGAGTACAGAGCAGGAGGCAAATTGCTGGATCACATGATAGTTCTACTTTTAGCTCTTTTGCTGTTTTCTATGGCAGTTGTATTGTTTTGCAGTCTAACCAATAGTACACAAAAACTTCATTTCTCCACATCTTATCATTTACTATATTTATTTGAATGATAGTTTTTTTAATGTGTGTGTCATTTAATTGGAGCCACCCCAGTGGCTGTGAAGTAGTAGTATCTTTGTTTTTCTTTCTCTCTTTCCCCCTCCCTCTCTCCCCTTCTTCCCTCCCTCTCCTGTCTCCTCTCTCGCCTCTTTCTCCTCTCTACCTCCCTTCTTCCCCTTTTCTCTTCTCTCTCTGTCTTTTTCTCCCCTCTCCTCTTTTTTCTCTGCTCTATATCTCCTCTCTCTATGTATCTATATTTCTTCTCTATATCTATCTGTGTCTATCTGTCTGGTTTTTGTTTTTGTTTTTTTTTGACACAGAGTAGTTCAGACTGGCCTGGAACATGATATGTAGCCTAGGTTGGATTTGAACTTGCCGTTCTCCTGCCTTAGGCTATGTGCTGGAGTTATAAGTACATACCACCATACCCAGTCTGACATTTGTTGAAGGAAAATAATAATAGGGAAAGTCAGTCACTTACTGCCCTTTGTTTTTGAAGCCATTTTGATGGCTAGCTTGTGTTGGTTGACCTTTTTGTCTCTTACAGGGAAAAGTAATAGAACCTTTGAAAGATTTTCATAAAGATGAAGTAAGAATTTTAGGCAGAGAACTTGGACTTCCAGAAGAGTTAGTTTCCAGGCATCCATTTCCAGGTAAAAAAAATAGATTGGATTTTGTTGACTTGTCTTTAGCCTTTCATGATAATTCAGTCCAGACAGTTTTGAATGATGTATCATTTTGAAGAGTCTGTAACATGAGAGAAATGAAGGATAGGGAACAAATTTTCCCTTTGGTGAGTCATGGGGCTTGAACTCAGGAAATGGGTGATCTATCTCCCTGAGTTTTTTCACTCAAAGCTAATGCTCTACCACTTTGAGCCACAGGGCCACTTAAAATTTTTCTGGTAGTTGATGGAAGACCAGAGTCTCATGGACTTTGCTGCCTGGGTTGGCTTTGACCTGGGATCCTCCGATGTCAGCCTCATGAGTAGCTAGAATTACAGGCATGAGCCACCAGCACTGGGCTTCTTTTGATTTCCTACTGTATGTTCATCATTTTGTCCTCATTTTCCATTGTATTTAGATATTATACAGTCCATAGGGGTTTGGTATATAGATGAGAAACCAAAGAATAGATACTTTTTAATATCATTACTAAAAGATTCTTAGAGCTAGGATTTATGTGTTCTTCTGTTTTATGTATCAGGTTGTATCTCCAAAACATTAGAAATATACCCCCCTCCACACTTGGTTGTGCTTAAGCCATAGTCCTTCCTCACTCTCTTGAGTAGCTGAGACTATATGTATGTACCACTGTACCTGGCCTAGTACTTTTTAAGATTTTTTTCTATGTCTGGTTTGAAGGAACAAAGCATTGCATTTGTGTATACTTTACACCGTTCTCTGTATCTATATCATGAACAACAACAACAAAGATTAAAGTCATCTACTGATAGAAAAAATTGAAAGTTGAGACTAAGGGTCTTAAAGTGTTTTATTTTGAGCTTGGCAAGACTTGAACCTCAGATTTAGCAGTATAGTACTTAAGTGATGATGAGGATGGTCCAATTAAACTAAAAACATAGTAATAACTAACGTTTTTAAAACACTTAGGCACTCTGCTTTGGAAAATATTGTCATATATTATTCTCATAGTAGAAGCTGGTCTTGTTCTGTTTTTCAGGTGAGGAAATTTATGGATCAGACTAATTTGCCAAGTTACACAGAATAGAAGGTGTAGAGATGGGATTATATTTCTAGTAATTGGATGTCTGCTGTGAATCATCATGCTTCCCCTCCCCCCAAAACAGTGTAGCATTGTGGAATCTAGAGGTGTAAGATCAGTCCTTGGTGTGTGTGCTGGCGAAGGATGGTGGGAAATGTTGGGAGGGGGAGGTTACTGTGTGCTGAGCTTGGTCATCATTTCAGCTAGGCTTCTATGCATTCGACATCCATCGGGCTTTCTGCCATCTAAGATTTCATTATTTTCCTTTAAAAACTAACCTTAAGCTCTCCATCTCAAGATGAACAATGAGACTGGGGACAGTTAACTGATATGGCTCGCATTTGCCTGTAATCAGCCATTTCCTGTATGGCAAAGTAGTGATTCCAGGTTTTCTAAGATTACTACATATCAACTGTTAAGGACTTGGTAAAATATATGTACTGGTTTGTTGATATATTTTCTTAAATAGCATAGGGTAGCTCATTATACTTTTTTGTGTGTATACTTTTTTGTGTGTATATTATAAAAAATAAATTGGCATATGTAACATGATTTTAAAATAATACGTAACAAAATTAGGAAGTAGAAGGCATTGATACAGAGACACTTGAAGTAATGTTTTAAAATATTTTGAGTAGGAACCCAGTAGTTACATTTGAAATTAATACTTTGTTTACAATGGGGAGGTTTGTTTTGGATTGAACCCAGGTCTGTGCTATACCTCTGAGCTATACCACTGGCTCCGAGCTGAGATACAGATCAGTGGTGAGGCCTTGGCCTTGATCCATAGCACCCTATAAACACTTTTGGATGGCAGATAGATTTTAATTTTGTAAGGATTATGTTTTGAAAGTGACATTTTCTGTTAGTTTTCTGGTGTTACTCTAATTTCAGGTCCTGGCCTGGCAATTCGAGTAATATGTGCAGAAGAACCTTATATTTGTAAGGATTTTCCTGAAACCAACAACATTTTGAAAATAGTAGCTGATTTTTCTGCAAGCGTTAAGAAGGTAATCATTTGACACATCTAATAAGTGAATGGAATACTTCTGCACTGCTTTACTTGCAAATTTGTTAAAATTTCATGATTGGAAAAGTCAAATTAGTAAACCTTAATATGACTGAAGAAAATATGTTGCAGAGACTGAAATGAAGACTTCTCTTTCCAGAAAATCTGGATATGTCCTATATGCCTAAAAAATAATAGAGGTAAACTGCTTTCAAACCTGCATTATGTATGGGGGATTCTGGGAGTTAGGGAGGAGCTGAAGTACCAGTTGTAGAGCACAGCTGTCTGTCCTCACCTGTGTGGCCTTGGACTGCTGAGCGGCTGGACTTGACTCGTGGTTCTTCTCAGGGGCCGCACTCGAGCTACACACTTATCAGAAGAGTGGTCAGTCAGAGTGGCAGGGCAGTCACTTTTGACCTATGTGTTCTGAAAACTGCAAGCTAAGAAATATACAAGAAAAGTAGAAATAAAAGGCATTGATAATACAAATATATATACATAAAAGTATATAAGTACAAATAAAAGTACACTACTAAAAATGACTGAGTAGATATGGAATGAAATTAATAACTGAAATTAACCATAGTTGGAAAGAGAGCCATGGGCTCAGAGGTAGATGTGAAGACCTTATCTGGAAATGAGGGTCAGTTGTCAGAAAGAAAACAGTATAGAGCCAAGCGCTGGTGGCTCACGCCTGTAATCCTAGTTACTCAGGAGGCTGAGAGCTGAGGATAACGGTTCAAAGCCAGCCTGAGTAGGAAAGTCTGTGAGACTCTTTATCTCCAGTTAACCACCAGAAAACTGGAAGTGGTGCTGTGGCTCAAGTTGTCGAGTACTAGCCTTGAGCAAAAGAATCTCAGGGACACAGTCCCTGAGCCCTAAATTTAAGCCCCAGCACTGGCAAGAGAAAGGAAAAATGAAAATGGTGTGTGTAAAAGAGCTTCAAGCAGGAATGAGAGGTCAGCTTTAACATCTGTCTAGGGAATAGTAGGTCAGTAAATAAATTTGTCTAAGCAGGTAAAAGATGACACCTAGGATTCATTTTACATGACGCAGGCAGGCTGAGGGGAAGATGATGACACCTGGCTGGCATATCTTAGTGAAATTACAGAGTGTCAGAGACAACATGGCTACAGAGAAATGATGGAAAATCTATAGACATTGAAGTTAGCAAAACTCTGAAATACAGTAATTTTCTGATAAAATTTACTGCCAATAGCCACTTAACGCCTACCCTGGCTTTGCTTAGAATCATCCAGGGAGCTTTGGAGGTCTGTTGCTCTCCCTTTTCCCTAGTGTCCGTGAGCATCCTGAGTAAAATGAGGGATGGAGGTTAAGAACTAGCATTTTAAAGAACCTGCTTCATGAGAAGCAAAAATATCTCAGTAGAAAAGGAAATGGTAAAAGGAACAAACACACTATTCAGATACTAATAACAATGGTGGACCTTTTCTATTTAAAGTATAGAATAGTATATAAAGCATTAAAAGTGCCTGTATTGTTTGTCAGAAAGACTCATTATCTTGAGAGGAACTATGGAAGAATGGGTATAGAGAAGGTTTAGTTTTAAAACTTAATACAGGAAAAATAAATGAGCTGGATGAAGGTACTGGCTCAAACCAAAGAAGAGAGACAGTACGTCTTGGTGTATGCAGTATGAGCTGTTACTGACCCTCTGTGGGACAGCCTCCAGAATGCATTTTTGGCATGGTGTATAGTGAGTTAGAAAAGGATAGGCACTTACAGAAATGCGACAGGATTTTACAAAGCTGTGAGTACAGATTTGAGGATAGTACTGGCTATGGGAAGAGCCAATGCCAGGTTTTTTAACTGGCCCACACATCTCTGGTTTTCTCAGCCTCATACATTATTACAAAGAGTCAAAGCCTGCACGACAGAAGAGGATCAGGAGAAGCTGATGCAAATTACCAGTCTGCATTCACTGAATGCCTTCTTGCTGCCAATTAAGACTGTGGGTGTGCAGGTGAGTCATCTACTTAACCTTGCCTGAGTGCTCTTGTCACCTCTGGGACTAGGAATTAGGTAAGAATTAAGTAGGTACAAACCTATACACTAAATAGAGAAGTGAAATGGCCATTTAGTGGCATGTTTGTAGATTGAATAAGACTATAGGAACTGAATATTCAGGCAGAGAATTCGTAGTTTTAGAATGCCTTTTTCTTTTCTTTTCTTTTCTTTTTTTTCTTTTTTGTTGGTTGTGGGGCTTGAACTCTGGGCCTGGGTGCTGTCCCTCAGCTCTTCAGCTCAAGGGTAGCACTCTACCACTTGAGTGCCACTTCCGGTTTTCTGAGTAGTTTATTGGAGATAATAGTCTTGTGGACTTTTCTGCCCAGGCTGCTTTGAACTGCCATCCTCAGATCTCAGATTCATGAGTAGCTAGGATTATAGGCATGAGCCACTGGTACCTGGCTGTGGAACATTTTTTTCTACTCTAACTAAAAATAAGAATTTGAAGAACTCTTTGCTTCATGTCTGGCTTGCCCACTGCTTTCTTGAAGGACAGGAAATTTAGGCCATGTCCAAATTTATAGTTGGAAGTGTGAAATACAGTGGCTTTAAGATGCTTTTCTGCTGGATGCTGGTGGTTCATGCATGTTCAGGTTAATACTCAGATCTAAGGATCGTGATTCAAAGCCAGCCTAGGCAGGAAAGTCTTCTATCTTCAATTAATCACCAAAAAAGCCAGAAGTAGAATTGTGGCTCAAGTGGTAGAGTGCTGGCCTTGGGCAAAAAGGTTCAGGGACACACCCAGGTCCTGAGTTTAAGCCCCAAGAATCCCCAAGTAGAAGCTTTTCCTTAGCTGTAGAAAGGCCCTCCATGAAGCCACACTGCCAGGTGCTACTGTCGCTTGTGTGAGCAGTACCACTGCCCTCCACCTGCTGAATTTTCCTTTCTTCCAGTTCTGGTATTGAATGTGGCTCTGCTTCAACTCTGATGGCAGACAGTACTTCTGTGTTTGGTATCTATTAACTTTTTATAAAAAATTTTTTAAGTTTGTATTTATACAGAATAATTTGGATTAAGTAGAACAAAGGAAAAGGGAGCCAATTATTTTTATTCACTTTATGACTTTTTCAAATGTTTGACACCAAAATTACAATGTGGAATTCAATGTGATTTTGGATCCACAAATACCTTGTATAATGTTCATATCTGTGTAAACGCACCTCCCTCCTCTGACACATTTACAATTTGTGTGCAGCCATCCAAACTCTTCCTGTTAATGGAAATGTATAGTATCTGACTGTTAGCTGTAGTCACTTGACAGTGTAGTAGGATTCCAGAATTTGTTACTTATCTAACTTTGTAGTGCTAAGCAACCTTCCACATCTCTCCTGCTCCCTCAGTTCTCCTCCAGCTTGTGCTCAAATTCTATGATTCCACATATGATGTGTCTGTGTCTGGCTTATTTCACTTAATGTAAAGACCTTCAGTTCCATGCTTACAAAAGATGACAGGGTTTCATCCTTGTTTATGACTAAATAGTGTTTTGCTGTGTTAGCACTATGTATTTTTTGGTCCATTCATCAGTTGATGGTTACTTCATTATGCACTTAGGTTTAAGTTAGTTTTTAGCTTACTTTTAAACATGTTGGTAAGTGTCCATGAATTGTTTTTGGTTCCCACTTTATCTTTTATCAGTAAACAAGTTAGGTTGGCCAGTCATAGTAGGGAAGACATTTGAACTGAAATTCTAGTGAACTTCTGAGATATATTGACTGAATTCTGTACCATGATGCTTTAAAAACGGATTTAGGTCTAGTTTAATGTGGGATTTTAATTTGGGATTTGTTTAAATCACTAGAGAAATATCTGGAGTACACTTTTAGAAATGAGCTGCATTTGGTGGTTCATACATGAAATTCCAGCTACTTGGGTGGTGACAACCAAGAGAATCAGGATTTGGGGCCAGCCAGGAAAAAGTAATACCCCATCTTTCTTAATAATCTAGGAGTGATGGTGCATACACATGATCTCAGCCTTGCACAGGGCCATAGGGAGGAGGGTTGTGGGCCAAAAATGAGGCCTAGTCTTTAAAGGTTTTAGAGCTGGCTCAAGTGGTGGTCAAGTACTTGCCTAGTAAGCACAAAGCCCTGAATTTACCCTAGTACCTCCAAAAAAAAAAAAAAAAAAAGGAAAATACAAACTTAATAGTGTCATTATGTATAAAGTATTTTTCATCCCACCTTTTGAATATGTAAAATTGTTAAAAGTGGTTGGTTTTATGTTTTTCAGGGCGACTGCCGTTCCTACAGCTATGTGTGTGGACTCTCCAGTAAAGATGAGCCAGACTGGGAATCTCTTATTTTCCTTGCTAGGCTCATACCTCGAATGTGTCATAACATCAACAGGTGTGTTTTGCTGGGCGGTTAGGTGGGGTGCGTGGTGAAGTGGAAAGGAAGGATGTGTTAATGGAGGACCACTCAAGAAAGGTATAAGTAAGAGATGGTAGATGGGAATCAGTGGCTCTCTTCATAGTTATACTTCTGATTATAATTCAGCACTTAGCTTATGGTTGTTTCTTTTTATTTCTCCTTTCTCTTTTTCTCTCTCTTCCTCTCTCTTTCTTTTGTGCTTTAGTGATGGTTGGGACAGGTGGGTACTTTACATTATCTTAGGTTATGATCCTTCATCACAGTGCAATCCTTTTGACATAAAACTGCTACTTAAGGAAGTGGAAAGGTATTTTATTTTAGTATAAAATATAACAGCATTAAGGTATATTTTCTAGGTTTGTGGCTTATGCTGTTTGGTTGGTTATTAGTCTCTCTGTCTCTCTAGAAGTATGGGGCTTGAACTTGGGGCTTTACATTTACTAGACAGAAACTGCTACTAGAGTCACATTTGTTGTGGTTTTGTGGTAGATTCATTTCTTGTTCAGGCTGTCTTGGGCTGTGCTCTGCCTACTTAGACTTCTTGTATATACGGGTGAGAGGTGCTTCCAGAGGTCTCAAGGCCTTTCTGCCTGTGCTGATCCAGAATCTCTGTCCTCCAGATCTCAGCCATGAGCAGTTAGTACCCAGCCATACAACTGCTTTTATGATGATGTGTAATTCTAGAATGATTGACAAAAAATTTGTACGTGTTACAGACTTAGAGGGATTTGTTGACTTAATAGAAGTCTGAGAAAGTAAAGAAGGCATATATATGACAGGTATTAAAATAGCTACATTTGAATTAGAGTTTACATTTTATGGACTGAATTTTCCTTTTATTTGCACATTAA
The DNA here is from genome assembly GCF_024711535.1 of Dipodomys merriami. NCBI lineage: Eukaryota > Metazoa > Chordata > Mammalia > Rodentia > Heteromyidae > Dipodomys > Dipodomys merriami. Next base: position 1,550,903 of record NW_027204060.1, read on the forward strand.
TTTCTTGCATTAGATATATTACCAGATGATTTATAACCTGTTTGCAACCAATCAGTTATGTTCACTTGCAGCTCAGAAATGTCCCTTGCTTAGTGGCAGATTGCAAATTAAATGCTCTTATTTCACAGTTAACTCTCCAATTTTCTTGATGCCTATTAGTCAGCTAACAACCAAAAATAATTACTTCAGACTTTATTTACTCAGGTTGGCCGCAGAAACTAGAAATATACTTGCTAGTGTTGTTCGCAAAGTCTTATGTAATTAAAGAGAATCTGTGTTTCTTCAGATAAAAGACAATACTTCCTAGAAGGACCCAAATGCAGAAACACTTTCTTTGCAATATACTCTTTAAGGATATTCATTTCCGAAGAATGCTAATATCTCTGTAAACTTTGTTTGTGCCAGTCCTAGGGCTTAAACTCAGGGCCTTGGTGCTATCCCTGAGCACTTAGGCTCTACCACTTTGAGCCAGTATCACTATTTCCAACTTTTTGGTAGTTAATTGGAGATAAATATCTCACAGACTTTCCTGCCTAGGCTGGCTTTGAACCATGAAACTCAGATCTCAGCCTCCTTCATAGCTAACTTTATATGTCAGAAATTTCCTTTTACTGTTTATTTCCATTGCTTTATTATGTTTTTTTTTTTTTTTTTCACAGCAGTCTTGCAGTTTTGTCTCTATTTTGCTTTCGCTTTTGCTTTCGCTCAAGACATTCACTCTTTGATTAAACTTTCATGTGCTGGTTTCTTTTTCTCTGCCTTCTTGTTTTCTTTATCTGATATTTCTCCTCATATGTGGTGGTTCCTGCCAGCACTTGGCTTGTGGTAGCCTAATTCCAGTTCCTTCCTTTGTGTTCATGCAGCCTTTTGCTCTGGCACCTCCAAGGGTCCCTGGCCTGGGAAGGGTAGAGGGTGTTTCCTGATCCAGCATGTTTCATTTGATCATATCTACTTCCAGCAACAGGTCCTGGATGGATATGGAAGTATTGGGGACATTAAAGCCTAGCACATCACATGATAGGGTTTTCATAGTCACAATGCCTGTAGTATCCTGTGCTGTCACAGGATGTCACACATGGAGTTTAGGTTTACACCCATATACCATAGCCTCCTTCTATAATAGTATATTTTGCCTGTTTGGGAAAGTTGAAGCGAGGGGAGAGGCCTAACTATAAATGTCTTGTTTCTCACACTAAATGATTTCTCTATGACTTCTATCTCTTTCCTTGTTACAGAGTTGTCTATATCTTTGGCCCACCGGTCAAAGAACCTCCTACAGATGTCACTCCCACCTTCTTGACAACTGGGGTGCTCAGTACTTTGCGCCAAGCTGATTTTGAGGCTCATAACATCCTCAGAGAGTCTGGTAAGTTGGCTTTTGGCTTATCACTGCACACTGACTAGTGTCTGGAAGCTTGACATTATGGTGTCTAGTAACTGGATGTAGTGTTTGCCTTTCTGGACATTGCTGTTATATTTGCAGCAGATGGCTCCATAACACGGCCTTCCACACAGAACTCACCTCTGTGGCCGTTGGCGGGCCAGGGTGGCCTTGCTCACAGCAGCAGCAGGCACCAGCTCTGCCTGTGTAAGCTCCCAAGTATCCTTTCACTGTCCATTTGGTGCATGTTAGTTTTGTGGTGTGTGTTGATAAATTGTCCTGTTTAAGGTTTCCCTGAGGGTACCTCAAATGTGGGTTCCTAAGCATAAGAAGGCCACGATATCCTTCCAGAGGAAATCTGTGTGGTAGATAACCACATATAAGTTGATGCATGAGTTATGGTGTTACTTGTGGTTAGTTTAATGTTGGTAAATCTACAATAAATATTAATATGTCGTTAAAAAGAATTCACATAAAACATGATTATGTGTAGATGAATTGGTGAAAATGTGACCAGAGGCTGCAGGAGGCTAACCCTGATTTCTTGTAGTGTTTGTTCTGTCAGTGTTTATAGTAAGGGTTGAGTACAGTGATCCCTCACCTATCACAGGAGTTATGTGCCAGAGACCCCCACGACAGGTGAGGGATCGCTATTTATGTATTTTAAAGCCCGAGCTAGAGTGAACTGCAGTATAGCAAGGGATGACTGTATAGCTACCCCTACCCTGTGCCACATTGTTGCACTGATCGAGTTCTGTTCATGCCCCAAGGGTGTGCCTAGCTAGGTTGGGATGCGTTTTCTAGGTGTGGTGATAGGTGCTGTGTTTGTTTCTCTAGGGTATGTTGGGAAAATCAGCCAGATGCCAGTGATTTTGACACCATTGCATTTTGATCGGGACCCACTCCAGAAGCAGCCTTCCTGTCAGAGATCTGTGGTTATTCGGACTTTCATTACAAGTGACTTCATGACTGGTATACCGGCAACTCCTGGCAATGAGATCCCTGTGGAGGTGATTGATGTATTTCTTTTCTAATGTACATTTTCAGTACTCATGACATTTTATAGAGACTGGGAGAGATAGTACAAAAATTAGTATTTCTGGGATTTTTTTCTATATTCATAAGATACACACACACACACACACACACACACACACACACACACACACACACACACACACACACACACACACACACACACACACACACACACACACACACACACACACACACACACACACACACACACACACACACACACACACACGAGTACTTAATCCAGAAAAAGGCCTTAAATTTAATATGCCCTACAGATTCTGGGATTTTTTTCTATATTCATAAGATACACACGCGCGCGCGCGCACACACACACACTATACTGGGATTTTTTCTATATTCATAAGATACACACACACACACACACACACACACACACACACACACGAGTACTTAATCCAGAAAAAGGCCTTAAATTTAATATGCCCTACAGATACCTAATTACCATGTAGAAAGTAACCCATTGTAATCTGTACTTTTATCTCATCTTGCTAACCTCTACTTTACATTGCAGTCAACCCAGGTAAAGAAGAAAACCCTAGGAGTGGGCTGTAGGTGTGGCTCAGATGCTAGAGCTCCAAAGTTTGCCAACTGGAAATAAAACTGAAACTGTTAGTTGGGCCATTGCTCCAGCACAAATTTGACAGTTCTGGTTTAAGCTAGTAAGCTGGCTCAGTGAATATGCCTCTGCATCTGCCAGAGTTATGGCCAGTCACATGACCAGATCATCAATGTCAGTGACTTTTAGAGTGCATCATGTGACACTTTGGTGCTCTCAGCTATGTGTTGAAGCCTTAGATAGTCCCCTATGCCCTCCCCTCCCTTTGTGGGCCTTGAACACTGGGCACTGTCCCTGAGTTCTTTTGCTCAAGGCTAGTACTCTACCACTTTGAGCCATAGCTCCACTTTGGGTTTTCTGGTGGTTAATTGGAGATTAGAGTCTCATAGACTTTACCTTCCCTGGGCTGGCTATGAGCCACTATTCTCACATATCAGCTTCCTGAATAGCTAGGATTATAGACATAAACCTCCAGTGCCTTAGATAATTTAAAACAGCCATTTACACACTTAATGTTAGATAACTGTAGGTGATTTCAACACTTGTTGGGGCCTGGTAACAAACTCAGCTTGCAGACCAGCATCTGTCTGTGGATGATACTTCAAATAGTATGACTAAGTTACTACTTTGTATAGTAAGATCAGGTTCACTGTATAAGTTGAGTTAAGTAACCCTATTTGGTATACATGGAAGGTAATCTATTTCACTAAATAAGACTGGATATACAGCAGATGCTGATTATTTCACTGGTAATCTTTCTTCTATAACAGGTGGTGTTAAAGATGGTCACTGAGATTAAGAAGATTCCTGGTATTTCTCGAATTATGTATGACTTAACATCAAAGCCCCCAGGAACTACTGAATGGGAGTAATAAACTTGGTCTTCTGTTAAAGTACCACGTGCAGTTTAAATTCATTAGAAACTGTTACTGACATGTAGTGCTGGGAAAGTCAGGAGCAGCCCCATCACATCCGAGTTCTCCACAGCAGACAGACATCTGTGGCCAAGGAGCTGATGGGGGGACCAGCAAAGGAACTGGGAGCTGAGGAGGAAAAGTGGCTGAGGGACTGGGGGCTGAGTGGGAAAAGTGGCTGAGAGACTGGAGCTGAGGGGGTAAGTGGTTATGGGACTAGGGCTGAAGGGGTAAGTGGTTATGGGACTGGGGCTGAGGGGGTAAGTGGTTATGGGACGGGCTGAGGGGGTAAGTGGTTATGGGACGGGCTGAGGGGGTAAGTGGTTACGGGACTGGGGCTGAGGGGGTAAGTGGTTATGGGACTGGGGCTGAGGGGGTAAGTGGTTATGGGACTGGGGCTGAGGGGGTAAGTGGTTATGGGACTGGGGCTGAGGGGGTAGTTTCAGAACTGGGAGCTTGTATGGGTAGATCATGGGAGCACTATACCTGTGCTCCATCCCATCTGTACTGCTTTGCCTCTGCCTCACTGTTCCTGGGTAGGGTCACTGTAGAATTGACATCTTGGTGCAGATGGCTGACTGGTATGGTAGCTGGCTTCTGCCTCATGTGGCAAGTATTATACCATGTCTTCTTTTGCAAACCCCTTTATTTCTCTAGAGAGCAGGCAGGACACGTCAGGTACAGGTGTGGGTGAGCCTGTTCCAGACCCTTGCTCTAAGTCCTGGGCCTTCAGTATGAGAGCTACCCTAAGATGGAAAGCAACAGGAGTTTGCTGTAGTGCCACAGCAGGAAGAAACTGAAAGGTCTTCAAACCGTGTTCCACGTAGGTGCCATCTACTAATTATCACTAATGAGGAGCACACTTCATCTTCTCAGCTCCCGCAGTCTGCAGACAGCATTCTTCCAGCCCCACAGGGACACGTGGAGTAGAGCAGAGGGTGTTCAAGGGAGAGTTAGACTCTTTGGCTGTCAGGAGCTCTGAGGTCACAGCTGTGGGAATGCATACCCTAGCTTGCAAACCCCAGAGGGAAAACAGTTACTGTACCTAGAGAAGAGTTCTAATATCTTTCAAATCTAGTCTATAGGCAGATTTATCACTGCTCAGAAGTCTTGACAAGGCTTAATCCAAAGCTAATCCTATAATCCTTTCTACTAAGCTGTAAGAGGATTCAAGGACTAGGCTGGGCAGGACTTGTTGCTGTGGGTGACCGTTTCTAACAGGTCTTTCACTACATTTAGATGAGCATGATGAAAAGCCAGTAATAGAATTAAATTTTGCAGGGCTGGGAAGATGGCTCAGTGGTAGAGCGCTTGCCTTGCATGTCTGAGGCCCTGGGTTCGATTCCTCAGCACCATATAAGCAAAATGAAAAAAAAACTGGAAGTGGTGCTGTGGCTCAAGTGGTAGAGCGCTGGCCTTGAGCTGAAGAGTTGAGGGACAGCGCCCAGGCCCAGAGTTCAGGCCCCAAACCGGACCCCTGCCCAAAAAAAAAGAAATTTTGCAGAATTATCAGGGTTTTGGTTTTTTTCTCACCAATTTACCATCTGTTACCTGGTTTAGAAAATCTTTTTTATTAATCAGGTTTGGTTTTGTTTGTGGTTGAGTGGTAGGTAAAGCACAGTAGAATGCAGGACAGAACTAGCTTTTCATTCTGGGCAGTCTAGAGGACACTTAGCAACTACTGCAGGACTAGCAGACTCCATCCATATCTGCTGTCACAGCCTTCTGTACCTTCCACAAGGAGACTGACTTCTGTGTGAAGGGCTCACTCCATCCAGATAAGAGATACTATAGCAAGTGATATCCTGGCACTGTGGTGTTCATGGATTTAAGGAAGGTTTGTAGTGTGTTATTTTAAAACTAGAATGGACAGGGCTGGCAAGTTGGCTCAGTGGTAGAGCGCTTACCTTGCATGCATGAGGCCCTGGGTTTGATTCCTCAACACCACATAAGCAAAAAGAAAAAAGCTGGAAGTGGCGCTGTGGCTCAAGTGGTAGAGTGCTAACCTTGAGCTGAAGAGCTGAGGAACAGCACCCAGGCCCAGAGTTCAGGCCCCATGACTCGACCCCCCCCAAAAAAAGAAAAAAAAACTAGAATGGACAACCTATAAAATGCTGTACATTTATGTTAATGTGTGAAAAAGTTCCTTTTCTAGCAAAAATGTCTTATTCTTGTATTCAAGCAAATGATAGGAATTTGGAAGAATAAATAGGACACGTAACACTGCTCCCCTGAGAAGGATTGTACATCAGTGCTAAGTCACAATAGAAGCAGGGACAGAGTCCCCGAGTCAGGATGGAAGCAGGGTGTGCTGCTCATTGATACTGACTCATGATAGAAGCAGAGGTCTGTTGCTGCTCATTGCATCTTGATGACAGTCATAAGACACATTAGATAGAAAGCTCTGAGAAAAAAAATTTGCTTAATTTAGTTTAATATTTCTTCTGCTAACCACCTTTTTATATAAAACTTAGTGGAAAAGTGATTTAACTAGGACAACACACCTTTACCTATTTGATAACGATTTTTTGGGGGGTCGGGGGTTGGTTGTGAGGCTTGAACTCTGGGCCTGGGTGCTGTTCCTCAGCTCAAGGCGAGTGCTCTACCACTTGAGCCATAGCACCACTTCCAGTTTTCTTGTGATTTATTGGAGATAAGAGTCTCATGGACTTCTCGTTGCCCTGGCTGGTTTTGATCCGAGATCCTCAGATCTCAGCCTCCTGAGTAGCTAGGATTACAGGTATGAGTCACCAGTGCCCAGTGATACGATTTTTAGAGGTCAGTGTGTGCTTATTAGCACTCTGATATTTCAGTATTTGGTATTAGGAGAGAGATAGGACATGATAGTGTTTGTATTTAAGAAAGATGATAATGTTGAAGTGTTTGAGGTGTAATTCAGTGGTTACTTTCTTAGCACATAGCAAGGTTCTGGGTTCAATTCCCAACACATCACATTCCAAAGTTAAAAAAAAGAAAAGCACTGCCTATTGTTGAAAGAATTGGCCAGAGATTATAAAGCATTATGAATAGTTTGGAAGGAAAAATCAGTGCATGCAAAACACAGTGCATATAAAATACACAGGAAAAATAATATGCAGAATACACAGAGAGTGCCCAACCCCCTGAGGGCTGGCTTCAGGTTTTTTTTTTTCTTTGTTTGCAGTTCTGGGGTGAACCTAGGACCTTACATCATGAAAGGCAGGCGTTCTAACCCAGGGATCCTCAGGGGAGATGCAGAGAGGGCGGGGAATCACAGGTGTTGGGAGCTAAGGACCATTTCTGGGTGGGACATTTCAGGAACTGTGATCCTGTGTCTATTTTGACATTGGGGGAGGTGAAGGAGCAGCATCCATTCATGGTGGACAGAAGAGGGCGATGTTTCCTCATCTTGTGTTTGAATGCAGAGGGGTCCTTGGGAATTCTGGCTGGGAGTGCTATGCATTGTGGGGATGGGAGGTGGGGGGTGGGGGGAACCTTCTTGTGGCTCCCAGTAGGGCTGCTTCTCACTTTCTTACCTGGGAAGAAGGAATTAAGTTACAGGACCAAACAGTAATCAACATCCAACACCAGCCTGTCAGTGGAGGTGTGCTATTGGCAAGTGGAGGGAGCCACTCTGAGGCAGAGCACAGTTCTTGCAGGCCTGTGCAGGTGAGTGTAATTCCCATTTCCTGACTTCCAACCACAAGTCTGCCCAACACGAAGACACTCGTTGCCTCCTTACCTCCCTGTCCTTGGTGGGACTCCTTCTTATAGTTTGCCATACTCAAAGGGCACTTCACTCTTTTTAAATGTTTTTATTATAAAATACTATACAGAGGGGTTGCAGTTACATGAGTAAGGTAATGAGTACATTTCCTATCGAGCATCGTTACCTCCTCCTTTGTTTTTACCCTACCAGTGCATTTGAATCTTGACTTTCTCTAGATGATAACTGGATTGAAGTATAAACACTGCTTTACATATGGGATTATGATTCTAAGAATGTGGGGCGAAATCAATGTTCTTTGCTTGATATACTTAAGTATTGTTTAAATTCTGTCTTCTGTTAGATTGGTATCCGCAACAAAAATGAATCAATATGACAAGTGGTCTTGATGAACAGCATAATTGCTGGTGATTTTTTTTTTTTAAGCCAGTCCTGGGCCTTGAACTCAGGGCCTGGGCTCTGTTCCTGAGCCTCTCTGTGCTCAAGGTGAGCGCTCTACCACTTGAGTCACAGTGCCACTTCTGGCTTTTTCTGCTTATGTGGTACTGAGGAATCGAACCCAGGGCTTCATGCATGCTAGGCAAGCACTCCACCACTAGGCCACATTCCCAGCCCATGCTGGTGATTTTTTTGAAGGACACTTTTAGAATTAATATGTCCATTTTCTCCAAAGGGAAAGTCAGAATTCCCTCTTGTGAAAGGGATGATGTATCTTGGATGTATTTAAAAGTTTTATTATTAGCTAAAACTATGGTTCTCCCTCAAATGTAAGAATATGTTAATGATTTTATTTAATTTAGAAATGAATGGGGATCAAGGAAAGTTAAACCAAGTTCAGAGAACCAGATCAGTGTACAGTGATGAAGAAGGCTGAGAACCAGCTGTTCTCAACCTGCTGGGTTCCTCCCATCTGTGGCCTCTCTAGTAGGTAGGATTCTAGACATCTGCCACCACTCCTGGCTTGTATTTGAGACAGAATCTCTAGTTTTTGCTTGGGGAGAGGGGCATCTCTTAAACTAATATCCTCCTGTCTTTAGAAAAACTCAATTAAAAAAAACAAATGAAGGTTTCTTTCTTTACTACATTGGAAATGTTTTTTAAACACATTAAACATTCTTACTTCATTCAGCCCCACTGTATGCAGATTATCTGCATACGTTTCCTTCAGTTTTTAAAGATGGTACAGACATACTCCTGAAACAGAACAAAGCTTAAAACTTGGTCTTGAAGCCAGGAGGGTCAGCTGTGAGACTAGAAGTAGGACTGTTGAGGAGATGAAGAGGAAGGGAGTCACTTAACATTTATGTTCCACTGACCCTGGAGAAGAAAATGGAACATGTATGATATTGTACCTCCTTTGTGCCCTTTGTTCTCTACTTACTACTTGCCTCAGATTCCTGTGGACATGTTGGGTGCTCCAGTATTTGCATCTGTGCTCTAATACTTGCATCTATACCAAAGTTTAGTGGAGTTTTATTTGGAGGTGAACAAAAGGAAAAGGTGAGGTAGAGAAAAGATTTATAGCCAGGCTCAGGTAGCGTTCATGCCTGTAATCCTTGCTACTCAGGAGGCTGAGATATGAGGATTGCGGTTGAAAGCCAGCCTGGGCAAGAACATCTGTGAGACTCCTATCTCCAATAAACTGCTCAGAAAACCGGAAGTGGTGTTGTGTTCAAGTGGTAGAGCCTTAGCCTTGAGCTGAAGAACTGAGCTGACCCACAGTTTAAGTCCCACGACCATCCCCCCCCCCAAAAAAAAATTATAATTATTGAGAAGAGGAGCACACTACCTGATTTTTCCAAATATATCAACATGAAGCAACTTGGGAGGAAATGTCAGAATTCCTCCTAACTATAGAAATACAGTGGCAACTCAAAATGCAGTAAAAGGACATGTTTCAGATAGCACCAGATCTGTATTTACTCAAGGCGCAGGGAGAATGCCCCAAGTCCCTGTAGTGAAGGTATTACTGTGACTTCCTTGGAAAGGGACATAAAAGGGTTTTTCTTCCCTAGTGTTTGCCTTTGCTTTGTAAGGAGCATTATTGAAATCTCAGAGAACCACACCTGAGTGGGGGAGGGGGCAGAGTGGGTCCTGTAGACAGTCCTCCAGGCGTACATGGTACAGGTCTTCTTAACTTGGGATTCTTGTGCTCATAGTGCTACAGACAAATCCAAGGTTTCCTCTGCAAGCCCCTTTTTCTGTAAGTGGTGAAAATTAATTCCATAAATAATGTTTCAGTAGCGTCTGGGGCGGTAGTGGTTTATATTGGTAAAAGTAGCCGTATTCCAGGCATCTTAGAAATACTATAGCTTAGTCACGACATATTCTTTAGACTGCCAAGTTCTGAGAAGAAAAGAGAAAACCTTATCTGTGTGGGTCGTTGACTTGTAACCTGGTCTGGTCTGAAGAGAAGAGCATAGTCAAGTTGAATGAGAGCAGAGGAATAAAATGTAGTGGAAGTTGTGCTCTGGTTCAAGTGGTAGAGTGCCGGCCTTGAGCTGAAGAGCCTAGGGACAGCACCCAGGCCCAGAGTTCAAGGTCTACGACCGACCCTCCAGTTTTGGGGCCTGAACTCTGGGCCTGGGTGTTGTCCCTCAGCTCTTCAGCTAAAGGCTAGCGCTCTACCACTTGAGCCACAGCACCACTTTCGGCTTTTTTCTTTTTTTGCTTATGTGGTACTGAGGAATCTTAGACCACACATCTCCTGTGATGATGGTTTTAAAAGTATATGTGGTTCAGGTAGTTTTTCAACAAATGATCACTAGGAGAACATGACTGAATGAGGGGAATCTGTGTCAGTTAGCTGTGTTTGAACACCCAGATAAGTTAACCATCTAGGTCTCAAAGTACAGTTTTTATCTTTTCTTCATAGAATCAAATGTTGCTCCCCAACCTCACCTCTGCTTCAGTGGCCAATGGCAGAACGGAGACAGAGCTGGCTCTGTGAAAACAGTTGTGGAAAATCATGTTGCTTTATTGCACACAGAAATAGAGAATTCTGGGTCTTACATTGATGGATGACGCTCATGTGGAAGTCTCTTCTGGCAAGTTGAGCAGCTAAAAAGAACCTAACGAGCATCAATCACATCTTATGTTTTTTATCTTATACAAAAAAAAAAAAAGTAAAATCATAACGACCCAGAAAAACAGTCTGACCAGTCTAATTCCTCTGAAACAGAAGTCTCCAGTAAAGTCAGCCAGCAGTTTCTAGCCACGTTTCTCCTTCACTGGAAATCCTGATGGAATTGCTGTGTGAATGGTGCCCTGAACGAGCACGTTGTTCTCTTAGACATCAAGCTCCATAACTCAGTATATCATTGCATGCCACTTCATTTTCTAGTTACTTTCCTTAGTTTTGTCCATTTGTAACATCTAAAAGATCATTTCTTGGCAGGAAATGTATGTTGTGGTGCATGAATATTCCTGCACAATGTGATGTGTGCAGTGCATACAAGAACTATAAACTGAACCAGAGATTAGAAATATTTGCAGCCAATTTACAAAAATGCAAGTTCTTGAAAATATTACTGAACAAATACCACTGGGAAGGCTGTGCGCATATAAATTAGAAATTTAAGAAACCAAACAGATCACTCCAGCTCTGCAAAATTCCAAGTTTTTTCCTGCATAATATTATTTCTTTTGTTTCTTAACGTTCTTTCATTGCCTTTTCTCATTATAAAAACATTAGTACAACTGCAAATAAAATCAAAACAAATATAAAGAACATAGTAAAGAATACCTATTAGTTACTCCAATGACTTAGGTAACCTGTCAGATCATTCTCTCTCTCTCTCTCTCTCTCTCTCTCTCTCTCTCTCTCTCTCTCTCTCTCTCTCTCTCTCTCTCTCTCTCTCTATTTAAATATAAAAGCCGCACCCGTTCTTTTGGAACTTATAAGAAGCATTATGAAGCCCCTTTTATTGGATATTAGGTTATTTCCAACACGTTGCTGGTACAATACTGAATAAAGTGGCACAAACTTAATCTCTTGCAGTTCTGGTTTACCTGGTCAGGTATTAGTTTCACTGATGTGTTAAAAATCCCAAAGCCTCTTTTTTTTTTTTTTTTTTTTTTTTGTGCCAGTCCTGTGGGCTTGAACTCAGGGCCTGGATGTTGTCCCTGAGCTTTCTTATTCAAGGCTAGTGCTTTCCAACCTGAGCCACAGTTTTGGTTTTTTGGTGGTTAATTAGGAGTCTCACAGAAGGCTGGGATGCAGCTCAGCAGCAAAGTGCTTGCCTAACAGGTGCAACTCTCTGGGTTTGATCCCCAGTACCAAAAAAGAAAAGATGAAGCAAAATACAGTTAAACCCAAAACCTCAACAAAAAGAGTCTCTCAGACTTTACTGCCAGGAAAGTAAGCCTATTTCTTAACTACCTCCAAAGCCTCTTAGTAACTTGAATTTCTTAACAGTACGTTGATGAAAATGAATTTTATTTTTATTTTTATTTTTCATGTCTCTTTAAGATATAGGTAAACGATAATATAAATACAGGAAAATTCTTCTAAGCAAGGATTTGTTGATTATTGGAGCTGTGCATTAGTATAACTGGTATGTATACCTTTCCTAAATAAAAACAGCAATGTGAGCATATCTAATTAGGTAATATATTCTTCTGTCTTTAAAAGGACAGTTATGTGTAGGAAGTGAGGAAGTAGCTAAGTATTTCCATTCATCTGCTGGCACAGCATGAGCATTCATTCCCTATGATACATCATCTTCGCATCTGTCTCAATGCTGAGGAAGTTATGCTCAGAAATATAAAAGGCAAGTGACATCTCCCAGTCCGCCCTGACCAGAGGATGGTGGTCCTGTCCTCAGGACGGCTACCCTGCTCATACTTCCCAGAGTTGCAGTAGGTACACCTGCAGTGGATTTTGGGCTTGAGTTTTATTTGAAGTCATTTAATACCTTTTAAATGTGTTTTTCCTTTGTTAATAAGATGTTTTGAGAATCCTGTGGGCTCAGCTGTGTCTGCTTAAAGGCAAATGCAAGTCAGGCTCTCAGGGAATCTTAAGTATACAATATAGAATGAGGAGCAAGATGGAAACACCCAACTCACTATCAGAGCCAGCAAATGGTGTGTGCGGTGTAAACGACCATGGCCATTTGTACCAACATCCACTGTTGTCTTTAGCTTACGTCTGGTTTCTTGAAGTCAAGAGTCATGGAAATAGTAATCAGGGTCAATATATTATGGACAAAACATCTCACCTTGTTAGTTAGCAAAATGTGCACCACCAGCTCTGCAGGATGTTACTCAAATGTCATCACATTTGGAAAGCCTCACCTGAATGAATACTGTCTAGCTATGAGGACACTCAGTGGAGAAAAGGCTGCTTGCTATAAGTTGCCATGCTTTGCAGGAGCCTGAAGACTCAAAAGGTGAAAAGAAGGCCACTAAGTAGCTGGAGCTGGAGCTTACCATCCTAAGGGATAAAACCTGTTTTTTCTCTCCCAGGACTAAGACCAGATGTGGGCTTGGGTGTCTGCACTGTAGCAGGTTCTTTATGGAGCCAGGATTTTCTTTCCACTGGTCAAGAAAATGATCACTAAGTGCTACTAGGAAAAAATGAAGTTGAGTAGATCCATCAGTGATGCCATGAAGAGACCTCTGCAGGGCTACAGGGTGCCCTCGGCAGCTGAGTAATAATCATTTTTAGCTTGAACAGCGGCAGAATGGCCCAGGCCAGGGTCGGGACCTGTTCTGGAAATAAAATATTTTGAACATCTATACTTTCCTTTATGCTTGATGAATCACTTGGCTATGGGAAAATTTTACTGAGACTTTGAGCATCACAAGCAGTTGGTACTAGATGCTGCTTCATTGGTTGCCTCAATGTGAATTCTAGTTCCTAACCTAGAGCAAGAGTTCTGTGAGAGCAATGCCGCTGTGTGGAGTACTAGTTTTGTTTTTTATATTTATTTATTTGTTTGTTTGTCAGTCGTGGGGCCTGAACTCTGGGCCTGGGCGCTGTCCCTGAGCTCTTCAGCTCAAGGCTAGCTCTACCACTTGAGTCACAGGGCCACTTCTGGCTTTTTTTCTATTTTATGTGGTGCTGAGGAATAGAACCCAGGGCCTCAAGCATGCAAGGCAAGCACTCTACCACTGAGCCACCTTCCCAGCCCTGGAGTACTAGTTTTGAACTATTAGTATAACTTCACATGACTTGCATTAATGATTTCTCACGGTCCCTAGCCTGTGTGTCCTCCGAGGATGCAGGAAATCAGTTGGGGTAAACATGCTGCCCGTGCCCTTCCCAGCCCACAGGGGAATTACTCACACAGCTGCCATCTGGTAGGAAAGGAGGAGGCAGAGTGAGAGAATCTGTCCCACCCCGGTCCTGACCAAGGCCATGGTGGCCCTGACCCTTTCCACTCCAGGGCAGGTTGTCAGGCTCTTGAGGAGCAGTTGGCCACCCAGTGTGTCCTTGTGTTTGGATGAAGGGAAACTGAGCATTCTGGAGCCAAATGTCCAGAGAACCAGGCTTTAAGTCTTGTCAGCAATATTGTGGCAGTGGAGGGAAATGGAGGTGAATGAGACATTTGATAGGGGTTTTCTTAACATATTTTCTGGTTTGCAGTGGCTGTTCATCCTAATGGAAATATACACATTCAAGAAAGCTTTAAGTTACTCATAATTTTAGAAATTTATAGAGGACAGTTCTGGATGCTTCCTTGTTCTCTTACGTTCCTCATAAATGTGAGCAAATGTTTGTCTAGAACATGATTTAAATTTCTCACCCTTTGTATAACTAGATCTTAGTTGATTTAAAAATTACTTACTGTACCTTTCATTTCCTTCTACTATAAAACCATAATTGTACATGTTAATTTATGTGGACCTAAACTGCCCACCGTGAAATATGTATTTTAGAATAAAATCTCATGATTTAAGAGTTTATACAGTCTTTATGTTCCTGATTCTTTGCTGTATTTTACTCTGAACAAACTCTATGAGTATATACTCAAAGTGAGTATATACTTTTAAAAAATTAGCACATATTATGCAAAAGGAGTTTGTTGTGCGCTTTCCATATATGCATATAATGTGCTCGTTAGATATTGCCCTCATTAGTTTCCATGTCCTTTTTTGCTATTATAATGGGTTTCATTACTTATTTCCATAAATTGCAAAGAATTTCAATTATACTCCGCTCTTAATCACTCTTTCTCCCTCTTATCAGTTCCCTTCACCAGCCATCCCCATTTACATTCATGTAGTTATGTAATGGGAGCTGTTTGAGGAGGGGAACACTTGGACTCAACTAAGAAGATCTAGAGAATCCTGTTCACATTAACCCCACAGGCCTCCCTTCATGACCCCAGAAGTAGTGCCTCCTGAGTATAACCAACCTTTATGTTCTCATTGTAAAGGAGGTTGAGAAGGGGAAGAATGGTAGACTGGGAATCAAGGTAAAATAACGGAGAAACATTTGGGAATGTTTGAGGAGCAAGGCCACTCAGAGTGAGTTGGTGGGGTTGGGAAAGATAGGGAAGAATGATGGAAGGAATGATGATCAAAATGCATTGTGCTCATAAACTGACATGTTAAATTGAAACTTGTATAAAGATAATTTTTTTTTCAAAAGAGGAGGAAGAGGTGGGGTTTTGCTTTGCTGCATGACACTTGTCAGGTACGCACAGGCCCCTGGGTTCAATGGCCAGCACAAGGAAAGGGAAAGGAAAGAAAGTAAAGAAGAAATAGGAAAAGGGAAAAAATAGGAAAGGAGGAAGAAATTCTCTGGAGAAAATTAAGAATAGGATCCTGAGTCATACAGAGAGCCCAGGGCAGGACCTCATCTAGCCATAAGGTGGAAGAAAAGGATATAGTGAAATCCTTAATGAGCTTTGCAAAAATATTTTCTAAGTTTTAAAAAATCCACTGTGAGGACTTTGAGGCGCAGACATGAAGTGACTTACTACCACTCAGATATTGCAGAGCACAGAGTCAAGATGGTGGATGTGTTCTGTTCAACATGCCCAATTGCTTTCATCACGTTCTAGTCACTGGAGGAGAAATGAGGCCTAATGTCACCTCGTAAACTTTGTCAAGAAGCAGAAAGTTCTTCCTCACAGAGAAGCTCCCACATGGTTGTTGAGGTGATGGTACGAAAGGAACATCTTGGAGTGACGCTTAGGAAGTGAATCCCATTAAAAGCTCATGGAGGATTATTGCTAATCATGACAGGAATGTCAGCTCTTCTCAGAATTACTATTACTCTACTCATCTGGGTGCATAAATTGTCAGTGTCTGAGATGCTGTGAGTGCAGACATGAGAATTATGTAGGAATTAACAGCAAGGCTAGCCCAGTGGGATGAGCACACAGTGATGCTCCTCCCAGGAGCCTCATGAAAACACCTGCGATTTCAATACCACTTGCCTTGCTCACTGGCACTGAGATGGCCAACAGAAGGACATACCTGGTTCTGGGAGTTCTGCTGTTTGTATGGGCCGAGTTGGGCACTAAAGGCCAAGAAGAAGAGGAAGTGACCTGCAGGTTGCTGGGCAAGTTTGATTTGAATGGATATGTGGATGCCAAAAACCGTTCCGTTGTTATTGGAGGTCTGTTTCCTATTCACTCTAGGACCATCCCAGCAAATGAGTCTATTTTGGAGCCAGTATCAGCCAAATGTGAAGGGTAAGCTGTTCAAGTCTTGTCATCAATTGCAGATGTGGGTTAGGAGCGGCGGGCAGGGCCTTAGTCTCCAACTGGAGCCATGATTCTACCCGAGTCAGGGACTCAGGTTCCCAAACCTCAGCTTCCCCTGATGGACATTCTCAGAACTGCTCAGGGTCCAGTGGATGTTTCCCAATTCTGTGTGGCAGAAGAGTAGTTTCCTATGGTGTAGGGGACCCCTCAGAGGGGGGTACACAGCCAGCAGCAGCAGCAGAGCTCACCCGAGAACTTGATAGGAGGTTGAGACTGGCTTTGCATCCCAGACTTAACCCTGTTAAGCAGACTCTCCCTGACTGGTGTTTGCATTCAGCTCTGAGCTGCACTGAGAGCTCTGCAGTGTGGCCGCTCAGTGACTTGGCTGAAGACTAAATGTGCAGTGTGTGGCACTGGTGAATTTCTGACCTGAGGCTGATGTCAAGATTCCTTCAGCTGCTGGAAGGCCTCTGCCCTGTGGTGCCCACCTGGGGGTCCTGTCAGGAAAGGGAATCCACACTGGTCAATCCAGGTTTGCTAGTGATCTGTTGTAGGCAAAGTAAGAATGGATTATGATAGATGTCTGGGCATCCCTTCCAATCACTTAAGATCTGAAAATAATGTCGGGAATTAAAGCAAAAACAATCACCCGTTATTATTACTATCACAAACCTGTTCATTTTCTATATCTTCCTGTTTTTGTTGTTGTTTTGTTTTGGTTCTGATATTGGGACTTGCTCTTGATTCTCCTACCTTATTATTTTTTTCCGGGACTTACTTTCCAGTAGGAGAGTCCTCAGGAGATCTGAGGAGCCAGACTGCTTCTTCTGATAGTGATTTCATTCTGGTTTAGTCTACCTGTTATTGCCTCCAAAGTGTACATTGGATTTGGGGAAAGTTTATTCAGAAATTCACAATTGTAATAAGATACAACTTCTAGCTGCCAATCAGTTAAAATGCATAGAAGAGGGAGATTTTCTCTTTATTTCAAAACTGTACAGAGCTGAGGAAGGAAGTGAATTGGAATAGGAACAGGGGTAACAAATCTTTTCTAAGTGGATTTTTATACAAAGGTAGGATTGGAGAAAAATTTTAAGGAAAAATAGGGTATACACTGTATACACTGTACTTTGAATATTGTAATGGAGTCAGTGAACAAAAGAGAAGTTCCAGCCCTTTTTGAGAAAATTCCAGTATTCTTTATTCACAAGTTCATAAGATTATATATAGTTTCAATTGTAGGAACAAATTTGCATCTTAAGTGTTTCACTTAATGGTATTTTCATATTGTCATTGTTTTTTAATGATAGACATTTCTCCATATGAATTACAAACTTTCATTGGATAGGTAAGTGTATCTCAGGTTTTCATCGTTGCAATAAGATTGAAGATATCTTTTAGCTAAGTTTGCAGGGGAAAAGTTATTCACTGCAGGTGAATGTTTTTCTAGCTTTTGAAGTGTCTTATATTCAAAATGTTATTACTATATTTTTAAGGTTTATATTGCCCATGGAATAAATGTGGAAATGAAATATCTTGGAATGCTAAAGTCTCAGGCCAGGCTTCAGCCTCTGCCTGATTGTTCATTCTCCAATTCTGGGTCCCCTTCTCTAAACTTCACAGCCAACACTCGACTCAGCACTGTTTTATCATGTCATAATGTAATTGCTTGGCCATTTTTCCATGTTACTACTTCAACAGTATTGTGCCAATTCTATTTACTTGTGCAAGATAAGATCTGGCTCCAGATTAACTGAATAATTTACTAAATGAAAAGCTGAACAGAAAACAAAATTCAAGAGACATGATGGAAAATTGCAGGGTGCTAGAAGAGCCATTTGGTGTGATGTATTTTAAAATTTAGAAATATTTTTTGGCCGGGCATCAGTAGCTTATGTCTGTAACCCTAGCTACTCAGGAGATGAGATCTGAGGATAGCAGTTTGAAGCCAGCCTAGGCAGAAAAGTCAGTGAGACTCTGATTAAAAAAAAAAAAAAAGCTACTCAGAAAAAGGTGGAAGTGGCCCTGTGGTTCAAGAGGTAGAGATCTAGCCTTGATCACAAAGAGGATCAGGAACAGTGCTCAGGCTCTGTGTTCAAGTCTCAGGACTGGAAAAAAATACTGCATAGGATTAGGTACTAGCTACAGAAGATATGGAAGGAAAACCATTTTAGGGTCCTTGCTTGCTTAATTTAGTGGCCTGCAGGAGAAATATAACTCCCTTTTTAATGACTGAAGAGTGGTAAGGAAGCATTTTGTTTATTTGTGAGAATCTAAAAGGGACACATCATTAAGTAAATATTTCTCAGCCTTAAGAATAAACTCACCCCACAAAATGTAATTGGAATCATAGTATAAAACCTAACCTACTGTACTCTAATCATAATAATTGCCATAGGTTTTACAATTATAATTAATGTTCAGAGGAAAACAAGATAATGAATAGGAAAAACAGGTATTGAGGGGTAACTGGGCACCTGGTTTTGTGAAAAGAATCCTAACTAGGAAACTTCATTGTGACAGGAGAGAAACTAGCACTCAAAAAGATGAGCACATAATAAAGATACACAGAACAAGAAAAATCTCTAAAAATCTGCATCTAATATATCCAGCAACTGTATGTCAATCTGTGTTCCAACATACCCAGTCAACAACAAATAGGACCCAGACTTGAATTTTTCAACTTCATAACATCTGTGATTAAAACTTAACAAGCCCAGACAACTGAAGATTTAGCAAAATCCCAACTCAGAGCTCCCTGGCCTCCAAGCCCTGCCCACTGATGTGCTTTACGAGAGTGATTTCCCTTCCAGGTTCAACTTTCGAGGATTCCGCTGGATGAAGACTATGATCCACACCATCCAGGAGATCAATGAGAGGAAGGACATTTTGCCCAAGCACACTCTGGGCTATCAGATCTTCGATTCCTGTTTCACTGTGTCCAAAGCGATGGAGTCAGCTTTGGTATTCCTCACAGGGCAGGAAGAAAACAAACCCAACATGAGAAACAGCACCGGCGCCTATCTGGCAGGAATTGTTGGATCAGGAGGCTCAGCCCTATCGATTGCTGCATCAAGACTTCTAGGGCTCTATTATGTACCTCAGGTATCCCAGAGTCTTGTGCTGGTTTTGTCATATACAAACAGAACCTGTACATGTGGAACTTGAAGCAAACAAGGAGCTGAGGGGAGGTTGGGCTAAGTTACAGAGGCAAGCAGGGGTGCTGTGAGGATGCGGGCTCAGTTCCTCTGTCCCATCAGTACGGATGAGACAGGACTGTGCTTTAATGAGGTGGTGGTTCAGTGATCTGTACATTGAAATCTAGATACATTTCTCTCAAGCATTATGAAGCATGAGGTCATTGATAATACCTGTTAATTGACCAGTACTTAGCCTAGAGACTTAAGTTGATTTTTTTCTTTAGCAATGCCAATTACACATATGGGAATGTCACATGGGAATGAGCCTGGAAATTTATCAAGATGGGTAGAGTTTTAAGATTCTAATATTACAAAGTAAATGGGGAGCTGGGGATATGGCTTAGCGGTAGAGTACTTGCTTAGCATTTATGAAGCCCTGGGTTCGATTCCTCAGTACCACATACACAAAAAAAAGCTGGAAGTGGCATTGTGGCTCAAGTGATAGAATGCTAGCCTTGAATAAAAGAAGCTCAGGGACAGAACTAAGGCCCTGAGGTTGAGCCCCAGAACTGGCCAAAAAAAAAAGGGGGAGTTTCAATATAAGAATAGATGATATTTGGAAAAAATGCATTAATAAGCAAATATAAATGAAACTTAATTTTAATGGGGTGCAAGACATTAGTTTGAATGTTGATTGAACATATTTGTACTTCTCAGTAAGAGTATCACTTGCAAGTAATTGTGTGTGTGTATGCATGTGTGTGTCAACAGGTTTGCTTCTAGGGATCAAACTCAGGGCTTTATACATGACAAATGTTCTGCCACTGATTCAACACTCAGCCCTGCACAGGATATCCTATAGAGCTTCAAATGCAAATGCAGGAAAGCCAGGAAATACTGAAAGCAAAACTGAGGGGAAGCGTTGGCTGACGGTGGGTGACTCCCTGTGCAGCTTGGCCACGCTCCTGATTCTGTGAGCCCTCTCTTCTATCAGACATCAGTACTGGTTCACACATTGGCTGGAAACATCTAGATAGGTTTTCTCCTTGTAGGAATCTTTTTTTTTTTTGGTCCAGTCGTGGAGCCTGAACTCGGCCTGGGCGCTGTCCCTCAGCTTTTCAGCTCAAGGCTAGCACTCTACCACTTGAGCCACAGTACCACTTCTGGCTTTTTTCTTTTTGCTTATGTGGTGCTGAGGAATTGAACCCAGGGCCTCATGCATGCAAGGCAAGCGCTCTACCACTGAGCCACCTTCCCAGCCCTCCTTGTAGGAATCTTAAAGAGAAACTTCCATGTTTGTTATATCATTTATTAAATGTAGCAACTTGAAGAGCTAGATTACGACCCTATTTACTTCTGGGAAATCCAAGGTTTAGAAGGTTTAAGTGGCTTACCTAAAATTTTATACTGATAAGTTGATTCTCAAGACCTTTCCTATGTATGAGTACTGTGAACTTTCTGCTAGTGTGGTTCCAGAGTGTAATCTTCACCGAAGGAAAAAAGTAAGCGAAGAGGTAGAAGAAGGACAACATACGGCTACCCTTGGGTTCATGAGAGGAATGACAGTCGAGATGCTGTGGAATTACAATATAGAAGGAGGTGGTGTGTTAGTAACGACCTGGGACAAGGAAGAAGATGACATATGTTCTCTGTGGTAGATTTGGTGAGGACGAGGGTAGGCTACAGCAGCAGTGTGATAAATGGTTAGGAACTCGTGGTACCTGATCCCTATTCTTGAGTTCTGTAAGATGGAGAATACACACTAGGATCACTGGTCACATGAGGATATAAAATCACTCTTTGTTTAGATACCTTGAATCTAAACTGAGTGCTTCTAAGAGCTTTGTTTGAAAACATGATTTAAACCTAAGATTGTAGCCAAGACTTAAGAGCTGTATACTCAAATTCTTGCAGGGAGAAATGGGCAGAAAGGAAGAATGAAAGAATATAATGGAGGTAGAAAGAGAGACAGTCAGATGAGAGGGAGGAAGGGAGAGAGAAACAGTGAGTTGGGGTCTCCTAAATGAATGGAGAGTCATGTCATCTATGCAGATGCTGGATCTGATGAAGAGTCTGGAGGGCTTGACTCAGAGAAGTCACATGGTTTCAGAGTTGTGGCCTTATCTGAAAACCAGTGGACTGAATGTCCGTGTGTGTGTGTGTGTGTGTGTGTGTGTGTGTGTGTGTGTGTGTGTGTGTGTGTGTGTGTGTGTGTGTGTGTGTGTGTGTGTGTGTGTGTGTGTGTGTGTGTGTGTGTGGGTGGGTGTGGGTGGGTGTGGGTGGGTGTGTATATCCTGGAACTTGCACTCCGGGCTCGGATGCTGTCCTTGAGTTTTTAGGCTCACTATGCCATTTGAGCCACAACCCCACTGCTGGCCTTTTTGCTGCTTAACTGGAAATAAAAGTCACACAGACTTTCTTGCCTGAGCTGTCTTTGCATCACAATTCTCAGATCTGAGGAGTCTAAGTAGTTAAAACTACAGGTGTGAGCCACCTGGGCCCTTAATAATTATTCCTGTTAAGCCCTTTATTGGTGGGGTAGGGAGAGGATTGGCAGAAGAGAGGGGAAAACTGCACCATAACAGCCCTACCAACTGGGTAGATAAGGGAGTAGGAAGTCCTTGTGTATAATTCTTGTGCTTTCTAATAATTGCTTTGCTTTGCTTTCAATTATAGGTGGGTTATGCCTCTACCAGCTCAGTTCTTAGCGACAAATACCAGTTTCCGAGTTATTTTCGCATAGTACCTAGTGATAATATCCAGTCCCAGGCCATGGTGAAACTTATCCAGCATTTTGGTTGGGTATGGGTGGGCACTATCGCATCTGATGATGATTATGGAAAATATGGTGTTAAAGTTTTTAAGGAAAACGTGGAGAGTGCCAACCTTTGCATTGCATTCTCTGAAACCATCCCCAAAGTCTATTCCAATGAGAAAATGCAAAAGGCTGTGAATGCTATTAAAGGCTCTTCTGCCAAAGTCATCGTGCTGTATGCCTCTGATCTGGACCTCAGTCCCTTCGTGCTGGAGATGGTGTACCACAATATAACAGACAGGACATGGATAGCGAGCGAAGCATGGATCACCTCGGCCCTCTTGGCAAAGCCTGAATACTTCCCCTATTTTGGTGGAAGTATTGGGTTTGCAGTGCCAAGAAGTGACATCCCAGGGTTGAAAGAATTTCTTTATGACGTGCATCCCAGCAAGGATCCAAATGATGTCCTGACCATCGAATTCTGGCAGACAGCATTTAACTGTACTTGGCCCAATAGCAGTGTTCCTTATAATCTGGACCACCGAGTGAATATGACTGGGAAAGCGGACCAACTGGAGGCTACATCTGATCGGTTGTGTACTGGAGAGGAGAGGCTGGAAGATCTTAAAAATACCTACCTGGACGTGTCTCAGCTGAGAATCACAAACAACGTCAGACAAGCTGTGTATACTCTGGCTTATGCCCTGGATGAGCTCAGCAGATGTGACAAAGAGAATCCAAGATGGCACTGTGCCTACATACCTACATTTGAGCCCTGGCAGGTAAGTAGTTTTAACTCATGATATAGTTTGAAAAGTATAAGTATACATTGTTTGAACTATTGATCTTCCTTTCTAGTTAATAGAACATTTTATCACATAGCCAGCTAAAATAATGAATTAATTGTGTGGCCTAAATGCTCATTGCCAGTTCCCAGGTTTGTTGTGAATGATAGAAATTCTCCAGACATTGCCTTGGACCCAGATTTCTTCTCTCTCATCACATTGCCATCTACAATATGAAGTTCTAACACTTATTCTAAGATTAGTTTTTGGGCCTAAATATCATTTTACCCAGCAGCAATTAGGAAGGATGGACACCTGTATGCCTCTCCACTTAAGGCTCATTCATTAAAGTGCATTCAGTACTCAGCATCCCATTAGCCACAACTCAGTCTTGTGGTCTTCTCTGGTCTTAAGGGACCCATAGCTGCAGTCATTATGCAGTGGGAGGGTAGGTGAAGAACTGAGGGCTTTCTTGGCATCTCCAAGAAAGCCACATTCTGTGTCCCTGAGGTGATATTGAACCACTCATATTGGGGAACAGCAATGTGAGTGGTCCCTGAGATCACTACCGACCAGAACTTGTCTCTACTGATACCCTCCATTCCTGCCTCCTGTCTTTAAAGAGAACATGAGCACCCTGGTCCTGCTGTCATCCCCATGACGCTCTGCATGGCACTCTGTTGCCCTTCCCCAGCCTCACCCTCACTGCAACATGGAGTTGTTTAGAGTTCAGCAGATCCACAGCAATTTTCACAACTTCATTTTTACTTTGATTTTCAAATCAATTCTGTGTGTGTGTGTGTGTGTGTGTGTGTGTGTGTGTGTGTGTGTGTGTGTAAGCAAGTTGGTGTTCATACTGAGGCTTGAACTCAGGGCCTGGGCGCTGTCCATGAAGTTGTTTTTTGTTTGCTCAAAGCTAGTACTCTACCACTTAGCTACAGCTCCACTTTCAGCTTTTTGGTATTCCTTTGGAGATAAGTGTCTCAGAGACTTTTTTTTTTCTGGCTTTGAACTGTGATTCTCAGATCTTAACCTCCAGGGAGCCAGGACTTCTGGCATGGGCCACCCATGTCCAGATGACAATCATTTTTTTCTTTTTTAATATTTTTATTTTTATTGCAAAGGTGATTCACAGTGGGTAGTTACAGTTAGAACAGTCAGGTAATGAATACATTTCATTTTGAGCAGTGTCACCTCTTCCCTACTTTTTTTTTTTTTTCCGGTTGTGGAGCTTGAACTCTGGGCTTGGGCACTGTCCCTGCGCTCTTCAGCTTTTGCTGAAGAGGCAAGCGCTCTACCGCTTGAGCCACAGCGCCACTTCCGGTTTTTTGAATGGTTTATTGGAAATAAGAGTCTTGTGCACTGGTTTTGAACTGCACTCCTCATATCTCAGCCTCCTGAGTAGCTAGGATTACAGGCGTGAGCCACCAGTGCCTGGCAACCTCTTCCCTCCTTTTCTCCTAGTTTTTCTACCCAGTGCCCTGTCCCCACACTTTATAGTTCATTTTCAACAGATTGTCTCATGAGTATCATTGCTGTATTTGTTCATCCTTTGCCTTATCATTTCTTTTATTTATGATTTTTATTGAGATTAAGTGATTACATAAATTTCACAGTATTGTAGGATAATGATAAATAAAGTCACACACACATTTTATCCTTCCACAAGGCAGATTGTTGTTATCGTGGTCTATAGAGTTTGTGAATTCTGCAAGCTTTGACAGTACAGCTATTTCTTCCATGTTGGATGATATGTACATTTATTTTTTTTGCTTAGTTTTAGCTTTTCCCTCTTTCCCTCTTCTTCCCTCCTTCCCATTGCTGCCCTTGAGTGGCTTAGTTCATTTTCATCAAGCTAACAATCATTTTTAAAACTAGCTTTTTGCTTCTTATAGTTGACCAGTGGTAGCCACTTTGAGCTGTTCCTGCTCTCTTTGGTACAGTCTTTCCTCCAGAGAGCCTGATTTCTAGTGCTGAGCTAGCAAGTCTAGAAGCCAAGCTGGATCTGGTTGCTAGGTGTGTTCGTTGGGACTGAGGTAGTGGACGTGACTAGAAAATGACAAATTAAGTTGCATTTTAGGCACCAAGTGAGATCTCTTCAGTGTAAAAGATGTCCTTTGAGAACTTATTTCCATATTATAAGAGTTTTTTATATGGCAAATAACCTGCCATAGCTTATTCTTTGAAAAGTGAAGTATCAAATTTAAATGTGTTCAGAGTGTGAATTATATGCTAGAATTGCAGGGTTAGGCCTTAGGGCCGGATTGGGGGTGATAGGGTTAGCTCACAATACGGATCCTTCTCCCTGACAAACTCCTACAGGTCAGGAAATTAAAAATGTGAAAAGTGCAGGGTGCTGGTGGCTCACACCCATAAGCCTAGCTACTTAGGAGGCTAAGATCAAGATCATAGTTCGAAGTCAGCCCAGACAGGAAAGTCCATGAGGCTCTTATCTGCAATTAACCAACAAAAAGTCAATGTGGAGTGACATCTGAAGTGGTAGACTGCCAGCCTTGAGCACAAAATCTCAGGGACAGCACCCAGGCTCTTGAGTTAAAGCCCCAATACCAGCATGAAAAAATGGTTAAAAGGAGATATAGACATATAAGAAAGTTTACAAATGTAGTAAGATTATTTTTCTACTTGTCTAAAAGTAAATATGAACTATAATTCTTTTTAGCTTATCCCATACATCAGAAAGTGTATATTTGGAAAAAGTTCTTTTTCAGGGTTTACTTGGACATTCCTATTTTTTCCCTCTCTTTTGAGACTGGGACTTACTTTAATTGTCCAGGCAGGTCTTGAACTTCACATGCAGCACAGGCTGGTGAGAGACTGAACATCTATCAGCACCTGTCTTTTAGTGCTGGGATTACAGTTGTGATAACAGAAGGTACCTAGCATTCTGAGTTCCTTTTGCCCTGCCTGGTGCTAAAGAACTCTTCTCTACCATGTAGTGATGTTAAATAGCATTGTAGATGCTATTTAGAATAGCATTGTAGAATAGCATTGTAGATACTAAATAGCATTGTTCCAGGGAAGGAGCAGAGAGTGGAAGCCTTTGAGCAGTTCCCTGATAGACTTTTCAGAAGACAAGAAAGGAAAAGAAAAGACAAAAAACAAAACCTACGCACTGAACCTTCCACTGTGTTGTGAACTCTGATATGGGTGTCCTGTGAATTGAGAAGGCTAATGAAAGACCACAAAGACCACATGGAATGGGGACTGAGTGCTGATCTTGGTGATTCATTCCTGAGAGGCTCCCATATGCTCTGCTTTCACCCCTAGGACAAAGGCAGGGAGGAATAACCGTCAGCTCCTCCAGGTCCAGGAATGGTGTAATGCTCACTAAGTACATGCCATTTACCAGAGCTAACAGGACTCCACATCCGCCGTCTTTCCGCTAAGCGGTGTGGCCCTCCTGGTTTGGGGAGGGGTGGGGGCTGGACTGGCCCCTCTGACAGGGGACCTGGGTCCAGCAGGTGGGATATGAGCCTGGATCTCTCCCTGTGCAGGTGTGCTCCCTTCTCACCAAGGCAAACAGGTTGCTGCCTGGGCAGGGTCGCCTGGCGAGGCAGGCCCTAGAGCTCTGTGATCACGGAGGATTCTGTGGCTGTGCAGTGTGGAGCCAGTCCATCACTGCTGTGCCCTGGGCCCTGCGTGGTCTCTTCCTCCCTCCCCTGTGTAGGGTGCAGAGGCACAATCATTTCTTAGCCTAGAACTTTCTTCTCACAAATATTTGCCCATTGAATTTCTATTGATGTTTTAAAAACCCAGTTCACATGGCCACTTCCTGGAAAGTAGAAAGTTTCCAGTTTTCCTGAGGCATTTATCCAGACTTCATCTATACCTTCTTGACTCTTTTCACAGTGAATATGTAGATTATATCAAATGTTACTTATGGTATAGCTTTCCTACTAGTCTATGAGGTTTTCAAAAACCTGGGAACACGTTTAATTCATCTTTACGTTCCACACCTGATATCCAGGAAGAGGAGAGGTATAGTGAGGGGGGATTTGCTGGTACTGGCAATAGAAGTCAAGATGTTCTCATTTCCCTTGGTCTACAGAATCAGGAAACATTTGGCTCCACATATTTTAAAACCAGTGTTATTCCAATATAAATATAGTGTTTTCATTTATCACAGAAATTAAAACTTTCTAATGACTAAACTAAAAGAAAAGGAATAAAATTGAGTTTTTGAACTCAACATATCTAAAATATTTTAACATAATATTTTCACAATACAAAAATGTGAAAAAAATTTTTAATTGTGAAAATACTGTACAGAGGGGTTACAATTACATGGGCAAGATAATGAGTACATTTCTTATCAAGCATTGTAGCCTCTTCCTTTGTTTCCCCTTCCCATCCCTTCCCATCATCCTCCCCTGCCCCCCCACCCAATCCTCTCTGCGCCCCTCTCCTCCCTCCCCCCCACCAAAGTTGTAAAGTTTGTTTTCGACATAACGACTTGTACATCTCATTGTTGCAATGGGTTCACCTATATCCCTATTTAAATGATTTGTTTTTCCCCTTCCCCTCCACAAATTATACCGACATCAAATACAGTGAAAGCAGGGGTTATACTGTGAGGGAGGGACATACAAAGCAACAAAGAAATCATCTTATAAATGTGTTAGAAACAATCGCATGAAATAAAAAAAAAACATTTGAATACATATCTTAGGGTTCATTTCCCTAACATCACCTTATCTGACCTTTTCTGCTTGACTCAGACATATACTAGATATTGCAAATAAGGGAAACCATGGGACCTATGTTTCTTTGGGCCTGGCTTACTTCACTTAATATAATTTTTTCCAAGCCTTTCCATTTCCTAACAAATGGGGCAATGTCATTCTTTCTGATGGAGGCATAGAATTGCATTGTGTATATATATATATATATATATATATATATATATATATATATATATACCACATTTTCTTGATCCATTCATCTACCGAAGGGCATCTGGGTTGGTTCCATATCTTAGCTAGAGTAAATAATGCTGCAATAAACATAGTCGTGCTAAAAATGTGAAAATTTTAATGGGATACTTTGCTTTCTTTTGTTTGAACTACATCTTTGTAACTCTTTATGTTACTCTTATCGACAATCTCAACTTGGTAAACCATCCTTCAAATTTGAATTAGGAAATTGTGGCTAGAGTTTATTATATTCAATAGAAAATATATAACAAGAGAAGAGTATTATAATCCAGTGAATTAAAATATGAGTTTTATTTATAGGATTATTTTCTTAAAAAGTGATTTTTTTGCAAATCGCTTCCCCCTGGCTTTCTAGCTATCCTACTATATGAGGAGAGTTAAGTTTACAGCTCATGATGGAAAGAAGATAAAGCTTAATGATGATGGAGATTTGGATGCTGGGCACTATGATATTCTAAACTGGCAAACAGATGATAATGGAGATGTTGACTTTGTTAAGATTGGAGAATACAATTTCAGAACCTCTAAATTTGAAATTGTTTTTGCAAAGAAGTCAACAATATTTTGGAACACTGAATCATCCAAGGTTAGTTGTTTGAACATCTGAATTATCAGTAACTGTGCTTTTTCCTTTTTGTTTTTTTATTAGCTTTCAGTAATGAGAACAAATAGAGTTCCTTGGTGACATTTCTGTACATGGAGTTTATTACAATATGTTCATATTGCATATATATCCTTTATCATATCCACTTTTTTCCACTTTCCCCTCCTTGGTCCTCTTCCCCCAACAAATAGCCCCCCCCCCCCACTTTATCTTCATGTCTTCTTTTTTAGATGTTTAGATTCTACATATTTATCTTTCTGGCTGTGACATTTCACATCTCTATCTCCATTCTCCAGCAAGTGACATAATTTCATTCTTTTTTTTTTTTTTTTGGTCGGTCGTGGGACTTGAACTCTGGGCCTGGGCGTTGTCCCTTAGCTCTTCAGCTCAAGGCGAGCGCTCTACCACTTGAGCTACAGCGCCACTTCCGGTTGTCAGGTGGTTTTATTGGAGATAGGAGTCTCACGGTCTCTCCTGCCCGGGCTGGCTTTGAACCGCGATCCTCAGATCTCAGCCTCCTGAGTAGCTAGGATTACAGGCGTGAGCCACCAGCGCCCGGCTCATAATTTCATTCTTGAAGGCTGAACCAGACTCCACTGTACATATATACCACATTTTCTTTTCTCATTCTAATGAATCAGAGGCATCTGGGCTGTTTTTGTGACTTGGCTGTTGTGAATAATACAGTAGTAAACATCAGCATGAGTTATCTTTACTCTTAAGCTGAATTAAATTGCTATAGATATTGCCCAGGAATGGTATGGCAGGATCATGAAGCAGTTTCTATTTTTAGATCCTAAAGAACCTCCATGCTGATTTTCATGGTGGCTGTATTAATTTACATTTCTTTTTTTTTGGGGGGGGGTCCGGTCGTGGGGCTTGAACTCTGGGCCTGGGCGCTGTCCCTCAGCTCTTCAGCTCAAGGCTAGCGCTCTACCACTTGAGCCACAGCACCACTTCCGGCTTTTTTCTTTTTTGCTTATGTGGTGCTGAGGAATCGAACCCAGGGCCTCATGCATGTGAGGCAAGCCCTCTACCACTGAGCCAACTTCCCAGCCCCTAATTTACATTTCTACCTATAATGTATAAGTCCTTTTCCCAATCCAGTCCAACATTTGCTTTTGTTAGTTTTCTTCATGGCTGCCATTTTTTTGATGGATGACTGGGTAGAGTCTCAGTGAAGTTTTGATTAGCGTTTCCTTGCTTAAGGGACTCGATAATTTTGTCATGTATTTATTGACCAGTAGTACCTCTTTTTAAAAAAAATTGATTGTGGGGCTTGAACTCTGGGCCTGGGTGCTATATCCCTCAGCTTTTCAGCTCAAGGCTAGCACTCTACCACTTGAGCCACAGTACCACTTCCGTTTTCTGGTGGTTTATTGGAAATAAGAGTCTCATGGACTTTCCTGCCTGGGCTGGCTTTGAACCGTGATCCTCAGATCTCAGCCTCCTGGGTAGCTAGGATGACAGGTGTGAGCCACCAGCATCCAGCAGTACCTCTTGTTTTGAAAATTCTTTGCTATTTAATTTGTAAATTACTCATTGGATTATTTGTTCTTTTGGTGTTTCATGGTCAGAGTTCTTTATGTATTCTGGATATGAATCCCTTGTCAGATGTGTAGATGTTAAAAAGTTTTTCCCCCATTTTGTATGCTGTGTCTTCATTCTAGTAACGGTTTCTTTGCTATGCAGGACAGTTTTTAGTGTGATTTAGTTTTGTTATTTCCTGCTTTTACTTCTAACCTATTAGAGTTGTAAGTTCAGAAAGTTGTTACTTATACATCTTGAAGCATGTTCTGTTCTCATCTCGTAGTTTCAAAGTTTCAAGGACTTACATTGAAGTCTTAGATATATTTGACATTAACTTTTGCCTACAGAGAAAGAGAGAGAAAGAAAGAGAGAGTGAGCGAGCGAGTGAGCTCTGACTTGCTTTTACATGTAGATATCCTGTTTTCCTAGCACTATAGAAAGGGCTGTCCTCTCTCTAGCACACATTTTGGCACTTTTGTCTGTAATCAGACGGCTCTGGCTACAGGGCTTTATTTCTTGGTTCTTCTCTTCCATTTCTCTATATATCTGTGCCAATACCATGCTTACTATGCTTCTGTAATATAATTTTAAGTCAAGTATTGTAATACCTTCAGCATTGCTCTTTTTGCTAAGGATTATTTGGCTATTGGGGATATTTCATGCTTCCATATAAATTTTTGGTTTGATCTTTCTATTTCTGTAAGTAACAGTATTGGAATTCTGATGCAAATTGCATTGAATCCGTATATATCTGTATAATCTGGTAATTTTTGTAATATTTATTCTGCCTTAATGAATACAATAGGTTTTTCCATCTTTATGTCTTCTTCAATCTCTTTCTTCAGAATTTTATCATTTTCATTGTAGAGGTCTTTTAGTTCCTTAGCTAGATTTATTCCAAGGTACTTTATATTTTATTTTTTATTTACTTTGCTTTTGTGAATTAAGGTTGTTTTCTGTTTTTTTTTCTCAACATGTTCACTGTGTGTATATAGAAAATCCATTGGTGTGTGTGTGTGTGTGTGTGTGTGTGTGTGTGTGTGTGTGTGCGTGTGCGTGTGTGTGTGTGTGTGTGTGTAGATAGTACTAGGGTTTGAATTAGGGCCTGGTGTTTGCTTGGCTTGCTTGTTCATCTGATGCTCTACCCTTGGAGCCATGCCTTCTGGGACTACTTGTCACTGGTATTCTAAAAAGGGAGTCTTACTGTCCTTACTGTCTGGGCTGGCTTTGAACCATGATCCTCAAATCTCAGCCTCCTGAATAGCTAGGATTACAGGTATGAGCCACCAGCACCCAGCTGGTCATATACATTTATGAGTTTAATTTCTTCTATATTTTCCAATTTGTTTACATATACATTTTTAAAATACTCTCTGATCTTCTGAATTTCATTACTGTTGTAATATTCTCCATCCATTGGCTGATGAGAACCTAGATTGATGCTGTAGTTTACTTGTGAATAGTACTGCTATACACATGTATGTATAGGTGTTTCAGTGGTATATTGACTTAACATTCCTTCAGACATTTTCCCAGGAGTGGTATGGCAGGATAATACCATTGTTTTATCTTTAGCTTTTTAAGGAACCTCCATAGTGAATTTTATAGTGGCTACACTAATGTACATTCCTGCTGACAGTATATAGGATCTCGTTCCCCACATCCTCATTTTCTACTCCAACGAAAGAGGAAGTCTGAAAGATAGCATGAGATCTCTGGGGTCTGTGCTCATGCATTTCAGCCCTTCTTCACAGTAAGCCTCCATAGCCAGCAGAATGCTAGCTCCTGGTTGTTGAGCCCCTTGCTAGCTGTGAGCTTGTGCAGTGTCTGCCATGATCCTCAGACACTGAGACTTGCCAGATAGAAGAGTCATCCATCACCGTAGACCTCACTGGCTGAGCTTTCTGATGCTTACAAATCTGGGTGGGTTCCATCTCTCCTTCTCCCCTTCCATGACCTCTCATGGTTATTACCTGACCTTGTGGCCAGCACTCACAAGACTCCTGAAGCCACAGTTGTGTCTTGGGTTTCAAGTCCCAAACACTGCTTGACATAAAATGCCTGTGGCTAGGGCTGGGAAGTTGGCTCAGTGGTAGAGCGCTTGCCTTGCATGCCTGAGGCCCTGGGTTCGATTCCTTAGCACCACATAAGCAAAAAGAAAAAAGCCGGAAGTGGCACTGTGGCTCAAGTGGTAGAGTGCTAACCTTGAGCTGAAGAGCTGAGGGACAGCGCTCAGGCCCAGAGTTCAGACCCCACGACCGGACCCCCCCCCCCAAAAAAAATGCCTGTGGCTAGCAGACAATTCTGGGAGTCATTGCACTCCACCTGCCCTGGGCTTGGTGCTCTGATTCCATTGTGGTTCTCAGACCATGAGACTGGCTCTAGCTAGGGAAGGGATTGCCCCGCCCACCATCCACTTCTTTGTCAGACCCTTCCCTTTCCACTACCATCTCCTGTGGCCATCTTCCTCCCAGGCATTGTGGCCTGGTGTCCCAAGACTCCATAAGTTGCAATTATTCATTGTTTTTTAGTCCCCAGAATAGCTCTGTCTCAAACTCCACCTGTTGACAAATCCGCACTGCCAGAAGGCAGCTCCTGGGGCCAGAGCACTCCACAGCTGTGAGCTTGGTGCTGTTTCCACAGTGAACCTCAAGCACTGGGACTTGCGTTAATCAGGGAGAGTGGGGTGACCAGCCGCAAGGCCCCTTACTGCCCAAGTTCTGGGGTGCTCTCACTTCTCTATGGGTCTGCCACCTCTTGTGGCCGCCTCTATCCCAGGTACTCTGGCTGTGCCCTCAAACTCCTGAGCTGTGGTTATTTACTATTTTCAAGTCCCCAAGGTAACTCATTCTAAAGCCCTAGTGGCAATAGACCCCGCAGCCCAACGGTAGCTCAGGGAACCTGAGTATATGGATCGGTGCTCTATTTCTGATACAATCCTCAGGCAATGAACCTGGTTCTTGTCAGATAGGATGGGGTTGCTGACCTCTGTGCCTTTCACTTTCTGAGCTCTCTGTAGCAGCTCCTTAAACTTCTCTGCCTATATCTCAAGCTTTTCTGCTCCATTACCTGCCTTGCTTCCAGACAAGGCCAGGTGTCCCAGGAAGGACTTCCTGAGCTTTGACTGTTTGTTAGTTTTCAGGTCTCAAAGGTAGCTCCAGCTCAAGATCTGCCTGTCTGGAAACCCCCACAGCCAGCTGATACTTGAACATTCTGCCAGCAGTAGGCCCGGTGCTGTTTTTATATGTCACGTGACCTCAGGTGATAAACCTTGCATTCATTGGTGAGGTGGGCTGCCAACAAGTGTGCCTTTTGCTTCCTAAGCATACCAGTAGCTGCTAAAACTTCTCTGTTTGCCCATGACAGAGCCTCTCCTTCTCCACAACTGCCTCCCAGGACCTCCAAGGAACTGGGAGTGAATCTCCCAAGACCACTAGGTTATGATGGCTCTTTGTTTTCAAAAATACCTGCATCTATTCACATCTGTGTGTGCTGGGATTGAGCTCAGAGCCCCACAGCCTTACTTCTCATATGTGTTGGTGATTGCCATGTCACCACTTGAGCAACACCTCTGGCTGTGATGTTTTTCAACTTCAGTGGTGATAAGAGTCTCTCAGATTTGTCTGCTTGGCCTGGTTTAGAACCAGGATTCTCACATCTCAGCTTCTTAGGTAGTTAAGATTACAAATGTGAGCCACTTACACTCAGAACCTTAATCAAGTCTCAAGATGTCACCTTGCCAGAGTTCTCT
This sequence comes from Dipodomys merriami, assembly GCF_024711535.1. Classification (NCBI taxonomy): domain Eukaryota; kingdom Metazoa; phylum Chordata; class Mammalia; order Rodentia; family Heteromyidae; genus Dipodomys; species Dipodomys merriami. The sequence continues at coordinate 1,584,699 of NW_027204060.1, forward strand.
AAGCTACCAGCAGTGAAAGATATTCTTGCCCAATGAAAGCCTGTCATGCTGGGGGCTCACTGTCCTTCCTCAAACTCTGCACTGGTTCAATGCTTGGGGAAGTGTAGGTTTCCCCCACAGCTAGGACTTACCAATCTCTCCAAGGCCACTTGGCTTGTCCTGTGGAGGCTTTGACTTCCTGTCCTTCTGCAGGACCAGGGCCTGAGTGGCAAAACTGTTCCCTGGTCATCTTTCTGTTCCACTGTAGTTTTTTAGCTGTTGTGTTTTTCTTGGTCCTTAGTGTTCTTCTGTGTCATTTCTGAACATAATCTCATTTTACGTAGACTTCTTATTCATGGAAAGTGATGGAGAAGAAAAGCCCTTGATGACTTTTTCATCCAGGTCTGGAACTGAATTCCTTATTTCCGTGTCTGTAATTTGTTTCTTTGAATTCTGTTTGAGGTCACTGGTCATTTTTAAAGTTTGACTTTTGAATTCTTGTCAAGCATTTCAGCCATTCCAGTATTACACAGATGGAGTCACTGAAGAGGTAGCAGCTTTGGAAGGAGTCCATTATTTCAGGTTTCTCAGTTATTATCTGTGCCTCTGTTGGGATGGCTTTACTTGGTCGACTTCTTTTGAGGACTCAATCCTCAGTACCTTTTCAAGAGGATGAAACAAATCCTATAACACAGATAGCACTGGTGTTGGAGATGAGGGGTTCATCAGGGGCCATTTGTTAGCTTCAGGGCTATATTCATTTTAGAAGCCTCCATGGAAATCCAAAGAACTTTCTCAGTCCCACAATGGTAGAGAACTGTATTCCATGCTTATTGCTATTTGTTGTTGCTAGCTTCCCCATTCAGTGTGTACCGATGTGTGTCTTCCTGGGACCCGGAAAGGGATTCGTCAAGGGGAGCCGATCTGCTGCTTTGATTGCATCCCATGTGCTGATGGACATGTGTCAGAGAAACCAGGTAGAAATGGCTGTTATTACAGTGTAATTCAATTAAACATGTGTTGACAAAGTGATTCGTAGAAATCTTTGCAAAGGAGCATGAAAAATGCATTTTAAAAAATAAGTGAAGCTGGGCACTGGTAGCTCATACCTGTAATCCTAGCTACTTAGGAGGCTGAGATCTGAGGATCTTGGTTGGAAGCCAGCATGGACAGAAAAGTCCCCATGAGACTCTTATCTCCAATTAATCATTCAAAAACCAAAAGTGGCACTGTGGCTCAAAGTGGAAGAGTGTTGGCCTTGTGCAAGAGCTCAGGAACAGCGCCCAGGCCCTGAGTTCAAGCCCTGCAACAGACAAAACCCAATAACAAATTATTTGATCTTCTGTACATTATGAGAAAAACACATAAATTAGATTTTAGTTCTAAATCTACAGTTGGGATAAGTTCTATAACAATGAAGTTTACAAAGGAAATACAAAACATGTGATATTTAAAATACAATTATAATTAATCTATGAATAATTAAAGTTTCTGAAATTATTTGTTTTTGAAACTGATTATCAGTTATGTTCCTATTTGAAAAATAACAAAGATGACTTAGAGTGCTAGATTTTACTGAACGATCTTCATTTGGGAAGATTGTTCATTTGCTGGATTTCATGCCTACGATCAGTGACATAAAGTGATAAAACTTGAATACATACGAATTCTGTAAGTACCACTATGTGAATCCATTCCTACTGCCTGCCAAAGTGATGTTCCTTATGAGCAAAATTATACTTTTATTTGGTGTTTTAGCCTTGTGAGCCTGTGGGAGCTGATTTATATTAATTTTGACATAGAACTGTTTTTGTCTTTTGTGGAATGGTCCTTAGAAACACTTCATGTAAAAGAATTTAAATAATAAAAAAGAATTTAAATAATGTAAAATTATCCCCAAAAGGAGAAAAATTCCCACAATATAACCTAAAGAACTTTCTAAATATCATGTGGCTCAGTGAATTACATTGAAGAAGTCTGGTCAAATAGTTGGAAGTCATTAGAAAGGAATTCTAATCTTTACCTGAACTTTTCAGAGAGCATTAGAAATCCTTATTTATCATATCTCCATAAATTCATCCCAAATCACTTTCTCTTGTATGTCACTATATCTCTTAAAAACTCCTTCCAGGTAAATGCCCCAAACTTTATTCTTTCAAGCAAGTGATACTGATTGGAAGACTCTAGTGTTCTATGCATCTTAACGCTGTAATAATCTTCCTGATGGTTTTGCCTCAATATATTCAATTTTCTCATTTACAGACTGTCTTGGACAGTATAAATATACATAAGTCCTACCTCAGTAGATAGCTAGAGGAGAAACTAGAATGTTCTGGAAAGAGTAGCACAGGAAGGGCTAAACTTGAGAAGAAACACTAAATTTCAAAAGTTGAAGAAAATGCTTCTTAATATCTGTGCACTCTACACCATTTTATCACCACTGTTTTGAGAAAAGGCATGTATTCTACATGAGATTAATTATTGTATCCTTGCTCCAGGCCTTTGAATGCTCAGAGCTATTTACAGTCACAGGATTTCCCTGCAGTGAACTCTCTCATTCCTTCACCAGGTGAGAGGGAGTGCACGCAGTGTGGTGAGGATTACTGGTCTAATGAAGACAGGAGCAAGTGTGTGCTCAAAGAGGTGGAATTCCTGGCCTATGACGAAGCCCTGGGCTTCACCCTGGTCATCCTGTCCATCCTCGGGGCCCTGGTGGCGCTGGCGGTCACCGTGGTCTATGTGCTCTACAGGAACACTCCCCTGGTGCAGGCCAATGACCGGGAGCTGAGCTTCCTCATCCAGGTGGCGCTCCTCATCATCATGCTGTCCTCTCTGATCTTCATCGGCAAGCCACACACCTGGTCCTGCAGGGCCCGCCAGGTCACTCTGGCCCTGGGCTTTGCTCTTTGCCTCTCCTCCATTCTGGGAAAGACCATTTCACTCTTCCTGGCCTACAGAATTTCTGCCTCCAAAACTCGGCTCCTCTCCATGCGCCCCGTGTTTCGCAAGCTCATCGTGTTGCTCTCCGTGCTGGTGGAGACTGGCATATGCATCACCTACTTGCTGATGCGCCCCCCAAGGGTGTACAAGAACATGGAGTCTCAGGTGATCAAGATCATTCTGGAGTGCAACGAGGGTTCTATCGAGTTTTTGTGCGTCGTGTTTGGGGTCGACGTCTTGCTGGCCTTCCTGTGCTTTCTCAGCAGCTTTGTGGCTCGCCAGCTGCCAGATAATTATTACGAAGGCAAATGCATCACTTTTGGCATGCTGGCCTTCTTCATCATCTGGATCTCTTTTGTGCCCGCCTACTTGAGCACCAAAGGCAAATTCAAAGTGGCCGTGGAGATCTTTGCCATCCTGGCATCCAGCTACGGTTTGTTGGGCTGTATATTTGCTCCCAAGTGCTTCATCATTTTGCTGAGGCCGAAGAGGAACACAGCCGAGACAGTTGGGGGAAGAGTGCCCACTGTAGATAAGAGCATCCAGCTGACGTCTGCATCTGTGAGCAGTGAGCAGAATGAGACTGCCGTGTCCACAGTTCTGGATGACTAGCATGGGCGGGACACCTGTCCTGCCAAGCCCCAGGGTGACTTGCTTCAAAACTCCCTGTAGGTCATCCTTTCTGTGCCTGCTGCTGCTGGGTCATATTGAGACCTGGGCGCTGATGGGTTAGTCTCAGTGTGGTATATGAAATCTCTTTGTATAAGATGCACTTTAGCATGAATAAAGTACCTCTTGCTATTGAAGTTGTAAACCATTTTTATTGGGTTTTTATAGTTGAGACTTAAGTGATGGCATGCGCTTCAAATGATAGAGAAAACCAGGGCTTGTGAACATGTTTTTTGGTTTTTTTTTTTCAAACAATGTAGAATTCTCTATCAAAGATCACCTAGTGAGGGGCAAGATCCATTTTCTTTGGATCCCATTAATGCCTGTTGGAAGCAGACAGCTTTCAGAGAAAGCTGGTGGAAGTTTCCCTTGGGGCAGGGGAACCTTAGAGAACTCATGGAAGAGTCAGGAATACAGAAAATATTGGAGGGACCATCAGCAACTGAGTGTTTCTTCCAACTCCTGCTGGGCAGATGTATTCCTTTCCTGACAAGGAAACCTCCCCCCAGGACTTTTTGGAGAAGTAGTGGTCAGGGATATTATAATGAAATGACATATTCTGTCTTCTTCTGCATTGTTGAGATGATTCTGTTATTTTTGTTCTTTATTCTGTTTATGTGATTTATTGTTTATTGATAAGCCTATATTAACATGAACTTGATAATGGTGTGTTATGTTTTAATTTATTGCTAAATTTGGATGACTAGCATTTTATTTACAATTTTCACATCAAATAAATTGTTCTAAAGTTGTTTTTTTTTGTGCCAGTCCTGGGGCTTGAACTCAGTGTGTAGGCACTGTCCGTGAGAGGCTTTTGCTCAAGGCTAGCACTCCACCACTTGAGCCACAGTGCCACTTCTGGCTTCTGTTTGTGTTGTATTGAGGAATCTAACCCAAGGCTTCATGCATACTAGGCAAGCACTCTACCACTAAGCCATATTCCCAGCCCCAGTCTATAGTTTTTATTATAGCTTCATCTTAGCCAGGTTTAGTTGTACTGGGCTCTTGGAGTGAGTGAACTGGGCAGTGGTCTTTCCTATTAGGTGTTTTGTAATAGCTGGAGTAGGATTGGTTTAAGCTTTAATTTGTATGTCTGGTAGAAATCAGCAGTGTGTATTGCATTCTGGCTTTTTACTTATTGATAGACTTTATTATCACTTCAATTTTACTGCTTAGTGTAGACCTATTTGTGTAGTTTGTAGCCTTTTTAGTTCAGCATTGATAGGTCATAGAGTTTAGAAAGTAACCCCTTTCAAGTAGATTTTCCACTTCATTATTATGAACATTTTTAGTGTTCTCTAACTGTGAGTTTCATTGTTGTTAGTTCTGACCATACTTCCATCTCAAACTATATTATTTGGGAACTTTTGCTTGGCCTAGCTAAGGTTTTTTTTTTAATACTTCATAGTGTTTGTGTAGTATTGTTTTTTAAAATATATATTTCTGCCCTGGTTTTCCTGCTTCTTTCCCTTTATTGCTTAGAGAATTGACTCTTTCCTTGTTTCTCAAAGAGTGAGATAAAGTGATGGGTCATTGATAACTGATTTCTCTGACTTACAATGTAGACTCTTCTCAATATAAAAATTCCTTCTTGGTGCTATATCTTCTTTCTTTTAAAAAAATTTTTTTTGGGGTCCAGTTGTGGAGCCTGAACTCTGGACCTGGATGCTGTCCCTCAGCTCTTCAGCTCAAGGCTAGCGCTCTACCACTTGAGCCACAGTGCCACTTCCGGCTTTTTTCTTTTTGCTTATGTGATGCTGAGGAATCGAACCCAGGGCCTCATGCATGCAAGGCAAGCACTCTATCACTGAACCACCTTCCCAGCCCAGTGCTGTATTTTCTATGTAAAAAATTCTGGTAGGATTTTGAAAATTCTTTGGTTCTGGAAATTGTTTGATTCCCCTTCGTTCATTCATTCCTTCCTGTTTTCTTAAAATAGTTGTTCAAAATGGCTGGAATTTAATGTCAGTTTATGTGTACAGTGCATATTGATCACATTACTCCTTCCATCATTCTCCCTATCCCACCTATTCACTATATATATATATATATACATATGCATTACATATATACATATATGTGTGTACATTAAGTATTATGATTGTATTTGCTCACTGCCTCTTTTGATTTTTCTGTCTCCCTCCTCAGTTAAGGCAGGTTGCAGCTTTCTGGTGTTCATATTTTTGAACTGCCTGTTCAGTGTTGAAAGGGGTTACACTATGTGCTGTCACTTCTGTATATATTATCTTTAGTTGGTTTGATTTTGTATCATATGCCTCTGGCCCTGTGTTTTGAAGTTTGTTTAACTTTAGGTCTAACTTCCACATAGGAGCCAACACGTGCAGTTTGTTTCTATGAGTGCAGCTTTCTTCAATCAGTAGATGTTTTCCACTGACATATGTTACTTTCTGTTGGATTAATAAAATTGACCGGTGTATGTATGCACCCTATTTTTGATCCATTTATCAGTTGTATGGCGTCTCTGCCGTTGCCAGGCTTGGCTGTGGTGAACAGTGTAGCAGTCGTCATGACTGTACAAGTGTCTATTGCTTTTTGAACTGGAATCTTTAGGGTCACTGCCCTACTGTGTATCACTGGATTATAAGGTACCTCTGTTTTCAGTTGTTTCTTTCTTTTTTTTTTTTTTAATAAGGCATCTCCATACTTCTGCTGTAGCTGATAGACTAACATTTATTCTTGGTGATCCTTTAGACTAGAATGAAGTAGAATGTCCATGTTATGTCCTTTATGTCTAGGGTAGCTTACCATTATTTCTTGGTACACTTGTGGGCCAGTTGGATTCTTGTGCATTCTTCTAGTCTGTTCTGCTTGCCTTCGCATCTGTCTGTGTGCCCGCACAGGCCCACCTTCGCTTCTGTGTCCCAGTGGTAAGGTGTGGAGTCTGGATGTGATTGGGGGCACGATTGCTTTTTCTCTGGAAAGTTCCCCGGTTTCGACGCTGCTGGTCGGGCTCCACGTCGTTGGGGTGGTTGGGTGTGGTGGCGCACTCGTGGGTCTCTGGCAGAGTGGCCATGTGTCCCGCGGCCTTCCTCATTTCTTTCCTGAAGGTTCTGTGGCTGTCCCTGCGGGCCGTCCCTTGGGGCAGGTGTGCTCCCGGTGTTCACCGTGTGTTCAAGGCTGCATGAGTGGAGATGCTCGCTCCGTGGTGGCCTGGCGGGTCTGTGCCCTGCGCTCTGGGCCGGAGGAGAGCGCCGGGCCTGGGTGCAGCATTGTACCTAGCCTTCATTATGTTAGGGCATGTTCATCCACAGGGCGCAGAACCAGCTCCCGGGTCGCTGGGGACGCTGCAGGTGATGCAGGAGCTGCAGGGCTCCTCCTCCCCGGGGCACAGCACGCCCCCGTGGCCGCCGCGGGTACTGCGGGTGCTGCGGGGCTCCGCCGTGGGGCACAGCGCACCCCCGTGGCCGCCGTGGGCTCTACAGGGCTCCTCCTTCCTGGGGCACAGCGCGCCCCCCGTGGCTGCCGCGGGTACTGCGGGTGCTGCGGGGCTCCTCCTCCCCGGGGCACAGCGCACCCCCATGGCCGCCGCGGGTACTGCGGGTGCCGCGGGTACTGCGGGTGCTGGGGGGCTCCTCCTCCCCGGGGCACAGCGCACCCCCATGGCCGCCGCGGGTACTGCGGGTGCTGGGGGGCTCCTCCTCCCCGGGGCACAGCACGCCCCCCCCCCCCGTGGCCGCCGCGGGCACTGCGGGACTCCTCCCTGGGGAAAATGAGGGTCTGGCCCTCATTCCTCCTTTTCTGCATCTAGAAGCTTCCACGTCTGCGCGTTCCCCTGCAGAAATGCAGCCCCCTCCCTTACCCAGAAGCCTCTGCAGGTGACTGGTGAGAGGAGACCGCACCTAGGACAGGGCCAAGGGGACCGCGGGCCGAGGGGCCCTGTCCTTGTCCTCGCTGCCCGGCCCGTGTCACGGGGACCTGGAAGGAAGGTGGAGGGCGTGCGGGCGATGGAGCAGACCCCGAGTGAGAGGTGAGAGAAGGGGAGAGAGGGAAGGGAAAGGAGAGAGGGAAGGGAGAGGGAGGGGAGAGAGGGAGGGGGGAGAGGGAGGGGGGAGAGGGAGGAGGGAGGGAGAGGGGAGGGAGAGAGAGAGAGAGAAAGGGCGGGAGGAGGCCTCCCCTGCGGATCCTGTTTCAATAGTGGCCAGTATGTAGAGTTTGGAAAGAGCTGTGGTGGAAGAGAAATGAAATGGAGGAACAGCTTCAAGAGTTCTAACTTCACATAGGAGTGACTGCTCAGTCAGAGGAAGGCGGGGCTGTCATTCTCCACCGCAGCTAAACTTCCCCGAGCTGGCTGCACGTGGAACTGGCAGAACCGACGGAGGACACTGCATGCCCTCAGTGACCGTGCCCCATGTAGGAGCCATGTGCTCACAGACATAGACAAGCTCAGCCTTGAACACTCTGGTAATCAACTCCAAATGGATCAAAGACCTCGGAGTCACAGCAGACACTCTGAAAACATTACAGGATAGAATAGGAGAAACCCTAGGTCTCCTTGGCGCAGGCTGAAATTTTCTTAATAGAGACCCGGAAACACAACAAAGCAAAGAAAGGTTGGACAAATGGGATTGCATGAAGTTGCAGAGCTTCTACATGGCAAAGGACATAGCTAGCAAGATCAATAGAAAGCCCACAGATTGGGAGAAGATCTTCACTATCCATACAACGGACAAGGGTCTCATATCTAAAATATACTTGGAACTCAAAAATTAAATCCCCCAACAACAAATCCTCAAAGAAACAACTGCCCAATAAATAAGTGGGCTAATGACTTAAAGAGAAACTTCGCTGAAGAAGAAAGAAGGATGGCTAATAGACACATGAAGAAATGCTCAACCTCCCTAGCCATAAAAGAAATGCAAATCAAAACAACATTGAGATACCACCTCACCCCAGTTAGAATGGAAAAAATCAAGAACTCTAATAACAACAGATGCTGGAGGGGATGTGGACAGAAGGGAACCTTACTTCATTGTTGGTGGGAGTGTAAACTTGTTCAACCACTTTGGAAAGCAGTATGGAGGTTCCTCAAAAGACTTCACATAGAACTCCCCTATGACCCAGCAGTCCCACTTTTGGGCATTTACCCAAATGTTTACAAACAAGACCACACTAAAGCTACCAGCACAACTATGTTTATTGCAGCATTATTTGCCATAGCTAAGATATGGAACCAACCCAGATGCCCCTCAGTAGATGAATGGATCAAGAAAATGTGGCATATATACACAATGGAATTCTATGCCTCCATCAGAAAGAATGACATTGTCCCATTTGTTAGGAAATGGAAAGGCTTGGAAAAAATTATATTAAGTGAAGTAAGCCAAGCCCAATCCCTTATTTGCAATATCTAGTATATGTATGAGTCAAGCAGAAAATGTCAGATTAGGTGAAGTTAGGAAAATGAACCCTAAGATATGTATTTTAAATGTTTTTTTCTTTCATGCATTTGTTTCTAACGCATTTATAAGATTATTTCTTTGTTGCTTTGTATGTCCCTCCCCCACAGTATAACCCCTGCTTTCACTGTGTTTGATGTCGGTATAATTTGTGGAGGGGAAGGGGAAAAACAAGTCATTTAAATAAGGATACAGGTGGACCCATTGCAACAATGAGAAGTACAAGTTGTCATGTTGAAAACGAACTTTACAACTTGGGGGGGGAGGATCGGGTGAGGGGGGACGGAGGATGGAAAGGGTAAACAAAGGAGGAGGCTACAATGCTTGATAAGAAATGTACTCACTATCTTGCCCATGTAATTGTAACCCCTCTGTACTGTACAGTATTTTCACAATAAAAAAAAAATTAAAAAAAAAAGAACACTGATAACCAACATGTTTTCCCAGAAGTTACTCAGTTTGCTCAATGCTTTAGAGCGTTCTGGAGCTGAGATCCTGCAGTTACCTTTGTGTGATCACCTTTCCCTCACCGTGTCACACTGTGTGATCACCTTATCCTCACTGTGTTACTCTGTGTGATCACCTTTCCCTCACTGTGTCACTCTGTGTGATCACCTTGTCCTCACCGTGTCACTCTGTGTGATCACCTTTCCCTCACCGTGTCACTCTGTGTGATCACCTTTCCCTCACCGTGTCACACTGTGTGATCACCTTTCCCTCACTGTGTCACACTGTGTGATCACCTTATCCTCACTGTGTCACTCTGTGTGATCACCTTTCCCTCACCGTGTCACTCTGTGTGATCACCTTATCCTCACTGTGTCACTCTGTGTGATCACCTTATCCTCACCGTGTCACACTGTGTGATCACCTTTCCCTCACTGTGTCACTCTGTGTGATCACCTTATCCTCACCGTGTCACTCTGTGAGATCACCTTTCCCTCACTGTGTCACTCTGTGTGAGCACCTTTCTCTCAATGTGTCACTCTGTGTGATCACCTTATTCTCACTGTGTCACTCTGTGTGATCACCTTATCCTCACTGTGTCACTCTGTGTGATCACCTCATCCTCACTGTGTCACTCTGTGTGATCACCTTTCCCTCACTGTGTTACTCTGTGTGATCACCTTTCCCTCACTGTGTCACTCTGTGTGATCACCTTATCCTCACCGTGTCACTCTGATCACCTTTCCCTCACTGTGTCACACTGTGTGATCACCTTATCCTCACCGTGTCACTCTGTGTGATCACCTTTCCCTCACTGTGTTACTCTGTGTGATCACCTTATCCTCTCCGTGTCACTCTGTGTGATCACCTTATCCTCACCGTGTCACACTGTGTGATCACCTTATCCTCACCGTGTCACTCTGTGTGATCACCTTTCCCTCACTGTGTCACTCTGTGTGATCACCTTTCCCTCACTGTGTCACTCTGTGTGATCAACTTATCCTCACCGTGTCACTCTGTGTGATCACCTTATCCTCACCGTGTCACTCTGTGTGATCACCTTTCCCTCACTGTGTTACTCTGTGTGATCACCTTTCCTTCACCGTGTCACTCTGTGTGATCACCTTTCCCTCACTGTGTCACTCTGTGTGATCACCTTATCCTCACTGTGTCACTCTGTGTGATCACCTTATCCTTACTGTGTTACTCTGTGTGATCACCTTGTTACTCTGTGTGATCACCTTTCCCTCACTGTGTTACTCTGTGTGATCACCTTGTTACTCTGTGTGATCACCGTGTCACTCTGTGTGATCACCTTATCCTCACCGTGTCACTCTGTGTGATCACCTTATCCTCACCGTGTCACTCTGTGTGATCACCTTTCCCTCGCTGTGTTACTCTGTGTGATCACCTTATCCTCCCCGTGTCACTCTGTGTGATCACCTTTCCCTCACTGTGTTGCTCTTCTGCTCACTGTCACATCACCTTCAACAGGCACAACACCCAATCCGCTGTTCCCCTGAACACCCAGGAGAGACACAAACATTTCTTTTTACTTTTTGGTGATACTGGTATATGAACTGTGGGCCTCTTGCTTGCTAAGGAGGAGCTTTGGCCAGCGAGCCATGTCTCCAGCCCAGGTTTTTGCTCACTAATTTTGAGAGACTCACTCACTGCCTAGGCATGTCTATTCATTCACTATCAGGTTTCCTGGTAACTGGGCAAGAGGAGCATGCTGCCAACTAGTTCCTCTGTTGAAGGGGGATTTTGGGATCCAATATGGTCTCAAATTATGCTCCTCCTTAGCTCAGCTTTCTAAATACCTAAGAATCCAGGCATGGGCCACCAGTGCTTCACTGAGAAAATTTATTTTTAAGCTGATATTGGTTTATAAAAAAAAAAACATTTTAAGAAACTTGGTAAGAGGTATCTGTGCCTTATCAAAGCTATGCCTGTGCTCCTCGGACACAGGCTGTGCATCATGGAGACTGCTTCTAAGGGAAGGGAGGGAACAGCTCTGGTGTCTTTGGCAGGAGTGCTGCTGAGGGCTGAATGAGATGGGCTTGTTTTGTTTGTTTTTTTTCTGTGCATTTTCAGAACTAGGAGGATCTGAAGTCTCTTTTCCATTGCATACTTTTCAAAGAGCAGGAACAGGATACATATCACACATCCCTCCTTATTCTAAAGGCTCTGTGAAGACTCCGGCTTCCCAGTCTGTGAGTACTTAGAATCATCTAACCTTTGAAAGGACAAGGAAAAGTTGGGATTTGTATCTTTTTTGTTGTTGTTTTGTCGGTTGTAGGGCTTGAACTCTGGGCCTGGGAGCTGTCCCTGCGCTCTTCAGCTCAAGGCCAGTGCTCTACCACTTGAGCTACAGCGCCACTTCTGGTTTCCTAGTGATTTATTGGAGATAAGAGTCTCAGGGGGAAAAAAAAAAAAAAAAAGAGTCTCACGGACTTTCCTGCCTGCTGTCTTTGAACCCCGATTCTCAGATCTCAGCCTCCTGAGTAGCTGGGATTACAGGCGTGAGCCACCGGTGCCCAGCAGGATTTGTATCTTTTGAGTCAGGTTCTCAGCGGGTATGTTGGGCTAGCCTCCCAGTCCCAGTCCTGCCTCAGGCCTACAGTGCTGGGACCCCAGCTCTCTCCAGGATCATCGTGACTCCTTCCTGAAGGGGCAGCTCTCTGAGACTGAGCAGGGACACTATATCTGACAGGCAGGGAGCAAGCACTGTGGATGTGTTAAACAGCTCAGATTAGGGAGTCTTTGTTGCATCAATGAATCTACTCTATTACATTGAGTCTGTTGGGTTTGTACACAATACCTTTCAGGTAGAAACAAGTTTTCCAAATAAGGAGCAACCTGCTAAAGGGAAAATAAATAAGCAAATCTCCCAGTGATTTTTTTTTTGGGTCCGGTCATGGGGCCTGAACTCTGGGCCTGGGCACTGTCCCTCAGCTCTTCAGCTCAAGGCTAGCGCTCTACCACTTGAGCCAGAGCATTGCTTCCGGCTTTTTTCTTTTTTCTGCTTATGTGGTGCTGAGGAATCGAACCCAGGGCCTCGAGCATGCAAGGCAAGCGCTCTACCACTGAGCCACCTTTTTTTTTTTAAACCCATGTTGTTTGTAATGCTGTCTGTCTGTCTGTCTGTCTGTCCCAGGGCTTGAATTCAGGGCCTGGGCACTATCCCTGAGCTCTTTTGCTCAAAGTTAGTTAGTGCTCTACCACTTTGAGCCACAGCACAAGTTCTGGTTTTCTGGTGGTTAATTATAGATAAGAGTCTTATGGATTTTCCTGCCCAGGCTGGCTTTCAACAGTGATCCTTAGGTGTCAGCCCCCTGAGTAGCTAGGATTACAGGCATGAGCCACCAGCACCTGGCTGTTGTTAATAATTCTACTTCAAGATTACAGAGAGTGACTTGTTTAACACAGCTCCTGTTTATAGTGGCAGCCCAAAGGAAAGAAATGGCGCTGTTTGGAAGACAAAGAAAAAAGACTTCTTTGGTCTTAAAACTGTTAAGTATAGGCAGGCGTTGGTGGCTCTGGCCTGTAATCCTAGTTAGGAGGCTGAAATCTTGGGATCAAAGCCACACCAGGATGGAAAGTCTATGAGACCTTTGTCTCTAATTAACCTCAGAAAACTGGAAGTGGTGCAGTGTTTCAAAGTGTGGAGCACTAGCCTCAAGGGAAAAAGTAGCAGCACCGAGGCCCTGAGTTTAAGCCCCAGGATCCCTCCACCCCAAAAAAGATGCAGGTCCACATTGGGAATTAGTAAGGGAAGATTGATGGATAACCTGGAAAATTCTTTCAACACCTCCTTCTACTTTTTCAACCCCCTCCTTCTGCTCAGGGCCACCTCTCCATCCCATCGCCTGCTAAATGCCTTTAGCTCTCTCTGACCCCACTGACCTGCAAATCATGTCTCCAACAGGGTCCCCTCCCCGACCCCTGCTGTGCTACAGCTCCAAACTCCTCTGAAAATATTTCCCCTGGGCCTTGTATGGCAGGTGGTTAGCTGTTCTGATAACTTTATTCAACTATACGTAAAATATTAAGCAACAGGTAAGTGTATATTATCTGTCTGTTTGTATGTCTGTCTATCCATCTGTCAATGTCATATCCCTTTTACAAAAGCAAGTGTACGTAATTAGAGTGGCAGGGAACATACCACCAGTAGAAGGCAGAAAATGGCTAAAGATAGAACAAAGACACTAAGTTCTATGACAGTGTATTTAAAATTTTAGCCATAGGGAGGTTGGCATTGCTGTTACTTGCTGTGCTGTTAGGCTTAGGCTAGGTGGAATGAAAGTCTTAGTTGATCCCTCTTTCAGATGACTCAAGTTTCCTCTCATCCGTCAGGAATCTTTTACCCAGGGGCCTTCCCTGAATTTCACTCATCCTTTGTCATGCCCTTCACGGGGGCGGGGGGGTGTTTTCAGTTGATCTATCATAAAAAAAGATGGCAGGCACCTGGAGTGGAAGGTCAGTACCCCTTTTCATGTCTTCCATGCCTGCCTCTGAGTCTGATGCGCCTTAAGCATCAGAGATGGATCGAGGATGCATGGGGAGATGGACTGCAGAAGTGAATCTGAGCTGTGGGAGAAGCAGGAGTCTTGGAGGTAACGATGATGACTATACAAAGAGCAGATGAGCAGTTTGCAGGCTTGTGATGTCAGGCCTTAGCACTAGTTCCATGCTTTCCTACCAGCATGGGGAGTTGAGCAGCAGAGGAGAGCTGTGAACTCAGCTGTGTTTATGGAGATTAATTTGACATTTGGAGTAACTCATCCCTTGTCATACTATGGTTGATTTTTTTCCTCAGAAATGTTATTTGCCCTAGTGCAAAAAATTAATCTTGTAATATGTGTTTAAGCCTTCCAGGCCATACACATTTCTTACAAGGAAATGCTCCATGAGGCATGTTTGCGTGTCACCTCGGGGTGGGATTATTTTGCATTTGGTCTAATGCTGTTAGACTTCATGCTAAGCCAGTAACCATATAATGTTGATGTAACATCCTGAAATCAATTCTGAGCCACTCCCCAAGGCCCAGCATGCATTATAGGGATGTGCTCACCCACAGCAAAGAGTCTCTAAAGTTGGGTTCTAGAAGTTATTTTCCTACAAAGCAATCAGTGTGCACACAGTTTTCAGTCTTTAATTTTCACTAAAAAAATTTTAAACCACATGTTCACCACAGAAGAAATACTATTTGATATTATGGGGATTACTATTCATTGACTAGAACTGTGAAGAAAATCACTGTGGACGTCCTTGAGGTGGGTGAGAGAGAGGGGCTCGTCCACAACACCCTTGGGTATCATTGAACTCTAACAGACATGCCCACTTTCCAGCTCATGCGAACCTTTGTATACACTCTGATTAGAGTGTAGGAAGCTCACCCCCTTATCTAGTCTGGAGTGTGCCTTTTGTGAAACCTGTCAGATTCTTGACAGATTGACCCCACTATATTAGAAATCATGGTCTACTTCCTGCTCCAACAAGCCATCATGCATCTCTGCACAGGGAGGTTCCCTGAGATTCAAGACACAATGCAGCTCTCCTGAGGGTCCTCTTTCTGACCTGTCAGATTTCTAGAGCCAAAAAGTCACATACATCCTGACTCTTCAGCCATTAAATACATTCTCCTGTCCAGTTTCATATTTAGTTATTAATTCTCTACTTTGTTTTGGTCTTATATTGTGTGTTTGGGGGTTGTCTTACCTAAATAATATCTATATCAGGAATTCACTTTGACCTAAAGTGTGAGTAACTGTTCTTCAGATTACTTAAAATGTTTTCCATTATTGGCACAGATAAGGGTTTTGTCAAAGGCTTTGAAGATTGTCCCAGAATGAAGGAAAGTTACAGTGATGGCGGAGGTCAGATAAGAGAGTAGAAATGCCATGTTCTACTGCAGCCACTTTCCTTGGAGGATAGGGAAAGGCACACATGCTTTTTTTGCCACCTTATTTGTATTCTGAGGGGCTTGTGAATGTATTTTGAAATTCATATTCCTCTAAATAGCTACTTTTTTGCCATCTTGTCCTTGATTTAGTGAGGTTTGATTTATCCTCATCTGTGCTGGCTTCCCATGTCCTATCACTAACTTGAAAATAAATTGTGTCTGGCTCCTCTTGCTTCTCTGTAAGGAAGTGGAGTGTCTCACCTAACCTTCTGTCCTTAAAAGTTTCATATTTAAAAGACTAAAAACATTTCTATAACATTTCCTCGTGGGACTCAAATTCCAGTTAACTCTGTGTGGTCAGAGAACAGATAGTTATCATTGAATTTGTTCCTTAAATCTCTTGCCTTCAGATACTAGCTGTGGCCCAGTATTAGCTGTTCTGCCACCAGGATCCTCATGTATGATCAATTTGACTGCTGAAGTGACATCTTCATGTCATTTTTTAGGAATGAGTTGAAGCTCACACGGAACCCTTATTCCCCTCCAGGAAAGCCTTGGGAAGGGGGGCTGCCTCCATGGAGGAACTTGTCTTCTACTATTATATTACCATCGTTGCTGTTTCAGTTCCTCCAAGATTCTTTGTGTGCCAGAAATCTTGCAGGA
Source organism: Dipodomys merriami (assembly GCF_024711535.1). Taxonomy (NCBI): domain Eukaryota; kingdom Metazoa; phylum Chordata; class Mammalia; order Rodentia; family Heteromyidae; genus Dipodomys; species Dipodomys merriami. Next base: position 1,600,722 of record NW_027204060.1, read on the forward strand.
ATTATCTCTCAACTTCCTGCTCCAAGGGAAACTACACAATGTAATTTTTTTTCAACCAGAGAGCTCTCTACTTTGGAAGACACATTAATAAGATACGGAGTAGAATGTGGTTTTTGGTCCTTGCTGGGTGAAGGTTAACTCCAAATCAGATATCCACTGTTTAAGACCAAAATCAGTCATGAGCCAGTATTTTTCTCTATCATTTTAGATAAGTTGTATTATCTTCCCCTACAAAAAAAATCCTAATAGAATGTTTGAAGGAAACAGGTCATCATTTCAGGAGCAAGAGGTATTCTAATTCATGTGAAATGGAATGGTGCAGAATGAAACTACATTTACCATACTAGGACTATCCCACTAGAGCCCCCATCCTCTGTATTGCCCTCAGCATGGGCAGATGCCACACAAGCAACCCAAATGCAAGTCACCCTGAGGCTTGGCAGGATAGGTGTCCTGCCCATGCTAGTCATCCAGAACTGTGGACACGGCAGTCTCATTCCGCTCACTGCTCACAGATGCAGACGTCAGCTGGATGCTCTTATCTACAGTGGGCACTCTTCCCCCAACTGTCTCGGCTGTGTTCCTCTTTGGTCTCAACAAAATGATGAAGCACTTGGGAGCAAATATACAGCCCAACAAACCGTAGCTGGATGCCAGGATGGCAAAGATCTCCACGGCCACTTTGAATTTGCCTTTGGTGCTCAAGTAGGCGGGCACAAAAGAGATCCAGATGATGAAGAAGGCCAGCATGCCAAAAGTGATGCATTTGCCTTCGTAATAATTATCTGGCAGCTGGCGAGCCACAAAGCTGCTGAGAAAGCACAGGAAGGCCAGCAAGACGTCGACCCCAAACACGACGCACAAAAACTCGATAGAACCCTCGTTGCACTCCAGAATGATCTTGATCACCTGAGACTCCATGTTCTTGTACACCCTTGGGGGGCGCATCAGCAAGTAGGCGATGCATATGCCAGTCTCCACCAGCACGGAGAGCAACACGATGAGCTTGCGAAACACAGGGCGCATGGAGAGGAACCGAGTTTTGGAGGCAGAAATTCTGTAGGCCAGGAAGAGTGAAATGGTCTTTCCCAGAATGGAGGAGAGGCAAAGAGCAAAGCCCAGGGCCAGAGTGACCTGGCGGGCCCTGCAGGACCAGGTGTGTGGCTTGCCGATGAAGATCAGAGAGGACAGCATGATGATGAGGAGCGCCACCTGGATGAGGAAGCTCAGCTCCCGGTCATTGGCCTGCACCAGGGGAGTGTTCCTGTAGAGCACATAGACCACGGTGACCGCCAGCGCCACCAGGGCCCCGAGGATGGACAGGATGACCAGGGTGAAGCCCAGGGCTTCGTCATAGGCCAGGAATTCCACCTCTTTGAGCACACACTTGCTCCTGTCTTCATTAGACCAGTAGTCCTCACCACACTGCGTGCACTCCCTCTCACCTGGTGAAGGAACGAGAGTTCACTGCAGGGCATCTGCTGGTTCTAAATAGTCCAGAACAGCCCAAGGCTGAGAGTGGGAATCATTCAAATCCATAATGTGCAACATGAGAAATGTATCAAAATTATGGTGTTGAAATCACTATAAAGTGTGCAACTATTGTATAGCTTGTTTCTTAATTTTAGCCTTTCCTTCACTTGTCTTTCTAGCAACATGTTTTCAACTGTCTACCAAAAAAGGAAGTATTGCACTGTAAACCTGCATGGTCACCAGTGTGGTAATTGCATGTATGAGTGACACTTTCAATTGTATTGTGACTTAGGTTAGTTAAAACACTAGTGGTTTTAGTTGGAAAGAATTTTGTCCTGACTTTATCTTTTCCTTTTTCAATTTCCAGGTACAAATTTTAAGAATGATGTGTGAATGATTGGGGATACGTCTATAAATAGAAACAATACTCTGTTTCCTTTTCCTGAGGCAATTTTGGTGTATTACTTGGCTATAAGAGAAGTGACATATAAGAAAAGGCTATATGAGATGAGTTTATGCTAGATTATGAAATAGATCATTACTATTCTTTGGAGAATTCAAGATTTGAATTCCTTTTTGATGGTTTCTGAGAACCGACCTACACTTTTCTAAAAGTAATTTGTCTGTGAATAGTGTGACAAATGAGGTCCTGGGGTTGTTGGGTTGCATTGTGCTTTTTTGGGGGGGCACTTTTTGGATAATTCAACATAGAAAAAACTATTATATAATAATCAGGTGGTGGTGGCTCATACCTGTAATCTTTGCTACTCGGGAGACTGAGATCTGAAGATTGCAGTTCAAGCTATCCTGGGCAGGAAAGGTCCATGAGACTGATATGTCCAATTAACCACCAAAATACCAGAAGGGGAGTGGCTCAAGTGGTAGAGCAGTAGCCTTGAGCAAAATAGCTCAGGGACAGTGCCCAGGTCCTGAGTTCATGCTCCAGCATGGATACACATGTGAAAATGTTCTCTTCCACATTTCCTGGTGTTGGTCATTTGTCAGGAGATATATTAGAAATAAGAATAAATTCCTTCTATATGCTTTATGTGACTGTGTACTTGAGGCATAAGGAGAACTCGTACTAAAAGCAGCAAATTAGCTGTGATTAAGAATTCATGAGCAGCAGTTATAGAATCGTTGTACATTATGATTCATGAGTACTTATGGCCTTAAACTCAACAATGTTGTTATTTCCAAGTTAGAAATAATTCAGTAAAATGGCAATCCTATTACTAGTGTTTAATATATTTCAGAAACATAATTTAAAGATATTCTTGAATATAATTATTCAAATTCACATCATACATTTGGTATTACCCTTACTTTATTGCTGCAGAGTTTTTCTAACTTGTAAGAACTTTAGAAATTAATGCCAGTGTTACATTTTAGTTTCGGCCGATAGCAGAGTTTAGACTCAAAATGCTTCACACTTGATCTTTTTGCTTATTTGCTCATAGCTGATGTTCTGCCACTCGATCCTTGTCTCTAGTCCAGGTATTTGCTGGTTAATTGGAGATGGAGTCTCTGGGATTTTTCTTTATGAACTGTTTTTGAACCATAATCTTTGTGATTTCAGCCTCCCAAATAGCTAGAATTGCAAGCTTGAACCACTGGCACCCAGCATTGTTCTGTTGTTGTGTTTTGTCTTTTTAAATAATACCAGAACATTCATGATTTGATAGATTTTTGTGATGTTTGTTACACATTATTCATGTCTTTTTTTTTTAACCAAAAAGGTCTCCTAGGATCTCTTTGACAGTTAATTGCAATTTAATGTCAGGAGAAAATAAATATTTGTACCTGGTTTTTCTGACACATGTCCATCAGCACATGGGATGCAATCAAAGCAGCAGATGGGTTTCCCGTGACGAATCCCCTTGCGGGTCCCGGGAGGACACACGTCAGTGCACACCGAATAGGGAATCTGGCAAAGATGTGTGCAAAGATTTTCAGCTTGCGTTCTTTGTCTCTGCCATTGTGGGGCTGAAGAAGTAGTGGGCTGGATTCCTGTGAAGCTCTGCTGAACTGGGAGATCTAGGAAAGCTTGATGAATGGAAATTACACGGTAGGGAGCCCAGAGAAGACTTTCTGAAGGCAGACCTTGTGGATGATCCCAGAAATGCAAAACAAAATCTAAACCTTGAGAATTTAGACCAGAATGAATGCATTTGGGACTCTGGGGAAGGGACACTTTGACAGGTGGGCTCCAGTTATGGGGAGTACCTGTCACCCAGGGAATCACCATAGGGAGTCAGCAAAGCCATCCAAGTATAGTCTTAAAGCTTTCACAGCCAAGCAAGCACGTGAGGCCCTGACTGCCAGCACAAGTTCTAGCAGAGAAGGAAAAAAAAAAAACCTGTGAAAGAAAGTTGGTGTTTGAAAAGAAAAATAATACAGACTAATGTTAGCCTTTCTGACTCTAAGGAAGAGGGGAAAAACCTGTATAAATAAAATTAAGAGATGAAAATCAGATATCAGCATACACACCAGTGAAATCCAGAAGATAATGAGGGAACACTGACAAATTTATATCCCCCAGACTAGAAGATGTAGAAGTCGCTTCATATCTGAATGCACTCGATTACTACAGTTACCATTAGAGGATAAAAGGACTTAACAAGATCTGTAACAAGTATTGGGTTTCCAGCTGTAAAATATTAGTTCCTAACTAAAAGGAAAAAAAGACTAGGACCTGGCAGATTCACAACTCAATTCTATAAGACTTTTTTTTTTTTTTGGGTCCGGTCGTGGGGCCTGAACTCTGGGCCTGGGCTCTGTCCCTCAGCTCTTCAGCTCAAGGCTAGTGCTCTACCACTTGAGCCACAGCGCCACTTCTGGCTTTTTTCTTTTTGCTTATGTGGTGCTGAGGAATCGAACCCAGGGCCTCAGGCATGCAAGGCAAGCACCCTACCACTGAGCCACCTTCCCAGCCCCTCTACAAGACTTTTAAAGAACAACAAACACAATACTCCTCAAACTTCTATATGAAATGTAAAGGGAAGGATCACTACCAAACTCCTTTTATGAATCCAGTATTTTACTTGTTTCAAAAGTAAAGGTCATAAGAAAAGGAAATTACAGTTCCTTCTCTTTAGTAGACAAGGTTTTTCAATAAAATATTTGTAAACTGAATCCAACAACATAATCAACAGATTGTACATAAAAAAGATTGGATGGGTACTGGTGGCTCACACCTGTAATGCTAGCTACTCAAGAGGCTGAGATCTGAGGATCGTAATTCAAAGCCCAGGCAGGAAAGTCCGTGAGACCCTTATCTCCAATAAAACCAGAAAACTGGAAGTGGTGCTGTAGCTCAAGTGGTAGAGCATTTGCCTTGAGCTGAAATGCTGAGGGACAGTGCCCAAGCCCAGAGTTCAAGCCCCACAACGCACACACAAAAAAAGTAAGCAGTAGCTTTTCTATATACCAGCAATGAACAGACTGAGAAGAAAGTATCAGTAGAATTCCATTAAAAATAGCCTCAAAAATACCTAGGAAAAAGCTTTAATCACAAGGGAGGTTAAAAAACAAACAAACAAAAAAACTACAGTGAAAACTATAAAATGTTGAGGAAGGAAATTGAAGAAGATACTGGAAGATAGATCTCCCATGTTCATGGGCAAAATCAATACCATGAAAATGGTTATTAATGCAATACTTATCAAACTGCCTAATTGATTCTTCATAGAACTAGCAAAATCCTTAAATTTATATGGAAGAAGAAAAATTCCTGAAGAGCCAAAGCAATCGAGTTAAAAAGTGCAATTGTATCACAATACTAGATTTCAAACCATACAACAGAGCCATAGTATGGGATAGCATGGGACTGGCACAAAACAGAAGATCTCTAAGTAAGCACATGCAGCTGCAGCATCTGAGTTTTGAAAAAGTGGCCCAACACCTAGCTGGAGAAAAGATAGGCTTTTCGACTAATAATGCTGGAAAATTGGGAGATCAACATGCCAAGACTGAAACTAGATTTGTATCTCTTGCCTTGTACTAATATCAGATCAGAGTAGATAGAGATTTTACATAAGACCTAAAACCTTGAAACAATTGTAGGAGCGAATACTAGAATATATCTGCACATCTAGAGAAAGAACTAGAACATAGCAAACGGTGGAGAAAACACTGAGTGATACCTGCACAGATAGTGCCTTTCTGAGTAGAACTTCACCGTTCAGCAAATAAGGTCTAGGAATGGCAAATGGGATTTCTGTTAAACTAAAAGGTCAGTGTACATTAACTTTCACTGGATTGGGTGTATACCACATATGTATTTGTAATTGTGGGATGCCATGACTGTCTGAGGGGATTGAGGGGAAAGAGAATGTTTGATGATGAACAGTACTGACTGAAACACATTGTATCTGTGAGTAAAGACAAAATTAAACTCACAGAAAGCTGTTACTAACAGTCCTTGTTCATTTGTTTTCTGCAGCAATATCACTATTAAGATCCTGTGAATCTTCCTTTTAACTTACTGTGGCTGGTTACCACTCACTGAATGACAACTCCAGGATGCAGCGGTTTGATGATTCCCTGGTTCCTATGCATATATAGCAGTATGTTCAGAAAAGTTTGCACAATGTATTATTAGAGGGCAGTGAACTTTTTGTAGTGCTATTAGTAAATGTCTGTTATATTTGTATTGAAATATATTTGAAGCAACTAAAAAGACTCTGCACTAGAAGAAAATAATCACCAGAGTCAAGAGACAACTCTATCCGGCAACAGGTTAATCTCTAGAATATATAAAAAGCTCAAAACTAATCCTCCCACATAATCCAGTTAATAACTGTGGAAACAAAATCGAACAGACCATTCTCCAAAGAATTACAAATCGCCAGTAATTGAACAAAAAGCTATTTACTGTCCATAGCCATAAAAGTAATGAAAATAAAAATACACTAAGGTATATCAAATCAGTCCTATCATGATTGCTGTCATCAAGAATGTGAATAACAATTGCCACTTGCTCAACTATGTCCCAATTTTTCCTGTGCAGGTATGTTCTAGTGTTTACCTCTGGCCAGTATGTGGGGGAAGCAGTCCTTACACACTGTTGATGGGAATTGCCACTTTGGAAATCAAGATGGAAACTCTTGATGAAACTAAACTCAAGCTACCATATATTCTTGGACATATAGTCAAAGGAATTTAAAGCACTATACAAGAGGTTCTGTAGACCATATTCATTGCATCACTGTTAACAATAGTCAAGCCCAGGTGCCTATCACTAGGTAAATGGATTAAGAAAATTTGGCATACATGTAGAAGAGAGTATCCAGCCAAAGAAAAGAATGAAATGTCATTTGCAGGAAAATGGATGAAACCAAAATAATATATTAAATGACAGACACCAGACTCTGAAAGACAAATCCCACATACTTTCTCTCATTTGAGAAATGTAGATCATAAAAGTAGAGGGATAGGCCTGGTACTAGTGGCTCAAAGCTGTAATCCTAACTACACAGGAGGCAAAGAATTGAGAATCAAGGTTTAAAGCCAGCATGGGCAGGAAAGTCCATGAGACTCTTATCTCCAGCAAAAAGCTGGAAGGGAGTTGTAGTTCAAGTGGTAGAATACTAGCCTTGAGTGAAAAAGCTAAGGGACAATGCCCAGGCCCTGAGGTCAAGTCCCAGTACTGGCACAAAATAATAGAGGGATATGAGTGGAAAATGAGGCTTTTGGGAAGGGGGAGGGAAGGAGAAAGAGTTGAAGGGGAAAGGTGAAGGTACTGGGAAGGGGGCTTTGATCTGGTTATATTGTATATGTCATGAAACTCCCATGATAAATGTTGAAAGAATTTCAAGGGGACACCAGGAAGGATGAAGAAAATAGCAGTATCTTGTATTTTAAGTACATCAATGTACATTTTGGGTATGTATGAAAATATTCAGTGAAACAGTAATATATGCTACTTTAACAGGGAAAGGAGAAAAACAGTACTGAGGAGAAAGAGTAAAACTAACCTTTGATGATTCTGTGTTCCAAAATATTGGTGACTCCTTTTTGAAGCGGAGTTCATACTTAGATTCTCTGAAAGTATATTCTCCAAGCTTTACGAAGGCAACTTCTCCATTATCATCTAATTGCCAGTTTAGAATATCATAGTTTCCTTCTTTTATATCTCCACTTTCATCAAACTCTATTTTCCTTCCATCATGTGTTGTAAATCTAAGACTACTTACATATTCCGTCAGCTAGAGACCAGGACAAAAATGGGACATGCAAATCATTAAGTATTCACTTATCTAGAAAGCAGAATTGTGCAAAGAAAACAATTTCAGACTCATATTTAATTCACAGTATTGATTTTCTTCTTCTTTTTTGTATGTATGTGAAGATTCAAACGTGAAGGATGTTTTCCAAACAGATGTGCTATAAATGTAAAGTGCACATTGGATCACATTTACTTTAAAAAGAAATGTGTTAACTATCAAATAAAAAATTTCACCTTAATATTGATGAGCGATCCTTAAGTGGAGGGTCATACAGATCTTTTTTCTTTCCAATTTCTTCTGGATAAAATGTAGACATACTAGGCCCAAGAACTGACCTTAAAATAAGTGGTAGAGCACCATCTCATGGATGGTGAAGTAACAAGATAAAGGAATGGAGGTACCTAAGCTCCTCTGGCTTACGATGTAAACTTTAAATTTCTATTATGTGCATAGGAAAACAAAACAAAAACCAATACAAAAAGCAGTCTGTGTAAGACCGTCTTAGGTGCTTTTCTATATTTACAAAAATCCTAATGATTAGTCTATTAACAATTAAGAACTGAAGGAGTTCATTTAAGTTACTGGGGAATCCTTTTAGTTGGTCATCATAGGAAAACATCTACTAAGTACCATAGCAACCAGTATATTCAATGGCATGGATTCTTGTAATTCCAAGCTACATTGAGAGAGGAAACAACAACTTACTTCCTGTGGCTGAAAAGTAGGTATATATGGACAGAACTGGTCTGGCCCTTTAAGTTCCTCACATCTGCTGAGCTCATCCAGGGCATAAGCAAGAGTATACACAGCTTGTCTGACGTTGTTTGTGATTCTCAGCTGAGACACGTCCAGGTAGGTATTTTTAAGATCTTCCAGCCTCTCCTCTCCAGTACACAATTGATCAGATGTGGCCTCCAGTCGGTCCTCTTTCCCAGTCATATTCACTCGGTGGTCCAGATTATAAGGAACACTGCTATTGGGCCAAGTACAGTTAAATGCTGTCTGCCAGAATTCGATGGTCAGGACGTCATTTGGATCCTTGCTGGGATGCACGTCATAAAGAAATTCTTTCAACCCCGGGATGACACTTCTTGGCACTGCAAACCCAATACTTCCACCAAAATAGGGGAAGTATTCAGGCTTTGCCAAGAGGGCCGAGGTGATCCATGCTTCGCTCGCTATCCATGTCCTGTCTGTTATGTTGTGGTACACCATCTCCAGCACGAAGGGACTGAGGTCCAGATCAGAGGCATACAGCACGATGACTTTGGCGGAGGAGCCTTTAATAGCATTCACAGCCTTTTGCATTTTCTCATTGGAATAGACTTTGGGGATGGTTTCAGAGAATGCAACGCAGAGGTTGGCACTCTCCAAGTTTTCTTTAAAAACTTTTACACCATATTTTCCATAGTCGTCATCAGTTGCAATCGTGCCCACCCACACCCAGCCAAAGTGCAGGATAAGTTTCACCATGGCCTGGGACTGGATAGTATCACTGGCTATTGTGCGAAAATAACTTGGAAACTGGAATTCATCACTGAGAAGTGAGCAGGTAGAAGCATAACCCACCTACAATTGGAAACAACCATGCACTTATTAGAAAACAAAGCCAGTGGCACAATTTCAGGTTGTACTTACAGACTGGGATGTAAGAGTTCATCCTTTGTAAACACATTTAATACACAAGCACACCCCTGGACCCCTCCTTCTAGACACTGGTGGAAGGCTGTGGACACATTGGTCCCTGCCACACCAAAGGGCTTGGGAAGGCTAGTAATGATAATGAGGACATTAAGACGGGATCACCAACCGGGCTGCCATCTGCTCTTTCCTTTATACTCTGTGACACAAATTGGCTGCCTTGAGTCCACCACTTAGGGCTACCCTCCCATCCCAAATCCCCTTCCTATAAAGGATGGAGCGAGTGATTCATAATCCATTTCGTTGTTCCACTCTTCCCTTTCCCCTCCCTCATTCGTTCATTCTAGTTCTCCCTCTCCAGTACTTTCTTTCCTCCTGTTTCCTTTCTTTGCTCTGACAGAACTTCAGAGCATGGTGGTCTTCGCTTGAAAAAGAGGCCAGGAAATCCCCCTTTAGTGCTGGAGTTAAGCCATGCTCTCCAGCAAATCTCATGAAGGCTCTTGTTTTAAACACACACCTGATAAATGAGGTGTGATTTCATATCAAGTGGTGGGCAGTCCTAGTGTGTATTCTCCATCTTGTAAAACCACAAGTTCCTAACCATTTACCATGTTGCTGCTGTGGCTCACCCTCGACCTCACCAGCTCTACCTCAGAGAACATACGTCACCTCCCTTGTTCCAGCAAATATCACTAATAAGCCACCTCCTTCTGTATTATAATTCCACAGCTTTGCAACTGTCATTTCCTTCAAAACGAGTCCTGTGTTTTCTTTCCCCTAACTCTTCTATCCTTGTTCCTTTGGGTCAAGATTACACTCTAGAACCACACTTAACAGTCAAAGTTTGTTTGAAAAAAGCTCAGGGATAATACCAACACCCTGCATTCAAGCCACAGGACTGGCACAAATACATATACATATATTCTAAGGAAGGAGCTGAATGAGGCAAGGATGTGTAGAAAGATGATTATGTTATGCATCAATTTAAAACAAAAATTACAATAATGCCTAGATTTATAGATACATAGATATGCTTTTATAACTAGTTAGCATAATAAAAATAATGCAAACTTAAAATGACAAGAAAAATTCCATGTAATATGTGGAAATGCTTATTTGAAATACTCTTTAAAGTTATTATAACGATATAAAATTCATGTGCACAATTGCCATAGACATGGTGAACATTATTCAGCATAGGGTTGTTTTCGTTACTGGATTTGGCTTATGATATTAATAAACCAATGAAGCATAAAAATAATGACAAAGAATAAATAATAAACTCGACTATGCAAAAACTTAAAAGAGCTTGTGTGAGGATCAAGGATACATCATTTTTAATTCTCAGCAATTTACCAGTGTGAGACCTTAAGTAAGTTTCTTACCTCTTCTGACCCTAGAAGGCATTTAGATAATGATTATGAGGATGCTGAATTTAGGAATTGCTACCTCTGATGTGAAAGTGTATGTCCTTCTCTTCAGGATTATTTCAAAGTGTTAGGGGAGAAAACCTTTCTAAAGGTTTCTAGCCTGTGTTTTTAACCATCGTTGGTGTTAGTGGAAGACAGAACTTGAAACATTCAGAGTTGAGCTGAGCTGACCATGTAGTTCACAGCAAAGTAATGGACAGAATCAACCTCTTCTCAGTTCTTCAGTACTTCCCATTCTTCCTGTTTGAATTCTCTAATAAATCCTTTGCAGATCTGCATGGTGGGGGATGTAGCTCAGTGATAGTGCCCTTGCCTGGCCTGGGAGGGTTGGGGTGTGATCCCAGGCACCCCGGCACATATGGAAAAACAACCGTCTTAAAAACAATCTTGAAAAATCATGCAAATGATACGTCCCTTACCTCAGTAGTATAAAGGAGTTTAAGCACCACTTACATTAATAATCCCTAACTTTTGACTCTAATGACCAACACTTGGAAATAATCATAGATCTTTTTTTCTACTTACTTAGTAATCTTTTCTAATTCCATCTACCTTCATGATGGAACGTGTCATTTTCAACTCTCAATAGATATTATTTTAATATTAGGATCTCCCAAGTTGCTTTGATGAACATTTTTTTTTCTAGGACTCTGCCAGTCTGGCAGTATATGAACCCTTAGGGTCATGTTTCATTACCACTAATAGGCATAAAGATCATCACAAGTACAGCGTCATCTACTGATCAATCAACGAGTATTTTTATCCATGACCACAGTATTGCTGAGTGTTCTGCCTACCGAGGGCCAAGGTACAAATCACTAGACCCACCACCTCATCATTAAGCACAGGAGTCTTAGTCTTGTCTCACTAGGCAGTAAATCATCCTTGCTGACAGGACACAGGAACTGGGCTGGCATCCTCACGGCACCCCTGCTTGCCTCTATAACTTAGCCCAACCTCCCCTCGGCTCCTTGTTTGCTTCAAGATCCACATGCACAGGTTCTGTTTGTATATGATAAAAACAGCACAATATCCTGAGATACCTGAGGCAAAAAATACAGCCCTAGCACTCTTGAAGCAGCAATCGATAGGGCTGAGCCTCCTGATCCAACAATTCCCGCCAGATAGGCGCCGGTGCTGTTTCTCATGTTGGGTTTGTTTTCTTCCTGCCCCGTGAGCATGACCAAAGCTGACTCCATTGCTTTGGACACGGTGCAACACGTATCAAAGATCTGATAGCCCAGAGTGTGCTTGGGCAAAATGTCCTTCCTCTCATTGATCTCCTGGATGGTATGGATCATGGTCTTCATCCAGCGGAATCCTCGAAAGTTGAACCTAGAAAGGAAATCACTCTCGTAAGGCACATCAGTGGGCAGGGCTTGGATACCAGGGTGCATTTTGCTGGAACATCATCAGGTAACGCAGCTTACTGAGCTTGCTTTTATTTAATCACTGATGTTACAAAGCTGAAAGATTCAATTATGAATTGTATTCACTGTGACTGAATATATTAGGAAGGAACTTTTTATGTTGTTGCAGATCATTGGTCTTGAACTCAGGGCCTGGGCACTGTCTCTGATCTCTTCGGCTCAAGGTTAGCCCTATACCACTTTGAACCACAGCACCACTTCCTGTTTTCTGGTGGTTAATTGGAGATCAGAGTGTCATGGACTTTCCTGCCAGGGCTGGCTTCAAACCGTGATCCTCAGATCTCAGCCTCCTGAGTAGCTAGGATTACAGGCATGAGGCACCAGCTCCCAGATGCCTGGCGGGGAAAGAACTTTTTAATGTTTCTTTTGGGGGCTGGGAATGTGATTTAGTGGTAGAGTGCTTGCTGAGCATGCATGAAGCCCTGGGTTCGATTCCTCAGTACCACATAAAGTAAAAAAGTAATAATAAAATTATATTTAATGTTTCCTTTCCTTTGTGTCTTATGTGTTGTAATATTGTGAGATGTAGATGTATCTTTTCACAGAAACATTAATGTTTTCTTTTTCTGATTCTTCATAAAACCAGACACCCAGGGATCCCCAACACCCATTCTCCCTGTGTATGGAAGTTCCTCTTGTTATAGAAAGTTCTTGTCTCTCTTCCTTTACTTTGTCTTGTTTTCTTCTGACACTGATTATAAAAATACGTTTTATAGAAGTATCTACGTACTTAAATGTACTTAAAACAGTACATTATGCTATATATACTATGACTCCAGTGACATGATTTTTTTCCTGCCATAGATGGATTATTAGAGATCATTGATGATGTCCATTTGCAATAAATTTGTCTATTCAGTGAAACTACATTGAAAGTATGGGCACATTTCCATCATTGTGCAATTATAATTAAGAAATTATATAGAAGTTAAATATAATACTGAGATAGGTAGTAAACAAAGTGAGTTCTGCATACGTTGTATATGAATATGTGCAGAAGGACCGACAGAAATTTTCTATAATGAATACAGATCAATTACTTCAAGGGTTCTGCTTGGGATGATTTTGCTTCCAGTCATTCACTTCTATCAACATCCACAGTGTTATTAAACAGGATATCTCCTTTCTCTCAAAAATGTTTCTAAATCTCAATCTAGACAAGAATGAAAATACTCTGTCCCTGTTCAAGCTCATTGTCATTCACAGATCTGAAAAATAGTTAAAAGTAGAAATTTTCTTTTTATATACTTTAACTGATATATAAATAGTATATATATATATATATATATATATTTATAACTGATATAAAAATAGTATTTTCTAAAATTATGAATTTCTGAATCTTCCACGAAGGAGTGTTAAACATTGGGTGGGTAGAGACAAGAGACATTTGCGACTATTGTTAATGATATAGAACCATAGAACCATTCTTACGAAGTATACTGAAAAAATTAAAATCCAAGTAGTAACCAGTCACATAATTGATTTGGGTAATTCTGAAACAAACCATGGTCAGGGAATTATTTTTTAATGAGATGTGCTTATCACCAGTGTTTCAAGTATAGGAACTATGTCATATTATTCTTGATAGAATTTATGTTTACAAATATGTATATAGGCTTTTCCATAAATAACTCTGGGAAAATGACTTTCAGGTGCTCTAGCCAATAGTGGAGAACAAATCAATACATTTTATTTATGTAAATTAGAGCCACACACTAAGAAAACCTCCAAATTTTTGCTTCATCTCACTCTGAGGGTAGAAATGAAGACTTTTGATAAATAATGCATCGACTCCAGCAAAGCACATATATGAAGTTGCCCTTTCCTCCTCCTCTTTGCTTTACTCTCAAAATGGAAAACAATTCAAAAGGACTACAATGGTGTAGTGCTTTATTCAAAGGAAAGTTGATTCTTCCCTCCAAAAACATCTCAAAACACAATGTCTGAAGTAAGATGAAAGAGGATAAATTAAAATCAGAGATTTTCTTTTTTGGTGTTGGGGATGGAAGCAAAACTTCGTGAATGCTAGGCAATAAAGCCTTTTCCCCTCCCCTCCCCTTCCCTTCCTTCTCTCTCTTCTCCTCCCCTTCCCTTTCTCCCCTTGCCTTCCTTCTCTCCCCTCTCCTTCCCTCTCTCTTCTCCCCTCCCCTTCCCTCTCTCCTCTTCCTTCCCCTTTTCCCCAATACCACAGAAGAGTGGTAATAGTTTTAGTTGGTTTGAATTTCTGGGATTTTTTTCATATGTAAATTCTGTGTGTGTGTGTGTGTGTGCACGTGTGTGTGTGTGTGTGTGTGCGCACACACACTACGCAGACGTCTATCATAATCCATTCTTACTTTGCCTACAACAGATCACTAGCAAACCTGATTTTTGACCAGCGTGGATTCCCTTTCCTGACAGGACCCCCAGGTGGGCACCACAGGGCAGAGGCCTTCCAGCAGCTGAAGGAATCTTGACATCAGCCTCAGGTCAGAAATTCACCAGTGCCACACACTGCACATTTTCACTGCTTTAGCCAAGTCACTGAGCAGCCACACTGCAGAGCTCTCAGTGTAGCTCAGAGCTGAATGCAAACACCAATCAGGGAGAGTCTGCTTAACAGGGTCTGGGATGCAAAGCCAGACTCAACCTCCTATCAAGTTCTTGGGTGAGCTCTGCTGCTGCTGCTGGCTGTGTACCCCCCTCTGAGGGGGTCCCCTACACCATAGGAAACTACTCTTCTGACACACAGAATTGGGAAACATCCACTGGACCCTGAGCAGTTCTGAGAATGTCCATCAGGGGAAGCTGAGGTTTGGGAACCTGAGTCCCTGACTCGGGTAGAATCATGGCTCCAGTTGGAGACTAAGGCCCTGCCCACCACTCCTCACCCACACCTGCAATTGATGACAAGACCTGAACAGCTTACCCTTCACATTTGGCTGACACTGGCTCCAAAATAGACTCATTTGCTGGGATGGTCCTGGAGTGAATAGGAAACAGACCTCCAATAACAACAGAATGGTTTTTGGCATCCACATATCCATTCAAATCAAACTTGCCCAGCAACCTGCAGGTCACTTCCTCCTCTTCCTCTTCTTCTTCTTGGCCTTTAGTGCCCAACTCGGCCCATACAAACAGCAGAACTCCCAGAACCAGGTATGTCCTTCTGCTGGCCATCTCAGTGCCAGTGAGCAAGGCGAGTGGTATTGAAATCGCAGGTGTTTTCATGAGGCTCCTGGGTGGAGCATCACCATGTGCTCATCCCACTGGGCTTGGCTTGCTGCTACTTGCTACATAATTGTCATGTCTGCCACTCACAGCATCTCAGGCACTGACAATTTATACATCCAGATGAGTAGAATAATAGTAATTCTGAGAAGAGCTGACATTCCTGTCTTGATTAGCAATAATCCTCCATGAGCTTTTAATAGGATTCACTTCCCAGGTGTCATTCCCTTTGTAGATTCCTTTCCTGGTTATCAATTCTAGCCTCATTTATTGTCACCTCAACAACCATGTGGGAGCTTCTCCGTCCTCAAAAGTGAGGAAGATCTTCCTGCTTTTTGACAAAGTACCAAAAGAGGGGACTTTGGGCCTGTCATTTTCTTTCAATTTAGATAAGAAAATTAAGAATAAAACATGGGGTTTTAATAGACTGTCATTTTGATTATGTGTTCTACAGTTTTTTCTTAGTGTAGTGTTAAAATTCACTGTGTCTGTGCCTTCTCATCCGTGACGAAAATGATGATGGGCTGCTGTGGAAAATTTGGTTGAGTTCATGAGATATAATTAACGTGTCACTCAGGGCTGCCTCTCGCTTCACTCCAGGTGAGGTTCTGTCCTAGGCTCGCTGTGTGGCTGCATCCTATCACTGGTTCTCTCAGGTACTTGTTCCTGCCTCTTCCCCTTCCTTTCCCTCCTCACTCCTCCCTCCCCTCCCCTTCCTATTCTTCCTCCCTTTCTAGCTTTTTTCTTCTTGTTATGCTGAAAGTTAGACTCAAAGGCCTCATGAATGATGGGCAAAATCCATTCTGCTATATCTTGAGCCCTTTCCTTCTCAATTTCTTCACTGGCCCTACTCAGAAACATCCCCAGAGCTGAGAAGGTGGCTTCGTGATAGAATGCTTGCCTAACATCCATGAAGCCCTGGGTTCCATTTCAGTACCACATACACAGAGAGCCAGAAGTGGTGCTGTGGCTCAAGTGATAGAGCACTAACCTTGAGCAAAAGAAGCTCAGGAACAGTATCCAGACCCTGAATTCAAGCCCTGGGACTGGCAAAAAATAATAATAATATCGTCAAATCTCAGAGCCTGGACATCGTCCCTGAGCTTCTTTTTGCTCAAGGCTTAGCACTCTACCACTTGAGCCACAGCGCCACTTCTGGCTTTCTCTGTGTATGCGGTACTGAGGAATCGAACCCAAGGCTTCGGGCAAGCACTCTACTGCTAGGCTACCTTCCCAGTCCCGGTCATTTTCTCTTGATTCCTGCTCTAGATTTCTGCTCCTCCTGGAGAGAATGCCCCTTCTAGGATAATGATGTGTGCCACTGGTACTTGGGCGGATGAAGTACACAGGGACAGAAGAGAGAAGGTACAGGGCAATGGTGATGGTTGCAGTAGATTATACATGTGTATGAAATATGGAATTATATGACCCAATAAAAGTTGTAAAATAAAAGTAGAGTTCAATGAAAAGTTATATGGTGTGCATATGCACATATGCATAGATGGACTTATTAAAATGAAACCACTTTGTACAGTTAAGATGTGCTATTTAAAAATTGAAAAGAAACATTTTTTCTTGGTGGATAAATTCATAGTTTCCCCCAGAATTCAATGCAGTCACCCTATCAGGAGTGTATCAGGAAGAATGTGTAGACTTTAAGATCATAAAAAAATTTTTCCAAGGTATTTTATCTAGAGGAAGCAATAAAGATCCATACAAGTTGAAATGGAAGGAGTTTTGATGTAGTTTTATTTATCATAATAAAAACAAATGAGAGTATACAATAGGGAATTTTAAAATCAATTAAGATCTAGTCACAGTGTGATATAAAGAGATATTTAATTTGTATTTTGGACAAACACTTGGTCACAAAAAAATCTTACAGTAGCTAATAAGCATATAGAATTGCTTTCTAAATTTGTAAAATTTACTGATTCCTCCTTCTTTCCTTCCTTCCTTCCTTCCTTCCTACCTTCC
The DNA here is from genome assembly GCF_024711535.1 of Dipodomys merriami. Lineage (NCBI taxonomy): Eukaryota > Metazoa > Chordata > Mammalia > Rodentia > Heteromyidae > Dipodomys > Dipodomys merriami. The sequence goes on from NW_027204060.1 coordinate 1,618,116, forward strand.
TTCCTTCCTTCCTTCCTTCCTTCCTTCCTTCCTGCCTGCCTGCCTGCCTGCCTGCCTGCCTGCCTTATTCTCTTCTTCCCTTTCTCCCTCTTTCCCTCCCCCTCCCTTCCTCCTTTTCTTTCTCCCGCCTTTCCACCCTTTCTTTCTGCCTTCCTTGCTGAGAAGACCTAAGACTGGTTCTCAGGGGACGCAGCTTTAGAATTCTTCAGAGTTTGGCTTTTGTCCATACACAGTGGTTCAGTGGGTCAACAAATGACCCTCAGAAACAGCTGGTAAAAAGTCCAATGTGAGTGTCTGGTGCAGGTGTGAGCTGGGAGTCCAGTGTGAGTGTCTGGTGCGGGGAGTCCAGAATGAGTGTCTAGTGCAGGTATGAGCTGGGAGTCCAGTGTGTGTGTCTGGTGAGAGGTGAGTCCAGTGTGTGTGTCTGGTGAGAGGTGAGTCCAGTGTGTGTGTCTGGTGTGGGTGTGAGGTGTGAGTCCAGTGTCAGTGTCTGTGTGGGTGTGGGCTGGGAGTCCAGTTTGAGTGTCTGGTGCAGGTATGAGCTGGGAGTACAGTGTGAATGTCTAGTGCAGGTGTGAGCTAGGAGTCCAGTGTGAGTGTGTGAGTTTGGGCTGGGAGTCCAGTGTGAGTGTCTAATGTGGATGTGAACTGGGAGACCAGTGTGAGTATCTAGTGTGGGTGTGAGCTAGTAGTCCAGTGTGAGTGTCTGGTGTGGGTTTGGGCTGGGAGTCTAGTGTGTGTCTAGTGTGGGTATGACCTGGGAGTCCAGTGTGAGTGTCTAGTGTGGGTGTGACCTGGGAGACCAGTGTGAGTGTCTAATATGGGTTTGGGCTGGGAGTCCAGTGTGAGTGTCTAGTGTGGGTGTGACCTGGGAGGCCAGTGTGAGTGTCTAGTGTGGGTTTGGGCTGGGAGTCCAGTGTGTGTGTCTAGTGTGGGTGTGACCTGGGAGACCAGTGTGAGTGTCTAGTGTGGGTGTGAGCTGGGAGTCCAGTGTGTCTGGTACAGGTATGAGGTGTGAGTCCAGTATGAGTGTCTGTGTGGGTTTGGGCTGGGAGGATCACTCAGTGGCTTTTCTCAGCTTTGCCATATCTTTCCTCCTTGACAGCAGCTGTTTCTGAGTAATTGCCCTGTGTGTTGGCAAGGATACCACCTTGCAAACCATGTTGATCACCCAAGCGTATTTCTCTGGAGACGTGCTGTGCGAGGGAGCGTGAACAATCGTTAACATGTGCCACGGTGAGTTTTACCAATAATGAAAAGCTAACACTTTCCCCTTTGCCACTCTTTCAACAGACCTCACTCTTATTCTGGGTCACGAGTAGATTCAGTGTTGGGGTCCTGGTTGTGGAAGGACATGTGGTACTGTTGTTTTGTGATGCTCAGAGGAGTGGGGATGTTTACTGGGGCCACAGTGCATTGTCACTGGGTCATCCAGAAAGCCTAACAAACCATGGGGTGCAGTCGATTGCCCAGTGAGGGGTGATCTGCACCTCCTATTACCCTGGTAATGCCCTTCTAGCCCGTTTTCATCAAGGGGAGAATTTGAGACTCCTCCGCTGTCACAGGTGAAAGGGTGTCTTAGACCTGGTGGGGAGAAACGCTGCGGGCCACCTCTAGGAAAATGAGTTCTGAGCCCAGCGTCTTCACCATTGCACTTCTCATGTGAAATGAATTTGAATGTGTCGGTCTTGCACAGATTGTTCTTTAGTTTTCTTTCACAGCATGATCAATAATTTGCATTCCAGAAATCAGATTTGTTTGCAGTGCAATGTGTTTTAGTACATGGATAAGGTGGTACAACCACATTTAAACTTTAGGACGTCTCCATCATCTCAAACAGTAATTATTATTTCCCATCCCTTCCCCACCCCCAAAGTCTAGGCAAGCACCTCCTCTAGGTTCTGTCTAGCAATCTGCTCTTTGGAATGGAACTGCGCAATATTGGCCCACATCTGTCATTTTGAGAAAATGCCAAACTATTGCCTGAAGTGGCTGCTCACTTTTCCCATCCTCACCATTGGTGTGCAAGGTTCCAGTTCACTGCATCCTGGTGCTTACACAGTGTATCTCATGGTGGCTGAGCTATTCACTAGTAGCCGAGAGTCTCAAAGACTGTAGACATATGTCAGTTATTTCTATATTTTGAGCTGGGTTTTGTGAATGAAATATTACATAAGCTCCAAGTCCCCATCTCTCCTTGTTTTTACTTATAAATAGCTGACTGTTCTGTAGCACTCTTTATTAGGCTCTTCTTCCCCTTATTGAATTCATGTGGAAACCTTGATGCAATTAGTTGCTTATTAATGTAAGATTTTCTTCTCGCAGTTCTCTTCCACTGGTTTCCATGTATATTTTTATGCTGCCTCCATTTCTATAAATTTGTACTGAGCTGAAGTTAGGAACTGTAAGTGCTACAATTGTGTCCCTAAGTTGTTTTTACAACTCCTAGTCCTTTGCATCTAACAAAGATCTAATAGCCAAATATATAAGGAACTTAGAGTACTAAATACACAGAGGATCACTAACTTAGAAATACATTGGAGGAAGTGGCGCTGTAGCTCAAGTGGTAGAGCGCTCGCCTTGAGCTGAAGAGCTGAGGGACAGCGCCCAGGCCCAGAGTTCAAGCCCCACGACCGACAAAAAAAAAAAAAAAGAAATACATTGGAGATTCCATTTCATACCAGTCATATTAGCCTTTATTAAGAACACAAATAATACATGGTCACAAGGATGTGGGGGGCCAGGTGTCGGTAGCTCACACCTGTAATCTTAGCTACTCAGGAGCCTGAGATCTGAGGATCATAGTTTGAAGCCAGCCTGGGAAGAAAAATTCTCATAAGACTCCAAGTAACTACTCAAAAACTAGAAGTGGTGCTGTGGCTCAGGTGGTAGAGTGCTAGCCTTGAGCACAAAGAGGCTCGGGGACAGCTTACAAGCCCTAAGTACAAACCTCACAACCCATAAGGGGGGGAGGAAGAAAAAGAAAAAAGAAAGAAAGAAAGAAAGAAAGAAAGAAAGAAAGAAAGAAAGAAAGAAAGAAAGAAAGAAAGAAAGAAAGAAAGAAGGAAGGAAGGAAGGAAGGAAGGAAGGGAGGAACACCATTGCATTTTGTGGGACTAAACAAATGTAACCACTATGAAAATTAGTATAGAAATCTCTCAACAAACTGAAAATAGACCTACTTTATAATCCAGCAATACTGGTCTTGAGCATTTATACAAAGGGTTGTGAGGGTACCAAGAATCATGTGTGGGGAGTGTGGCTCAGTAATAGAGTGCTTGTCTGGCATGTATGAAGCCCTGGGTTTGATTTCTCAGTACCATATACACAGAATAGGCCAGAAGTGGTGCTGTGGCTCAAGTGGTAGAGTGCTTGCCTTGAGCAAAGAGAAGCTCAGGGACAATGCCCAGGCCCTGCATGGAAACCCCAGGACTCGCAAAAACAAAAAAGAATAAACAAAAAAACCCACATGCACATCTATGTTCATTGCAGCAGTATTCACAATGGCCAAGTAATGGAAACAGCTCAGATTCCCTTAGCCCTGATATAGATAGCTGGATGGACAGATCAATCCATAGATCCAATCTAAATGTAAATTTATAATATGACACTTTCATCTCTATTTACATTCATCTATCTGGAAGAATAATACTATGTCATTTGCATATGGATTTACCTGGGGAAAAATAGGTTGAGTGAAGCAGACTAAGAGGGACAAAGTGCGCACGTGTTTTCCTTGTGTTTGTGTGTCAGGTCTGAGTTACAAATGTACTTGTAAACGCATAAAGGATCATATATCTGTATGTATACACACACACACACACACACACACACACACACACATATGGTATGTATGTATAATGGATGACAAATTACGTACGATCAATCCGAATCAAGCGTGGCGATGCATGTGACAGACACCAGGGGAAGCTGGTTAAGTGATTGACAAGCACACACGCACGCAGACTGGATGCGGGCAGTGGACTCTGCTGGGTCTGGGGTGTAGGACCGGGGATGGGGTGGGGTAAGGCGGTGCGGGAGGTATCCTCGAGGTGCTGAGTATGCGGTGAGGGGTGCGGGAAGGAGAGCGGGGGAGCGGAGCCTCCGCCCCGAAGAGTCCGTGCACCGCCAAGACACGCAGGCCACAGTGTGACACGTGCGCACGCGAGCGCCGGCGTCTGTCCACTCATCCTCCTGTAGAGGTCGTGCAGAAGCTCTGGGAAGAGCCCGGGGCGCGGGGTCCCTGTGGCTCGGGGCTCCCGGCTTGGGCTCGGGGCTCCGGGCTTGGGCGCGGGGCACAGGGCGCGGGCGCGGGGCCCGGGGGGGGGGGGTTGCTCAGGACTCAGGACGCGGCGCGCGGGCGCGGGCGTACCTATACTTCATGCCCGTCTGCGTGGCCGTGGACTCCTTGAGCGAGATGGGGTGCTGCGGCGCGAAGGTGCCCAGGCTGCGCGCGATGAGGGCCACCGTGCGGAACTTGGCCCGGGCCGCGCGCACCGCGCCGGCGGCGGCGGAGCTCTGCTTGCTCAGCAGCCGCTCCTCGCCATTGCGACTCTTCAGGCTGTGCTCCGTGCAGGCGATGGAGACTTGCATGGCTTCCGCCGCGGAGGCGGAGGGGGCGGGCGGGCCGCGGCGCCCCCATTCCCGAGGCTGGTGAGCCCTGGCCTTGCTCTAGACTCATCCCGCTGCGGGGAGCCCGGTGCGCTCTGCCCCACCCGCACCACGTGTAGACGCGCGCCGCGTGTCCAGCCACAGCCTGGGCCCCTGCGGGGTCCCCGCCCCAGACCCCACAGGCACCAGCCCCGGGCGTCCCACGGGCCGGCCCCTGCCCCCCACAGCCCGGGACTGCGGGGGGGGGGGAGCCCGGTAGACAGCCCACGCGGGACCTGGGGGCGGAGGGCACGGTGTCTTTTCTGGAAAGAAAGGGGGCCCACGCTAACAGGTGTGCAGGTGTGTTCCTATCTATATGGCGGGGAAGAAAGGTAATTACGCCTCCTGTCTAGGGGTGGTGAGGGAAGGGCGTGCAAGGGAGTAAGCGGCTTCACCGGGCCCCCCAGGGTGACCTGCCCGGACCGCGTGCATCAACACGATGTAGACCCCAAGGATGGCCTGCGGCTTCTGATTCACCAACTTCCCGTTATGGGCATGACGATCCATCTACCAGTTTATCTCCAGATTCAACACATCCCCACTGAAACTCCACTTGGATTTTGTCTAGGAACTTGCTAGCTGATTCAGAAATTCACCTGGTAAAGGCTAGGCCTAGCATTTGTTAAAATATAGGAAACAACATACAAAAAGGAGAATAAAATTGGAGAACTTACACGTCCTGATTTCAGGGTTTTACAAAGCTACAGCAATAAAAACAGCGTAAGGATTCACATGTAGACCAATGGTCCAGAATTACAAGAGAAAATCCTTATATCAGTAGCCAACTACATATTGTCAAGAGTGCCACAGAAATTCCAGGGGGAAGGAAGTCTGTCCAACAAATATGGCACCCGATGAGAGGGGGCACGTCCAGTGTGGTATGGCCGTAGACAACAAATACTGTTAGGACAGACAGTTGGTTATTTGGAAAGAAAACAAAAAGAACCTAGACCTTATGCTACACATCACACACCAAAATCAGCAGAAATTAGACAGTGTATTGGAATGCAAGTTAAATTCGAAGCATTCAGAAGAGGACATATCCTGGAACAGTGTGGGACAATCCAGAACGGAGAACAGGTGAGTGAAATATGGTGCATCCACACACAGGAATATTATGAGCAACACAGCGGGAAGGAAGGAAGAAGGCACCCAACAACCCCCACACATGAATGCACTTTGAAAAATCAGCCTCAATGACAAAGGTGAGACAAGGCTACCACATCTTGTCTGATGTTTCTATAAACATCTGGGACAGGGAGACTTTCACTGACATGAGAGTGGATTTGTCCTTGCTTAGGGGTTGGGAGGGAGATGGAATGAGTGGTGAGTGATTGGCCAGGGAGGATTTCATTTGGGTAACAGTCTGTGGCGATAGTTGCATATCTTTAAGGGGCAAAACCCACCAAGTTTTGCCTTTTAAATGGCTTAGGAAAACAGAATGGAGGAGACAGGCTAATTGGGACAAACTCAGACACCAGAGCAGGTTTGTTTGGGACAAACCTGGGAGACCCCTCTGTCCCCAAGTAGAGAGAGTGACTCTTATAGGCTGAGATACCTAAGGGGCAGTGTAGGGGGACAGTGCAGGGCAGTGCAGGATGTTGAAATCTGAGGGTTAGCCACAGGGGCTGGGGATTAAGAGAGGAAACTTAGTTGAGCAAGACCTGACAGCCAAGTAGTGCCTTTTTCTTTTGAGAAATGGCTCTAGGCTTGTCCTGATTCTGTTACTCACCACCTGTGGTGCAGCCAGAGCACGTGCAGCTCTGAAGCATGGCTGTGCAGGAAGATAAGCAGGTGGCTGGAGGGTCTGCATGGAGGAAGTGCTGCTTCTCAGTCAGCCAATCACACTGCCCCTGACAACAGAGGCAACAGGAGCAGCAGCCTGTATTTGCCTTGTCTGGAAGTTCTAATCACAGGTATTGGTTTCTTGGCACTTATGACACACACTAGGACAGCTCGTGTGTGTGTCCTCAGTGGAAACAGCAATGGAAGCAACACAGCTGGGTGTTCTGTCCTCGTCTCCACTGTTAAGGAGTTCTGTATAGGAACCAAGAGGTGATGTAGGTGAGTGGAACCATTCATCTACTGGGTGGCCGGTACCTAGGATGTGTTAACTTTACCAATGATTACAAAGCTGAAGGAATGATGCTGAGAAATTGAAAAGCCCAGAGATGACTCTGACCAGATGGCTGTGATGCTGTTCACCAGGACACCTGCCTTGCTGAGCACAAGAGCACCTGTTAATAAGGTGTTTACAGAAGTTTGTGGGCTCAGCTGTTGCCTTGCTTGAAGACAAAGGCAAGTCTGGACAGAACGTGTCACTGGTCCTGGAAGGGAGAGAAACTCACCAGGACCTTGGCAGAGCTCAAGCGTTGATTGGGGGAAGGAGAGGATGTGAGAATCTTAGACTTGCCCACCTCAGATCCAGGACGTGGTGTGGACACCTGTGGCCATTTGTCCCCAGGTAATCTCACTGAAATGCTGTGGAGAAAGCATGTCACTCTGCTAGGTTAGAAAACAAGTTCCCAGTGTGTGGTTGGGCAGGATGTCATTAAGTTGTCATTAAGTCAGAGCCTTGGAAAAGCTCCCCTAGAGCAAACTTTACCAGCTGTGACCCTGAGGCCTGGGAAAAGTCCGCTTAACGTCAGTTCCAGGCTGTGTGATGAAAGATCTGAGGACCAGAGACTAAGAGAGGGCCAGGCAGTAAGGAAGCAGGAGCCAGAGCTCTTCATCCTAGGGTAGAACACAACCTTTCTCTCTACTGGGTTGAGGAGAGGAGCAGGTGCAATGTGGTCTTGATTCTCCACCTGTGAAGAAAGCAGAAACAATCATCAAGGGCATTACTAGGGAAAAAAATGAAGCATCCCCAGTGAGGATATCATGAATCCTCTGCCAAAGGCTTGGGTGCTTTCTCTGTGATTTCCCCTTATCTGTGATGAATTCTCGACTTGAAGACAGGGAAGGATGAAGTCACTGCTCCTTTGAGGATCACAAAGGCAGGGGGAGCAGATACTGCTCGGCACCAGGCTTCCCATCGACCCGAATCCAGTTCCTGACCTAGAGCAAGAGTGAGTGCTGTGAGAGCAATGCTGCTGTGTGGAGTACTAGTTTTGAACTATTAGTATAACTTCACATGACTTGCGTTAATGATTTCTCGCGGTCCCTAGCCAGGGTGTCTCCTGAAGATTCAGGAAATCAGTTGGGGTAAACATGCTGCTGGTGCCCTTCCCAGCCCACAGGGGAATTACTCACACAGCTGCCATCTGGTAGGAAAGGAGGAGGAAGAATGAGAGAATCTGTCCCACCCCAGTCCTGACCAAGGCCATGGTGGCCCTGACCCTCTCCACCCAGGGTGGGTTCTTGGGCTCTTGAGGAGCAGTTGGTTACCCAGTGTGCCCTTGTGTTTGGATGAAAGGAAACAGCATTCTGGAGCCAAATGTCCTGAGAACCAGGCTTTAAGTCTTGTTGGCATCATTGTGTCAGGGGAGGGAAATGTGGAGCACTGATACCTTAGGAAATGGAGGTGAATGAGACATTTGATACACAGCTGAAAGCTGCCCTGGTTAGGATCTGGAGTCTGCCATCTCCAAGCTCACTGTGACAGACAGGTGTGACTCTGGATTATACAGTGAACAGCAAGGGGAGTGCGCTTTAGGAGTGCCCCAGGTCAGCAGTCATTTACAAACAATCTTTTTTATGGTTTAATTTAATATTTATTTTTTATTGTGAAAATACCATACAGAGGGGTTACAATTACATGGGCAAGGTAATGAGTACGTTTCTTATGAAGCATTGTTGCCTCCTCCTTTGTTTCCCCTTCCCATCCTTTCCCATCCCCCCCAAACCAAAGTTGTAAAGTTCGTTTTTCTTTTTTTTTTTTCTTTCTTTTTCTTTCTTTTTTTTTTTTGGGTCCGGTCTTGGGGCCTGAACTCTGGGCCTGGGTGCTGTCCCTCAGCTCTTCAGCTCAATGCTAGCGCTCTATCACTTGAGCCACAGCGCCACTTCTGGCTTTTTTCTTTTTGCTTATGTGGTGCTGAGGAATCAAACCCAGGACCTCATGCATGCAAGGCAAGCACTCTACCACTGAGCCACCTTCTCAGCCCCGTAAAGTTCGTTTTTCGACATAACAACTTGTATATCTCATTGTTGCAATGGGTCCACCTGCATCCCTATTTAAACTATTTGTTTTTTTCCCTTCCCCTCCACAAAGTATACCAACATCAAATACAGTGAATGCAGGGGTTATATTGTGGGGGAGGGACATACAAAGCAACAAAGAAATATCTTATAAATATGTTAGAAACAATCACAAGAAAGAAAAAACATTTGAATTCTTATCTTGGGGTTCATTTCGCCTAACATCAACTTATCTGACCTTTTCTGCTTGTCTCAGACATATACCTGTTATTTCAAATAAGGGAAACCATGGGACCTATGTTTCTTTGGGCCTGGCTTACTTCACTTAATATAATTTTTTCCAAGTCTTTCCATTTCCTAACAAATGTGGCAATGTCATTCTTTCTGATGGAGGCATAGAATTCCATTGTGTATATATATACACCACATTTTCTCGATCCATTCATCTACTAAGGGGCATCTGGGTTGGTTCCATATCTTAGCTATGGTAAATAATGCTGCAATAAACATATTTGTGCTGGTAGCTTTAGTATGGTCTTGCTTGTGATCATCAAATAACAATCTTTTAGTGCCATGAGTCCAAGAAAAGGACCACGTGTACAGTGAAATGTGAGCAGATGACTGGAAATGGGAATGGTGAAATAGTGTAATGGTGAAATGGTGGTGTGTGTGTTCAGGTGTTGTTGTTGTTTTTTTTTTTTTGGTCCGGTAGGGGGGCCTGAACTCTGGGCCTGGGCGCTGTCCCTCAGCTCTTCAGCTCAAGGCTAGCGCTCTACCACTTGAGCCACAGCGCCACTTCCAGCTTTTTTCTTTTATGGTTATGTGGTGCTGAGGAATCGAACCCAGGGCCTCGAGCATGCAAGGCAAGTGCTCTACCACTGAGCCACCTTTCTAGCCCTGTTTATGTGTTTTAAGTGAATGAATATTGTGGAGCAATTGTAAACTCATATGAAAACAAAACAAAAAACTGTATTTCCCCCTTAGTGCTATGATATTAGTCATAGAAGAGCTTGGTCGGTCGTGGGGCTTGAACTCTGTGCCTGGGCTTTGTCCCTCAGCTCTTCAGCTCAAGGCGAGTGCTCTACCACTTGAGCCACAGCACCACTTCCAGTTTTCTAGAGGTTCATTGGAGATAAGAGGCTCACAGACTTTACTTCCCGGGCTGGCTTTGAACCACGATCCTCAGATCTCAGCCTCCTTAGTAGATAGGACCACCAGTGCACAGCTGGCTCACATTTTTTATTGCAGTTATAAAGGGGGCTGTGATCAGGGGTATTTTGGTTTGATGATAGCCAAGACAAAATCTTTTTTTTTTTTTTTAATTGTATTTTATTTTATTTGAGAACATACTGTACAGGGGGGGCTACAATTACATGGGCAGGATAATGCATACATTTCTTACCAAGCATTGCAGCCTCCTCCTTTGTTTACCCTTCACTTCCCTTCCCCGCCTCCCCCCTCCCCCCACCCAATTTTACCCCCCTCCCCCCACCCAATTATACCCCCCTCCCCCCCCCACACCGACATTGTAAAGCTGGTTTTGACATGACATTTTGTACTTCTCATTGGTGCAACAGGTCCACCTGAATCCTTAAACGACTTGTTTGTCCCCATCTCCTCCACATGTTATACTGACATCAAATATAGTGAAAGCGGGGGTTACACTGTGGGGGAGGGACATACAAAGCAACAAAGAAATAATCTTATAAATGCATTAGAAACACATGCATGAAAGAAACGAAAACATTAAAATACATATTTAAGGGTTCATTTTCCTAACATCACATTATCTGACCTTTTCCGCTTGACTCTTACCTATACTAGATATTGCAAATAAGGGAAACCATGGGACCTATGCTTCTTTGGGCCTGGCTTACTTCACTTAATATAATTTTTTCCAAACCTTTCCATTTCCTAACAAATGGGGAAATGTCATTCTTTCTGATGGAGGCATAGAATTCCATTGTGTATATATACCACATTTTCTTGATCCATTCATCTACTGAGGGGCATCTGGGTTGGTTCCATATCTTAGCTATGGTAAATAATGCTGCAATAAACATAGTTGTGCTGGTAGCTTTAGTTTGTTCTTGTTTGTAAACATTTGGGTAAATGCCCAAAAGTGGGATTGCTGGATCATAGGGGAGATCTATGTGAAGTCTTTTGAGGAACCTCCATACTGCTTTCCAAAGTGGTTGAACAAGTTTACATTCCCACCAACAATGAAGTAAGGTTCCTTTCTGTCCACATCCCCTCCAGCATCTGTTGTTGTTAGAAGGACAAAATCTTTTGAGAGACCTTATTTCAGTTTTCTCTTTTGAGTAAATTTTTGCCTGGATAATAATTTAAATAGCCTATCTCCACGTCTTCCATTCCAAATTGCATTTTCCTTTACCTTTCCTGATGTCACCTCTTTGGGTGCCTTGTCAAGATGCAGCGCACTTTCTCTCAATGTTGGGTCATTAGAGGACTCACAGGAAGCACAAACTAAGAAGGAATCAGGTTGTAGGTGGTAAGAGGAAGGGAGAGTTTCCACAAAGGGCAGAACCTCACAGCCCAACAGTCACCATGTGTCCTCCTGGACCATTGCTAAGTGGGAAAGGGATTTTCAGGAGCTCTTCTAGAAGGAAAGCCTCAGTTCCTAGTTCTGATGCATAAATTGTCAGTGTCCGAGATGTTGTGAGTGGCAGACATGACAATTATGTAACAAGTAGCAGCAAGCCAAGCCCAATGGGATGAGCACACGGTGATGCTCCTCCCAGGAGCCTCATGAAAACACCTGCGATTTCAACACACTCACCTTCCTCACTGGCACTGAGATGGCCAGCAGAAGGACATACCTGGTTCTGGGAGTTCTGCTGTTTGTATGGGCCGAGTTGGGCACTAAAGGCCAAGAAGAAGAAGAGGAAGAGACCTGCAGATTGATGCGCAAGTTTGATTTGAATGGATATGTGGATGCCAAAAACCATTCCATTATTATTGGAGGTCTGTTTCCTATTCACTCCAGGACCATCCCAGAAAACGAGTCTAATTTCGAGCCAGTGTCAGCCCAATGTGAAGGGTAAGCCATGTTGGAGTCTTCTCCCTCCATTCTAGGTGGTGGGCAAAGAGTGGCGGGCTGGCCTGGTCCCCAACTGGAGCCATGGGACTGTGGGAGTCAGACTAGGGGCTCATGTTTGAATACCCCAGTTTCTTTCAGGTGGGCATCAGAATCACCAAAGCTTAAAGTCAACCAGGTCTCTCCTAATTGCATGCTCACACAAGAAGGAATGGTTACCCCTGATGTGGAGTGTTGTCCTCAGAGGGGGCCAAGGCCAGCAGCTCCAGCTCCACCTCAGACTTGTCAGGCAGATAGAATCAAGGGGCACCCAGGCTGGTGAACCAGAACTCAAGACTCCAGAGCCTCCTGATGATCCATACATGCGTAATGCGTTGAGGGGCAGTGGGGCAAGAGTATGCAACATGACAGCGTAGTTGTCACTCATAAGGCCCGCATTCTCCTCTGTGAAAGCCTGCTTGGTCCAGGGACCCTGATGTTCAGGGTCAGATTCCTCCAGCTGCCACATGGACTCTGCTCTGCTGAGCTTGCCTTAAGATGACTGCACAGGAAAGAGAACCTGTGTCTTTCATGCACCTTTGCTAGTGATCAGGTGTGGAGCATGCACACATACAGAGACACATTTTGGGTGTAAAAAATTTAGGTGTAAAAAATGGCAAATATGGACCATTTCTTCCTTTTATGTTCTTTTTTGGTTCTTTCCAAATACTTCAGTCACTTTGAAATAGTCATGACCAACATAATGACATAGTTTCATGTTGGACAACTTAACCTTGTGCACAGGCGAGAACTGTTTATTGAGATAGAGCAGCGAGGAGTACAACGTTCCTGTGGGTTTGGAGAGTGTGCAAAGAAATGGGACGGGACCCGAGTGTTTATGAGGTCTGAGCAAAGAAGCAGAGGTTAATGAAAAAGCCATTAGTTCGAGGAGATGGGGGACTTTTCAGTTGTGTTCACAATGGAATAAATATATATAAGTATACATTTATTTATATGAATATAAATATACAGATAAATGGGATATTTGCCACCAGGCTCAGGTAGATTGCCCCGCATGCTCAGGCAGTCTGCACATGTCTTTGGTGGCTTGCCTGTATCTCTGTGCACCTGGGAAAGCAGGGTGGGAATCAACCCTTCACACTCCATCTTTGGTTACATAAAAAGATTGGGCCGAGAGGGGAGACTGGGGAAAGGGTCTTTCCAGCTACTTCCTGCTGGCCTGGGGGCATCGAGGAGTCACTGGGGCTGGGGTCTTCAGGGTCCAGGTCTGTGCTGGGCAGGGCAGAGCAGTGTAAGTGAAGCCTCTGGTGACCTGCAGTGATAGGATGGCCTTCATGTGCTCCCAGGTGGTGTCCTGAGTGAGGGCTGGTATCTTGTTAGAGGGAAAGATTTGAAAAAGGTGAGGGGCTGGGAAGGTGGCTCAGTGGTAGAGTGCTTGCCTTGCATGCATGAGGCCCTGGGTTTGATTCCTAAGCACCACATAAACAGAAAAAGCCTTAAGTGATGATGTGGCTCAAGTGGTAGAGCACTAGCCTTGAGCTGAAGAGCTGAGGGACAGTGCCCAGGCCCAGAGTTCAGGCCCCACAACTGGCAAAAAAGAAGAAAAAAGAAAAAAGAAAAAGGTGAGATCAGGCAAAAGGCTGACAAAGTGGCAGAAAAATACCCCCTGAGCACATGCCAGGAAAGTTCCATTTGGAGCCATTTGTGGCATATTACAGGGAAGGAAGAATCTTTATGCAACTTGATTGGGGGCAGGAAGGGAGAGTCTAGGGTTTCTGGTGTGGTTAGGGGAGAGCATGCTGGACCAATTAAGAATAACCAGTCAGAAGCTAGGGCTGTACAGGAGGAGACATGGTAGATGTCTGGGTTCCAAAGCTGGATGGCACCCAGGAAGGTACTAAGGCAAACTGTCCCGAGTCTTAGAAACAGCAGGTAGTAATGGTAAGAATGTGAGCTCCTGTCCAGTTAGGAGGAAGACAGGTATGGGCACGACAGCATGCTTATTCACTTTTTCTTTTGATCTCTGGCCCTGGTTAATTAGGAGAGGATAAGCACAAAGTGGCACTATTTGGGATTTTGCACAGTGTGTTTCATTCAACTGCCTCTGGACAGACTCTCATCACCAGGACAAGCTTAGGTCCGGGGGTGTCTGCTTCTTGTCAGTCATGGGGCTTGAACTAAAGGCCTAGGCACTGAACCTGAGCACTTCTGTTCAAGGCTAATACTCCACCACTTTGAGCTGCAGCACCACTTCCAGAATTTTGCTGGTTACTTAGAGATGAGAGTCTGACAGGGGTTTTTCTACTTGTGCTGGCTTTCAACCATGATCCCAAGATCATCCCTTATTCCCAGTTGAAGCAACAAGGCGATCAAATAGAAATATTTTTATTCTTAATTGCATTTAACACTAGGATACTAATTGAGGTTAAGACATTGTAGGTGTCATGAAGCCTTTGTAATTACAAAGGATGTAGGAGTTGTTCTTATTTTAGCCCTATATCCAAGGAGGCTTCCATATTAAACAAGGAAAAATGGCATTTGAGTTAAAAGGTGTTCATTTGAAGGACTTTGACATAAACACTTAAGTGAACTTTGGTTTACACAAACAATTACTTATAAAAAATAAGATGCTGGACTGGGAGTTTGGCTCAGTGGTAGAGTGCTTGCCTCACATGCATGAGGCCCTGGGTTCGATTCCTCAGCATGACCTAAGCAGAAAAAATCTGGAAATGGTGCTGTAGCTCAAGTGGTAGGGCACTAGCCTTGAGCTGAAGAGCTGAGGGACAGCTCCCAGGCCCAGAGTTCAGGCCCCATGACTTACCAAAAAAAAAAAAAAAAAAGAGAGAGAGGCTGATTTTATACCAGTGTACTAATTTTGACCTTATTTAAAGCACAGCCAACTTAGTTACATAACAAACTTTACACATAAGTTCTATCTTTTAAGACATATTCATATCATCTGCTACATACTCGAACCTTCTGGAGTTTGTCTTTCCATTTTGGAACAAACATTTAAGACAATTCTTCCCCAATCCTTTCTTATCCCAAGGAATCTGTTTTTTGTTTGCTCAATTCCTTTCCCAAGACTTTCTTTGCTAAGTTGGCTTTTTCTTTATGTTTCCTTATCTCCTTTCTGGTGTTCTCCATCACACCTGGTGGGAATGGGGCTGGGTCTCACTCCTTTTACTGCTTCCCTTGGTAAAGATATTTCCTTGTAACAAGCAGCACCTTGATAATTAACTCATTTGACACAAGATTTACAATCGCAATCAAGGAACAAATAATTTCAGGAAATTATCAGTACCAAAAAGTAGAAAAAGATTACTTTTTTACATCAGGATGACTGTTTTTAATGCATTACAATGAGATTACTTTGAATATGTACATATACATGCGTGTACATGCACACACACACGCTCAAAAGATGCATTTAGGTTTTAAAGAAATGAAAGTCAGCATGAAGTTTTTTGGAATTCCAATGGCAAAAGACATTTTTTCCCAGTGTATGATAGAACCACATGATCAATACTAGAAAACAGGTAACACTAAACAAAACACAAGGCAAAACTCAAAACACAAGGCAGAAGCACTTTAGTTTAACTTCTGCCAACAACAAAGAGAATTTAACAGAACCTCCATGCATACACAAACACTGATCACAAGAACAGAAAACCTTTAAGACAGTTTTGGTAATGAGGCACATTAGTATATGATTTAATCTTTGATCACCTAGAGAAATGAAGACAGTAAGCTTGGTGAAAGAATGAAGCTTGGGAAAAAAACCTACGGTGTGGCCTTTGTCTCTTCCTAGGTGTCAGTCTCTAAG
Organism: Dipodomys merriami; assembly: GCF_024711535.1. Classification (NCBI taxonomy): domain Eukaryota; kingdom Metazoa; phylum Chordata; class Mammalia; order Rodentia; family Heteromyidae; genus Dipodomys; species Dipodomys merriami. Next base: position 1,633,787 of record NW_027204060.1, read on the forward strand.
GCCTGTATAGAGAAGGGGTTGGGGAAACCCCTCAAGGGAGCCTTATGCAGAAGAGTTTGCTTTAAAGGAAAAACTAAGAGTCCAAATTCTGAAGTGAGTAGACTCAGGAAAGAGAAAAGGATTGGATTATTGTCTGAGTCCCAAAGACAAAAGAAGGACTGGTTTGTTTTTTATTATGGGGTTTTCTGGTGGGAAAAGGAGAGAGAAGTAAGAGAGAGAAGCTGCCCCAGTGCGTTACCCAGCCAGCCACTGTCAGTGGTAGATTAGCGAGAGAGCCAGAGCAGAGGCCCATTTATTTAGGGTATAGAAGGGAAGAAGGTGTATTAGCCAGAGAAGGGAGTTAGGAAATGTGTAAGTTTGAAGGGGTTTATTTGGCAAGATTTATGTATGGAGAAGCACTAGGGTTAACAGTTTATCCCAGTCTTGTTTGAGCTCCAGGGTTCGTTGGGTTAACATTTTCTAAGGGTTTTGTTAGCTCTTTCTAACTTTCCTGAGGACTGGGGATGGTAGGGAATATGATTGTCTGTCTTGTGGAGTTAAAAGAGTAAGTAGTTAGTAAGAAAGAGAGAAGAGTTCCCTTATAGGGACAGAAAAGGCAGTGTCGATTGAGCAAAGCCTTGTGTATTAAGGGAAGTTTTGTGGAAGGTTGGGCATCAAGGGGGAGAAGCTCAGGGGAAGTCTCACTAAGTAGCTTCAGGTGGGAAGTTTGGGGTGGGTCCTGCTTTAGCTTTGGAGCTAAAGTAGGGCTGGTTGCGTTACCCATGAAGGCTTATGCCGGCCCCCATCTGTCAGCCACACAGGCAGACAGGCAGGCCACCTTAAATATTGTTACAAATATGATAATTCTACTTCATGTTGAAAAGAAAGCCAACCCAGTGTGGAGAGGAGACAGAAGAATGTGGTATAGAAGAACATTTTTTATGAAGAGGTCAATCAGCAATCCCGCAAGCATATACCAGGTAAAAGATACCCCCCAAACAACAAGGAAAGGTCTCTTGTGTCCATATCTTGGGGTTCATTTCACTTAGCATCATTTTATGTGGTCATATGTATATAGTTTTTAAGATTTTTTCTGCTCACCTGATAAAATTATCCTAAACGTATACTAGTTATTGCAAATGAGGGAAACCATGGGACCTATATTTCTTTGGGTCTGGCTTACTTCACTTAATATGATTTTTTCCAACTGTTTTCATTTCCTAACAAATGGGGCAGTGTCATTCTTTCTGATGGAAGCATTCTTTTAAATGTACTATACAATTTTTTTGTTTCCTTTGTATGTTCTTCCCCCTGTGGTATATCCCCGGTTGTCACTGTACTTGATTTTGGTTCCCTGCATCTTGTGTATACCTTTGTCTAATTTGGGGAAGGGAAGGGGCATAACAAAATGCTGAAACAAGGATACAGGATGACCCATTGTAACAATGAGATCCACAAGACTGTAAATTGGAACTCAACTTTAAAACTTAGGGTGGAGGAGTGGGGTTGGGGAGAAGTTAGGGAAGTTGGGGAGGGAAGGGACAGTGGGAAGGGGAACAACATTAGACAAGTTATATACTCATTCCCTTACTCAGGTAACTGTAACCCCTCTGTACAGCATCTTTTCAATAAATAAAATTTAAAAATACACCCCAAAAGGTTCATCCTAATCTGTCAATGGTCATTATGATTCATGTTGAATTTGTGCACTTCATTACATCATTGTGAAAAAATAGCAAGCTCAGACAATTGTGGAACCCGTTGACGTTTTGGCAGTATGCTGTTGTCACTCATCCGAGCTTCAAACTCCTTATAAGAGTGACTTTTGTCTTTTGCCTTATGAGAGTGATTTCCTTTCCAGGTTCAACTTTCGAGGTTTCCGCTGGATGAAGACCATGATCCACACCATCCAGGAGATCAATGAGAGGAAGGACATTTTGCCCCAGCACACTCTGGGCTATCAGATCTTTGATACATGTCGCACCGTGTCCAAAGCTATGGAGTCAACTGTGGTCATGCTCATGGGGCAGGAAGAAAACAAACCCAACATAAGAAACAGCACCGGGGCCTATCTGCTAGGAGTTATTGGATCAGGAGGCTCAGCCTTATCAATTGCCACTTCAAGACTCCTGAGCTTGTACAGATTACCTCAGGTACCTCCGAGTCCCGTGCAGGTGTTATCTTAAGGGAAACAACCAGTATGTAGGGAAGAGATGGTAAACCACAAGGTATTGAGGGAGCTACTTGTGGCCCACTTATTGGCAGAATACGGCAAGTGTGAATTTCCACCTATCGTGATGTGACGGAGACTCGTCTGTCCTTCGGTCCTGCTTTATTTGATGGAGGTGGTGGTCCAGTGATTTCCCTGTCATGGATAAATGCTTGTGTGCTCATGGATAGAATTCAGAAGATTTCCATGTTGATGTGTGCATGTATTAATTGTGAATGAATATTCATGAGCTTAACTGTTCCCATACCACTGATGTCAAATGAGACTTGGAATTAGTAAAAATGGGCACTTTCCTGGGATGTTTACATTAGAAATTATTTAAAATTCTGAGGGAGGAACACATTTTAGTATAAATAGAGGTGACAGGAAGAATGGGTTCCTAAGAAAATGTGAAAAGCTGCACCTTTCTTTAGTATTACTATTATTATTATGTAATTTACAATGAGTTTACAATTCCATAAGTCAGGTTGTGAGTACAGTGCTTCTTGGTCAGTGTCACAACTTCCATCCTTCTCCTCAGTTCCCCTCACATCCCTACCCTCCCGTTACCCAGCTCAGTTTCTACATAATGAACATTGAATATAATGACTGCATTTGCTAACCCTTCCTTCCTTCCTTCCTCCATTCCTCCTTCCCTCCCTTCATTTTGCTCTCCCCGTCCTCCCCTCAAATCATGTTTCTACTTTCAGGTATTCCTTTTGTTGAACAGGGCATGGGTGTTCAGAGGTGCTACCCCTTTGGATTCCTCCTGTATGTGTCTCCTCCATTAGTCAATTTCTTTGTGTGTAAAATATGTTATCATGCACATTTGTATTTTTTATCTACTTTCCACATATTAGGGAAAACATGAACTGTTTATCTCTGAGCCTGGCTTACTCACTTGATATGATTTTTTTTTAAGGTCCATCTACTTTCCTGCATATGACATAATATTATTCTTGCTTATGGCTGTGTAAAATTCCATTGTGTACAAACACCACATTTGCTTGATCCATTCATCCATTATCAAATATTTGGGCTGTTTCTATATTTCCATAACTTGACCACTATGAATAGTGCAGCAATAAATGTGGATATGCAAATGTCTTTACAAATGTCTTGCAAATGGAATTATTTTCCTGATTTCCCTCTACACATCATTATTTTTAGAATTTACTTTAGTATTACTATAACGGTGATATACTGAGTTACATAAGTCAGATAATAAGTACATTTCCTGTCATGTGCCGCCTCCCTCCCTCCCTCTCAGTCCCCCCTCATCTCTACCCCTGAGTTGTGTAGTTCATATTCAATACAATGTCCAGGAAGCACCACTATTGCACTTTTTCATCCTTTTCCCCTCTTGTTCTGTGCCCCCTCCCATAGACAGACAGAATGACCCATAGGTAGACAGAAAGAAAACAAAAACAATAAATCAAAAAGAGATCTCTTTGTTCCATATCTTGGAGTTAGAGTTTGTTTTGATATAAATATATAAATATATATGTGAACTTTTATATGATTATAAAGAGGAGCTAAAGGCTTTGTGCCTTTGTGTTTCTCCCCTAAGAATCCTCTTTTGGTCTCATGGTGTGTCAGTGTCTATAATCTGGTATAATTTATCTTATCTCAGTGCAATTTAGATCTAACTTCCATATATGAGGAAAAACATGAGCCATTTGTCTCTCTGAGTTTGGCTTACTTCACTTAACATCATCTGTACTAGATTCATCCATTCCCCTGCAAACTATATAGTATTCTTTCTAATGGCTGTGTATAGGTACCACATTTTTTTGATCCACTCATCTATTATTCTAGGGCATCTAGGCGTTTTCACACTCGGCTACTGTGAATAGTACAGCAATGAATATGGATGTACAAGTGTCTTTATGGTATCCTGGCTCATGATGTTCTGGGTAGATGCCCAGGAGTGGTATGGCTGGGTTGTAGGGTAGGTCTGTGTTTAGTTTTTTGAGGAACCTCCAGACTGTTGTCCAGAGTAGTTGTATTAGTTTACATTCCCTCCAACAGTGCAACAGGATTCCTTTCCCCCCATATTCCTGACAACATTTGTTGGAGTTCAAATTCATTATTTCCATCATTCTAAACGTAGAGAGATGGTACCTCAAGGTAGTTTTGATTTGTATTTCCTTTATGGCCAGGGATGATGAGCATTTCCTCATGTGTTTCATTGACACTTTTACCTCAGTTTCTGATAAGTTTCTCCTTAGCTTTTTTTGCCCATTTAGTGATTTATGAGCTATGGGAGCGGTTAGTTTCTTGAGATCCTTATATATTTGGGTATTAGGCCTTCATCTGATATAATGATGGTGAAGTTTTTCTCCCAGACTGTGGTTTGTCTTTCTAGTTTGGTAACTATGTCCTTAGCTGTGCAGAAACTTTTCATTTTGATGTAGTGCTGCTTGAAAGTCTCCTTCCTATCTGCTATGTCCCTGGGACTCTTTTCTCCCTGGACCTATGAATTCTAGTTTTCTCCTACTTTCCCTTGTAGTAATTTCAAATTTTGTGGTCTGACATTGAGGTCTTTAATCCATTTGGAGTTGATATTAGTGCATGGTGACAGAAAACCACTTCTAATTTTCTTCCTATGGATGCCCAATTTTCCCAAAATCAATTACTGAAGAGACGATCTTTTTTTTCCCACTGAGTATCATTGCCTCCCATATCAAACATCAGATAATTGTAAGTGTATGGCTTTAGTTCTGGGTCTTCCACTCTGTTCCATTCATCTTTGGGTCTATTTTTTTTATGCCAATACCAGGCTGTTTTTGTTATTATAGCTCTGTAATAGAGCTCAAGGTCTGAGATTGTGATACTACCCACATTGCTTGTTTTTGCCCAGAATTTCTTTGGTCTCTTTAAGGATTTTTGTTGTTGCATATGAATTTTTGGATTTTTTTTCTATCTTGGTAAAGAACTTTATACAGCACTTTTTCAGTATGGCCATTTTCACAATATTAATTTTACCTATCCATGAATATGCTTTACCTAACCATTCATGTTCAAAGCTCTGGAGGGCCGGGTGCTGGTGGCTAATGCCTGTAATCCTAGCTACTCAGGAGGCTGAGATCTGAGGATCGTGGTTCAAAGCCAGCCCAGGCTGGCTCTTTTTTTAAATTAATTAATTAAATTTTTATTGTGAAAATACTGTACAGAGGGATTACAATTACATGGGCAAGATAATGAGTACATTTCTTATCAAGCATTGTAGCCTTCTCCTTTGTTTCCCCTTCCCATCCCATCCTCCCTCCACTCCATGAGACTCTTATCCCCAGTAAACCACTAGAAAACCAGAAGTGGCACTGTGGCTCAAGCGGTAGAGCACTCGCCTTGAGCTGAAGAGCACAGGGACAGCACTCAAGCCCAGAGTTCAAGTCACATGACCGACCAAAAAAAAAAAAAAAAAGCTCTGGAGAAGCTTAAATTTGAAGGAACGTACCTCAAAATAATAAAGGCTATATATGACAGACCAACAACCAACATAATAATCAACAGTGAAAAACTAAAACCATTTCCTCTAAAATCAGGAATAAGGCAAGATGGCCATTCTCTCTTATGGAAGGTCTTTCTATTTTTTTCTTTTCTTTTCTTTTTCTTTTTTTTCTTTTTGTCAGTCGTGGGGCTTAAACTCTGGGCCTGGGAGCTGTCTCTGTGCTCTTCAGCTCAAGGCAAGCGCTCTTCTGCTTGAGCCACAGCAGCACTTCTGGTTTTCTAGTGGTTTATTGGAGATCAGAGTCTCAGACTTTCCTGCCCAGGCTGCTTTGAACCATGATCCTAAGATCTCAGTCTTCTGAGTAGTGTGAGCCACCAGCTCCCTGCCCTTTTTATTTTTTGATGTTACCTTTGGTTTCTTTCTTCAATGCAGTTCTGGAGTTCCTAGCCTCAGCTATAAGGTAAGAAAAATACATAAAGGAGATTCAAACAGAGAAAGAAGGCAAGCTATCTCTATTTGTAGGTAACTATATATATATATTCTCCCAAATGACTCCAATCCTTAAGTCCTAGAGCAGATCAATAACTTTGGCAAAGGAACAAGACACAAAATCAACCCATGGAAATCAGTAGCCTTGCTGGACACCAACACTGTATAAACTAAGAGGGAAATCAGGGAAACAACTCCATTTGCCGTAGCCTAAAAAAAATAGAATTCCTGGGAAAAAACCTAAACAAGGAAGCAAAGATCTGTATAGTAAAAAGTATATTTTGTGTTATCTGCAAATAGAGATAGTTTGCTGCCTTTCCCTGTATCTCCTTTATGTCTGTCATACATAGCCTTTATTATTTTGAGGTATGTTCCTTCTATTTTAAGTTTTTCCAGAGCTTTTAACATGACTGGATATTGGTTTTTGTCAAAAGATTTTCTACATCTATTGAGATGATCACGTGGTCCATGTATTTGGCTTTGTGGATATGGTTTATTAAGTTTACTGATTATGCATGTTAAACCAACCTCAAATCTCTGGGGATTTGAGCTCAAATAATCATAATGTAGGATTTTTTAATTACTTGCTGAATTCTGGTGGCTATTATTTTATTGCTGGGCTTTGCATCTGTGTTCATTGGAGAGATTGCTCTATAGTTCTCTTTTTTCCCTGAAACCCTACCTGGTTTTGGGATGAATGAGATGCTGGCTTTATGGAATGAGTTTGGAATTTGTCCTCCTCTTTTTAATTCACAGAAAAGTTTGAATATTATTGGTGCTACGTACATTATTCAGCATGAATCCATTGGGATCTGGGTTTCTCCTTGTTGGAAGATTGTTTCCTTAATCTCATTGCATGATGTGGGCCTTTTTGATTGGTTTATATGTTCTTGGTTAAGCTTAGGCAGATTGTATGTCTCTAAGAAATTTATTTATTTCTACTTGTTTTTCCATCTTATTTGAGTATAGGTTTTGAACGTAGTCTTCATGTTGATTTGGGTCTCTTGATGTTTGTTGGAATGTTTCCTTTGGCGTCTTGCATTTTGTTGATTTGAATCTCTTCTTTTGTCATCAGTCTAGCTACTGCTGCTCTGTCAATTTTATTGATTTTTTTCAAAGAACCAGGTTTTGATTTTATTGATTTAATGTACAGTTTTTTTTCTATTTCATAATTTCTGTTGTAATCTTTGCTACTTCTCCCCATATAGTAGTTTTGGGTTTGGGTCATCCATGTTTTTCCAGAAGCTTTAGTTGCATCATGAGGTTTTTTTTCCTTGAGTTGTTTCTGTTTGCTTTTATGTGTGCAATTTCCAGTGATGAGCTTTCCCCTCAGCACTGATTTTACCGTATCCCAGAGGTTCTAATGTGATATGTTTTCATTTTCATTGAATTGCAAGAACTTTCTAATGTCTTCAGTGACATATGTGTTGTTCAGCCTCCCATGTGGAGACTCTCCTATATCGTTGGCTGTTTTCTGCACCATGCTTTGTTGTGAAGAACTACTTTAAACCCACTGGGGTCAGATAGGATGCAACAGGTTACCTGGATCCCTTTGCATTTGCTTAGGCTCATTGTGTGTCCTGTGATCAGATCAGCTTCTGGGAATACTATGAATTGGGTGTTGTTGGATAAAATTCCCTGTAAATAGCTATTAAGCCCTTTTGGGTGGTGGTGTCATTTAATTCAGAGCCTTCCTTGCTTATCTTTTGTTTGGTTCACCTGCCCTTGGGTAAGAATGGAGTTTTAAAGTCTATTCTATTATTGTGTTGGGGTCTTCCCATGTTCTATAAGGCCAGGAGTGCTTCTGGAATGCATGTAGGTGCTCCATTGTTTGGTGCATAAATATTAACCACTGTGATCCACCTTTCTCATCATTCCTTTATTAATACGTAATGACTTTCCTTGTCTCTTTGCACTGATTTTAATGAAAAGTCTATTTTATCAGATACCAATATAGCTACTCCTGCTTTCTTGCAAGATACAATTACAGGAAAGATCTTTTTCCATCCCTTCACTTGGAAATTGTGTTTATCTTTGAAAGTGAGATGTGTTTCATGGAGACAACAAATGGTTGGATCTTGTTTCTTTGGTCCTGACTGCTTCATTACATCTTTTTATTAGAAAATTGAGCCCATTGATATTTAAGGTTCTTGGTGTGAGATAAGCCATGTCAGCTGTGTTTGTGTTGCTTGCTTCTTTATTCCTCCTATTTTACTATTCTAATCCTCTAGTGATATATGTGTGTGTGTGTGTGTGTGTGTGTGTGTGTATTGCTGCTTATTTGTTTGATATTGATTGTCTTCGCTGATAACATGTGTTCCTGTAAGATCGTTTGTAGTGCTAGTTTAGTGTTCATGAATTCCTGTAGTTTTCGTTTATCTTAACTTTCTTCATCTTTTGAGAATGACGACTTCACTGTGTACTGGTTTAGATGATAGTTGTTGTCATTCAGATATTGAATTCTATCTCTCTAGGCTTTCCTTGCATTTAGAGTTTGTGTTGAGAAATCTGTGTTTATTCTTCTTTCTGTTGTAATAAAGTTTCCTCTTTGATTTTGCTGCCTTTAACATTAATTTCTTATTTTCTAAATCCAGAGGTTTTACTATGTGTCTGGAAGTGTTTCTTGTCGAGTCATGTCTGAGTGGAGTTCTGCCATGCCTCTCTCACATGGCTGAGATTCTCTTTCTTGAAATTAGCATAGTTTTCTGTTATTATTATTATTTTTTTGGGTCCAGTCGTGGGGCCTGAACTCTGGGCCTGGGCGCTGTCCCTCAGCTGCTCAGCTCAAGGCGAGCGCTCTACCACTTGAGCCACAGCGCCACTTCCGGCTTTTTTCTTTTTGTTTATGTGGGGCTGAGGAATCGAAACCAGGGCCTCGAGCATGCAAGGCAAGCGCTCTACCACTGAGCCACCTTCCCAGCCCCTCTGTTATTATTTTTTAAGCATTTAGTTTCTAATTCCTCTTCAGTGGTTATTCAAATTACATATAGTTTTGATCTTTTGGCAAAGGCCAGTCCTTCTTGAATGACCCGTTAGCATGTTCTGAGTAGTTTTTCAATTTTTTTGACATTGGTTCAAATTCATCTCCTTTATCACCAACCCTTGATACCATATTTTCAACTTCTTTTATTGTATTGCCTATGCTTTCAACTGCGTTTTGTAATAGAGAACTAGAGCTCTTCATGCTTTCCAGATCTTTACTGATATCATTTCACATGTTCCACATTTTCTTATGTGTCTAACTTCTCTTGGTATTCTAGATTTTCAAGAATCTGCTTTTATTTCATCAGCCATTTTTGAGTCAGAGGTCATTTTATTATTTCATTGTTGAATATGTTTTGTTATCTGGGAGTGTTACATTCCTTTGATATCTTATATTTCTTGTATTTCTGTGATGGGTTTTACCCATCAGAAGACATTTTTAGTACAGACTTTCAGGAAACTGAAAGTTACTGGTTACTATTATTTTAAAGTAACTGTTACTTTAATGACTTAGCATTTCTTTCTTTCCTTCTTTCCTTCTTTCTTTCTTTCCTTCCTTCCTTCCTTCCTTCCTTCCTTCCTTCCTTCCTTCCTTCCTTCCTTCCTTTTTCTTCTTGCTGGTACTGGGGATTAAACTAAGCTAGCACTGTCCCTGAGCTTCTTTTGCTCAAGGCAAGCACTCTACCACTTGAGCCACTAAACCACTTCTGGCTTTTTTTTTTTTTTTAGTAGTTTATTGGAGAAAAGAATCTCACAGACTTTTCTGCTCATGCTGGCTTCAAACCACAGTTCTCAGATCTCTGCTTCTTGAGTAGCTAGGATGACAGGTGTGAGCCACCAGCACCTGGTGATTCTTAGCCTTTCTTATTTTTTACTCTCTTAAATTCTCCTATATTGTTGTTGATTTTTGAGGGTGGTGAGTTGCCTTGTTTATTCATGGATTTTGTTATTATTCACTGTGACTTGCATATCTGGGTTCAGAACTTGTGAGGCTGTTGGGTGTAGGCCCAGGAGTGAGGGTGTGGGGTATGGGGTGTGGAGTGTGGTAGTGTGGAGTTTCACTGCATTTCATGCTGGTGTGGTCAGCCTTGCCTCCTTCTAGAGTCTTCTGTCACCCCACTCTGAGTTTTCTGTGGGAAAAAACATGGAGGTCCTTGGATGGTGGACACTGGGGCCTGCACCAAATGGTGAGTGCCATTTGTATCAGTGCATCTGTCTTTTTCCAGGCCTTTGGGCTCTCAAATTTGAGGTTGTAGATAGATTTCTCTCCAGGTGTGGTGGGTCCACAGAACCCAGGAGCAGAAAAGTCAATAACAACAAAAGAAGAGGAAAAAAGAGTGGCTGTCTGGTATTTTTCATTGAGATTCAGAAGATGTTTAAGTTTGTTTGGTTTTTTTCTTTCGTCTTTAGAAGTCTGAAGCTTCAATACCTTGGGTTGGTATCATACCCTTGCTGTGTGTCTTCTGGTTCTTTTCTCCTGAGCTGGATTTCCCTGCCAACTCTCTGTACTTCTGTTTGCTCAGAGGTAACTCTGACCCTTTCTGTCACCATCCAGGAATCTTCTTCTGCACATTTACTTCTGATGGGTTTTTCGGATCATTAAAATAAAAGCAGTCAGAACTTACTAATGTTATTAATGTGAATAATGTATGACTTTATTTATGGTACTGATGAAATAGGAGTATTGTATACCTAGTATTTGTGTTTTGTATATGTCTCTTTGATTCTTGGTACTGAACCTGAGAACTTAAACACGGTAGGCAAGTGCCTTAACAATGAGCTCCTCTATTATGCAAATTTGACATAGACAGGAAATACATACAGAGCTAGTGCAAATCTTGGCTTAGTCACTAGACTCATTAAGCAACAAGCCCAAATCTTGATGTTGTAAAATCCATCTTCCACCAAAGACCGACAGTGATTCATATATAATCTAGAAACTTCTAGTTAGTTTTTCTCCTTTAAATCTTTGCAGTAATCTCAGAGATGTAAATAAACTTTCATATCACTTATATCACTTACTAAATAGAACAATATGAAAATATAGATCATGATCCTACTCTTTGTAGGAAAGCTAATTCCCAGAAGTTATAAACAGCTTAGTACCTAAGGTATTTTCTTGGAAAATTATTTGGTATTTGGAAAAGTGGTATGCTTGATTCTTAAACAAGCCATTCACTACATAGCAATCTATGCATTTTGCTTTTTTTTTTTTTTTTTTTTTTTGAAGGGTCTGGTCATGGGGACTGAACTCTGGGCCTGGGCGCTGTCCTACAGCTCTTCAGCTCAAGGCTAGCACTCTACCGCTTGAGCCACAGCGCCACTTCTGGCTTTTTTCTTTTTGCTTATGTGGTGCTGAGGAATCGAACCCAGGGCCTCATGCATGCAAGGCAAACGCTCTACCACTGAGCCATCTTCCCAGCCCCTATGCATTTTGCTTTTTTTGTGGTATTTTTTTTTGGTTGCTCATGTGACTTGAACTCTGGGTCTGGGCACTGTCCCTCAGCTCTTCAGCTCAAGGTGAACACTCTACCACTTGAGCCACAGCGCCACTTCTAGTTTTCAGGTGATTAATTAGAGATAAGAGTCTCATGGACTTTCTTGCCTGGGCTGACTTTGAACCTCAATCCTCAGATCTCAGCCTCCTGAGTAACTAGGATTATTGGAGTAAGCCACCGGTGCCTGGCTCCTTTTGTGTAGTTTTAATGAAGAATGTAAGCATCACTCTATGGAACAAGGATAAGAGAAGAAGCAGAGAAAAAGAATGTAGGACAACTCTGAAATTCATGAAGGAAGCAGCAGGACTCTCTGGAATTATAATTCAGAAGGAGGTGGCTTGTTAGAAAGGTGGAAGGATGAGGGAGGGATGTTCTTCATGGTGGTGTCAGTGAAGGGGAGGGAAAGTTCCCACAGAGATTTGATCTCCACTCATGTTTCAAAGCATGGGGAATACATGCAAGGACCCCTGGCCACATGAGGATATACAATATCTCCTATTTACATAGATGTGAGTATTACAAGAAGGTGTCTTGGGTCTTGCTTGTACAATATGGCTTGGATTTGAGGCTGAGATGGAAGTTCCTATCACCTTTCCTAAGCTAAATCTGAGGACATACACACCAAGAAGTCCCACTAGAGGGAAACAAAGCAGAGAGAGCAGGAAGAAAGGAATGGAAGGGGACTTTAGAGAAACTAAAGGGAAGAGGCAGGAAAGGAGGGAGAGAGGGAAAAAAGTAAATAGAGATACAAACATTGGGCCTCCCAAATGGATTGTGAGTCAGATTCTCCCATCATTCACAGGAAGACACGTTGGGTGTGAGCATAGGCCATAATGCTTCACTAAGAAAAGCCGGGTTTTCTCAAGAAGAATGCAAGAAAAGGCAGGTGAACACAAGTCAGAAAAAGAGAGCACTAAGTGTTCTAGTCTTAATAATGACAACGTCTGAGCCCTTAAGTTTGAACAAGAATGGACTGGGCTAGCAAAACTTTTCCTACAATGTAGGCTCTTCCTAAATAGAAAAAGGAGTAGAAGTTCCTCTGGTAAGGAACAATGAGCGAGACATGAAAAAACTCTTAACTTCCTCCCTCTTAATAACTACTTTGGAAATTGCGTTCTTGAAGGCGTGCCTTTGCTATCCAATAACTGCATGGTTATTTTCAATTGTAGATGGGCTATGCCTCTACCACCGCACTTCTGAGTGATGACATTGAGTTTTCAACTTATTTCCGCACAATAGCAAGTGATAAAATCCAGGCCCACGCGATGGTCAAACTAGTCCAGCACTTTGGCTGGGTGTGGGTGGGCACCATCGCATCTGATGATGATTATGGAAAATATGGAGTAAAGGAGTTTAAAGGAAACTTAGAGGGGCTCAACATCTGCATTGCGTTCTCTGAAACCATCCCCAAAGTCTATTCCAATGAGAAAATGCAAAAGGCTGTGAATGCTATTAAAGGCTCTTCTGCCAAAGTCATCGTGCTGTATGCCTCTGATCTAGACCTCAGTCCCTTCGTGCTGGAGATGGTGTACCACAACATAACAGACAGGACATGGATAGCGAGCGAAGCATGGATCACCTCGGCCCTCTTGGCAAAGCCTGAATACTTCCCCTATTTTGGTGGAAGTATTGGGTTTGCAGTGCCAAGAAGTGACATCCCAGGGTTGAAAGACTTTCTTTACGACGTGCATCCCAGCAAGGATCCAAATGACGTCCTGACCATTGAATTCTGGCAGACAGCATTTAACTGTACTTGGCCCAATAGCAGTGTTCCTTATAATCTGGACCACCGAGTGAATATGACCGGGAAAGCGGACCGACTGGAGGCCACATCTGATCGGTTGTGTACTGGAGAGGAGAGGCTGGAAGATCTTAAAAATACCTACCTGGATGTGTCTCAGCTGAGAATCACAAACAACGTCAGACAGGCTGTGTACGCCCTGGCTTACATCCTGCAGTATCTTAGCAAGTGTAAGGCTGGAATTCCACCAGCAGCTAACAGTAGATGTTCCGAATTAAAAACCATTGAACCCTGGTCTGTAAGTATTGCATGATCTCACGATAGCTTAAAAAGTATTAGAATTCAAGGTGTTACATTACCTCTTTGCCCTTGTACTTAGTAGACAGAAATGAAAAGAAAAAGTGTTCCTAAGTGATCCTGACAGAAGAGTCGCTCTGTTATATACTCACAGGTGGATCCTACGTGACCTGAGAAGAATAGGCAGTAAAAATGGGAGAAAAGACACCCAAGTGACCTGCAGTATACATCAAAGGCAGGGCTTTCCCTGGCAGAATAACGATTGTTAAGGTTTTCAGAGAAAGGCAACATTTTATGCCATGTTTTATTCACTTTTTATAAACTAAAAAATGAGTGTTTACTTAGTGTATGTCTTGTTGGGTACCACAGTACTTGACAGAGCCAACAGGACTCCACATCCGCCGTCTTTCCGCTAAGCGGTGTGGCCCTCCTGGTTTGGGGAGGGGTGGGGGCTGGACTGGCCCCTCTGACAGGGGACCTGGGTCCAGCATGTGGGATGTGAGCCTGGATCTCTCCCTGTGCAGGTGTGCTCCCTTCTCACCAAGGCAAACAGGTTGCTGCCTGGGCAGGGTCGCCTGGTGAGGCAGGCCCTAGAGCTCTGTGATCACGGAGGATTCTGTGGCTGTGCAGTGTGGAGCCAGTCCATCACTGCTGTGCCCTGGGCCCTGCGTGGCCTCTTCCTCCCTCCCCTGTGTAGGGTGCAGAGGCACAATCATTTCTTAGCCTAGAACTTTCTTCTCACAAATATTTGCCCATTGACATCTACTGATTCTTTTTTTTTTTTTTTCTGTTGGTCGTGGGCTTGAATGCTGGGCCTGGGTTCTGTCCCTTAGCTCTTCAGCTAAAGGCTAGCGCTCTACCACAGCACCACTTCTGGTTTTCTGGTGATTAATTGGAGATAAGAGTCTCATGGACTTTCTTGCCCGGGTTGGCTTTGAACTTTGATCCTCAGATCTCAGCCTCCTGTGTAGCAAGGATGACAGGCATGAGCCACTGGCGCCCAGCTTCTACTGATTCTTTTTAAACCCACTTCTCATGGCTACTTCCTGGAAAGTTGAAAGTTTCCAGTGTTCCTGAGGCAATTATCCAGTCTTTACCCATGCCTTCTCGACAGTTTTCACAGCAGACATGTAGACGATGTCAAGTGTTACTGTTAGTTCCTGCTTATTGTCCCCTAGTCTGTGAGCTTTTTGAAGGTAGGATATATATTCATTATTCTTCATATCCCTAACGCTGATACCTAGGAAGGAGAGGTAGAGCAATTGTTTGTTTTTGCTAGCTGCTAGATGCAGGAGATTTCTAGGAAAGAAGTCAGACTGTTCCCTTCGCTCTTGGTAGGGAGGTGTTAGGAAGCATTGGTATCAGTTATACTTTAGCACAACCCAGTGTTATTCCCATATAGATATGCAAATTTCTACCAGACCCTGGTGGCTTATACATAGCTACTATGGAGGATAGGAGCTGAGGCCTGGGCAGGAAAGCGCATGAGACTATTATTTCCAATTAAATACTAAAAAAAAAAAAAATCCAGGAGTAGAACTGTGGCTCAAGGGGCAGTGCTTTAGCCTTTGATAATAAGGCTTCAGGTGAGACCCCACACCTTGAGTTTAAGCGCTTAGACACCATATATATATATAATATATATATATATATAATATATATATGTATATATGTATATATATATAAATTTCATAGACCACACAAACCTACGAGAATTTTCTCATAACTGATCTAACAAATATGAAACAGATAAATTACATTTAATAATTTTCTTAATACATGTAAACTATTTAAGAATTTTCTGAATATTATTGCCTATAAAATAATGTGACATTATTAATGAATTAGTTCCCATCAACTTCTTATGTCTTTGTAATCAGTGTACATTTTACACTGATAGCCTATCTCAATTTGGCAATGTACTTTTCAAGT